>NC_080428.1:33347779-33657064 GCF_029873635.1 Malania oleifera | reverse complement strand
ACGCTCTGGTTGACCGAGGGTCCTCGGGAGATGCCTCAACTACCTGGTCAACCAAACTTCTCAGTTCAAAATGTCCAGGTCGACCGAACTGCGCAAGTTGGGAAAATCGCCTCTCCCAGTCGACCGACTCTGAAGTTCAAAATTGGCCCGATTGACCCCATATGAACTTCGGTCGACCGAGAGTGTTCTGATCGATCGGTGCTCTCGGGTTAGTCCAAATTTTTACCACGATTAACTATTTAAACGGGGTTAATTAGGGTTAAAATGATTTAAAACAAAATTAATAATATCCTATATGTCCTAATGGCTAAAATTCTTCCAACTTCTATAAATAGCCCATCATTTGCAAAGATTAAGGGGGATTAGCCATTTTGATTAGGAGAGATTTTCTGAAAATCCCAAAACCTATAATACTCATATCTAAGCCCCAACCACTCATACTTACCTTCTCTTATTACTCAAACTCTCTGTAAGTTGATTGAGTGCTTAACTAGAAAGGTTTGCTCTCCCATTCTGCTTAGATTAATTTTATTTTTACGAGAGCTAAATCTAAGTGTTCTTAGGGGACTTTGTTAATAAGTCTCTTCTAAGAAGACTTGTATAAAACTTCTGAGTATTGCATATTCATTGCAATATCTTAAGAAGTTTGTATTTGTTTTTGGATTCTAAAAACTTCTAAAACATTTTCAAATATCTATTGTGTCTTTATCTTGAAAAATATTTGAAGAGATATTTGTTTATGTGATAAAATCTTTGTTGCAATATTCATTGATATACATTACTAGAGCTTCATACGATTGAGAAAATCTACTGATTGAAATATACATATATATATATATATATATATATATTATTTGACTAATATCTTTGTTTGAGCACTTATTGAATATCCTGTGATACAAAGATCATACTGGTTTGCACTCTCACGCACTAATTATATCGATAGTAAATATATTTGGGAGTTGAAATACCTGACCACACTGAGCTTACATATTAAATCATTTTGTGGTGTTTGTAAATTGCGCGTAACTAGGTACATATCTGCTTTACTTGAAAGCATAATCACTGTACCATTTCATTTATTGAGCAAAATTGTTGTATTCCAGGTACGGGCCTGAAGAGGGAGACTAGCCCTTTGAAATAGTCCCGAATTGGCTTAGACCCGGTTAGGAAAGTTAGGTGCGCCATCCTGTTAAGGCGTGTTGGTTGTGTTCAGCCCCTTAATTGACCTAGTTAAGGTTGAGGTCAGCCTGTGGTAATTGACCTAGTTGTAATCGGTCCCGCTCCACCGTTTAAGTGAGCCTTTAGTGGAATTCTCGGGCTTGCGAGCTAGAGGTCCCCACGTAGGCACAATTGGCCGAATCCCGATAACATATCGTGTGCCTTGTTTATATTTTTGCACTTTATATTTACCACTATGTTATGGTGTAAATGATGTGCATGATTTAAATTTTCGCATATTATATTTATTGGCACATTTGGAACTGCATAGAAAGACCCTAAGTTGTATTAGACGGCTATCTCATTTAACCTAGGAGATAAAAGTTTAAAATTCCAATTTACCTCCCTTTTGGGAATACATCAATTCTAACAGTTTTATATATACAAGAATATAGAAGTTATTTATAACTCTTTCCTTCTTCTCTTAGTTTTAACACTTTTTTTTTCTTTCATTTGTCTTTCTTTTCTTCAAAAGGGCACACACACATGTAATTGTAGTGGCCGTTCCATGAGTGAGTGTTGGTAGGGGATGTTAGTCAATCACCTTCCTTTTGCACATATACACTTTCAGATCCAATCTCTAATTTTCGTAGTCTTAGGATTTTTTCTTATTTTATTTTCTCTTTTTAAAAAATAAGGTGGCGAATTTGTTATTTCAATCTTTTTGTGTTTTGCTCGTTTGTTCCCCCCAGCGCACCCCCCCCCCCCCAAAAAAAACTTCTTTAGCCTTCTTATTTGGGAATCACTAGGTGTTGTGGGGAAAAATTTTCCCTTGTCTACACTCTAGACGAAATTCAACTTCGACAATTTATTTGGTATCATTTTTATTTTTTGTTCTTATTTTTGTACAATGCAAAGAAAAAAAAATTACAAAAACATATTTGTCTATGTAGATTTTATGGTTTTCATTTACTTTTAGAACTTGATGTTTTCCAAAATACTCTAATATCCATAATTCACTTTTGTTTTGCATCCCTGATTTGCATATTATTGTGATACCTTGAATTGATCTAAGTGGAATTAAAATTCTTTGGTTTTCTCTAGATCTTCATGCAAAATGTTTCCACAAACAGCTCCCACTTATTCACTTTTCAAGAAATGAAACTGAAACCAACCTTACTTGAAATCTTCATATATAAAACTTCAAAAATAATTCCTTGCAATAAACCCTTGCAATCAAAGTAGCCTTATCCAATAAAATATTGGATGCTATATATGTATACATCACCAAACAACACAACACAATCAGGTACAATTGGAGCTTCACTCTTGCCAGAAAATAACTGTTCTTCTTACCAGACGTCAAAAAAAAAACAAAAAACTATTCTTCTAGCCAGCATGTATCCTCATCTCAAGCATTAATTTCTTTTAAATTAATACCAAAGCCTCTCTCTCTGTCTGAAATCTTTCCTACAAGGTTACACATATACTATTACGTACACTCAATATTTCAAAACCCAACTCCTAAATTAACATGACTGCTTTAACCCTGGTTTTTGATGCATGCACTCCAGTGAGTTTTCTAATGAAAAGCGAACCCTTTCACTCATGTGAAGTGCAAGCATCCAAAAGCAGAGAGAAGATGAGGATGCAAGGGGCAAAACAATAGATTAGAAAAGTTGATCGAAAAGAATCCCAATTAATTAACATGCACGTCATTTTAAATAATTCATGAGTGCGTTTCTTTTCTTGTGTGGCTCGGCCTGCAGCTGCAGCTGCAGCTTGATCGGGGTATGGCTTTGTGGATCGCCTCGACCGTCAGCTGCAGCTGCAGGTTCCTCATTAGTGCCCAGCACCACTCCTTGCTTCTGCATGTATTCCCATTTGTCTTGGAAGAGGTAGAGGAAGGCCAGGAAAGAGACCTCAGCTGAAAAAAGCAGAGTCCAAAGCCAAATTCCTTTTGATGTTTTGCGGTGGTAGGCCTTTAGACCTGTGTACACATTGATGATTCCAGCCAGAGATATCGTTGTTCCAAGTATCCAATGCATAAAGTACCAAACGCTTCTCCCTTTACTTCCCCTATGTACTCACATAGAGAATCAAGCAATCAAAATTTTAAACAAAAATAACAAAAAATATTATCTGTATAATCTAAATAAACACTATGAAACCTTTTTGACAGTTCAAAGAGGCCTTTTATGATACATGCCCCTCTCAATTAAGATGTGTATCATAATCCTTTTTAAAAAAGAAAAAAAAAAAAAAAAAAAAAGATTAAAGATTGTTCCATCTAAAAAAAAAAAATTAACGTGAGGTGCTACATATGCATCCTGAAAGTTTAATCAGTGTTTATTAAGCTGAAATAAAATGAAAAATTACGTAGAAAATTTGTAAAATTATAAAGATCGTGTGTGTGTGTGTGTGTCTATATATATATATATATATATATATATATATATATATATTATTGTTAGTATTATTAATGAAACAATTGGAAATTTAGTCCCAGAGGCAGAAATGTTTTGTCCTGTCAACTTAGATTCTTATGGGGATTTAATATTATTAAAGAGTAGGACATCACTGAAGATTATAAACATGGGAATCTTTCCTTTGGTTTTTTAAAAAATCTTTTAAAATAACCTAAACCAAATGTCCCCTCATAATAACATAAAATGGGGTTCTATTTTTTTTTTTTTGTTTTTAATATTTCTAAGAAACAAGTTTTTAATATTTCTAAGAAACAAAGTTAGGTAGTGTCTAAGAGGATGAATTTTGAATTTTAAATTTGAATTTAAATAAAATTTGATATAATTTAAGATAGCAGCTGAGCATTATATATATACCTATGACGCCTGCAAAAGGCGGTGAGGACTTGTACCCAAATGGCAAGATAAAGAGCAAGGCCTACTCTTTGGTGGCTGTTATCGAATGAATTCTCAAATTTCTTTATGGACAACACTGCTCCTGCCGTCGCCAGTCCCACCGCCACTACCTGCATCCTTCCATGCATGCATATTAAATTTTATACATGTGGAAAGTAATCAATACATAACATATCTCTCTCTCCACATATCCCCAACACACACATATATCTATCCATATATACTGCAAATCCACATGAAGGCATAGTACATTTGTACCAGAATCATAGCTATATTGTTTATTGATAAAGAACATTGATCAGTAAAGCAGGAATTTATTGGAAGATGAACCTAATGAAAAAACGCAAGAAGAAGATCATGCCTTGCACTATCCAAAAATTAATTGTGGGAACTTGATGAAAGCAATAGCAAGCGTACTAGCAGTTATAATAATTAATTGAAGATAATATTTTCTAAAATAACATAATCACCTCCTTTCCTTGTTGTACAAGCATTCATTAAATATTATATATTAATTAATTAGTCTTGTTTCCGTTAACCATTATCAACCAATGTGCTAGATTTCTTCGATCATTTTTTTAAAAAAAATAAAAAATTAAAAGGACATGCAGCATCATTATTAAAGTTAAAGTAGGATGTTACAATGGTGGAACAGAGATATGGGCTAAAAATGATTACATCTTGTGACTTTACTGGATCATTGATGTCCTCCTGTGAAAATTTAATTTTCCATTTATGATGTCATAATTCCCTATATATCATGCCTTCCTGCGCTAGTTTCTTTCTTTCTTTCTTTTCTTTTAAAAAATAAAATAAAATTCTTTTACAATAAATTGACTGGTTTCATTTGGAACATGCACCTAGCCATAATAGGTGTCTGGTTAGCTACTAATTAAATGTTGGTTTGATCTCATGATTAGTCAGCTTGTCTCAAATTAAAAGTTTGGAATTGAGAGCTTGTCTCAAATTAAACTTGCAATAATTAATGTTGGGCTACGTATATATATGTTAAAAAAAAATTAAATAACTTTCTAAAAATATAGAATATGAACAATTTTGAAGAGAAGATGGAGCATATTAATTAATTACCTGCAAGATGAGATGTGAATAGAAGAGAGCCTTCAGATTTCTCCCAGAGTCCACTTTATTGGACATTCTGATGGTGAGGATCCCAAGAGGCATTAAGAAGCCCATGGAAGCCCATAGCAGAACCCCATGAAGTGCAATATCCAATGTCATTTCACGACTTGGCTGTTCAAAATATATATTAACTAGTTGATTAATTAGCGTCTGATATATCTTCTACTCTTGGAACGTATTATCTCCAGAAGAAGTACATGAAAATTAAAGAAGAAGAAGAAGAAGAAGAAAAGCCGTTCAGAGACAGAGAGAGAGAGAGAAGAGGTTTGCAGAATGAGTTATGTACCTTGTAAATGTTACGGTTGATGCTATGGTGGCTGCTGGATTCCATGGTAAGTTCATGAGAAGAACGGCCAACGATTGGAAGAAGAAAAATAAAAATTAAAGATGCAAATTTGTTGGTGAATGAGGCCAGTTTCTGATGATGGAATATTAGCATTCTTCTGCACTCTCCAGTCTCCAATTAAGCAGATTAATTAATGATGTAAAGCAGCAGATCCAACAGCCTCCCTTCAACTACTGGCCGCCTGATCTTCCTCTGTTGATGTTTCAAAACTTAGCTATATATTGTTTGATAATGGTCGGCCCACGTGAAAAAGGAAAAATAAAAGACAATATGATCGTAGAGATTTTATGACGGCCAGTGAGCATATATATTCTATATATAATTAGTGTATTTGAAACACCAGGTCATAATGACTCTCTCTCTCTCTCTCTCTCTCTCTCTCTCTCTCTATGAACTTATATTCGTTTTTTTTTTTAAGAGAAAGATGAACTTATATTGTTATGGATCTTTTATAAGATAAGATCGACCCGCAGGTATGGATGGCAAATCAGAGCACTAGCGTTCGGGGAAACTGCACCAATCTCTCTTAGCTCGATATGTAAATATATAAAAGAGGAAAATGGAGGATACTTATTGTAGGCACGGCTACAGTCGCAAACTTTAATTAGTCATATACATGGATGTATGTAGTTTAAACTGTTGTACGTAGTGGCGGAAAGCTAGCTAGCTAGGATCAGATTGGGATCAAAATTTAATTATGGGCGGTGGAAATAATTATGTATAGTGAGCTGTCTAATAAGACATTTCTTATTTAAAAGTGATTGGTTATTTTGCATAATGATGAGCTTTAATGAATCTGATAGGTTATAAACCTTTAATGTGCAGATACTTTAGTGGTAATTTTCATTTATTATGATGAGCGAAAACAGAAATACACATATATAACCAACGGTTATATAAATAGTGGTTATGGTTCCCGGATTACACGAATGGTTCTAAAAAATTTCTCTTTTGTCATCCTATCGCCACAGAGAATATAGAGAACGCCAAAAAAATTCTCTAGACATTACGTGTTGATCTGGAAGGTCATTCGTATGACTCAACACATCTTGGAATGCTATGGATTCAGGTATGGTTCCACATTTAGTTTAATATTCTTGATGATTTGACATGATTGATTCTCGCTTGATGATGGTTTTCGTCAATCAAAAGGAGATATTTTTTTTTTTAAGATTTAACAAGTGGTATCAAAGCGACTTCATGTTGAATCATTGGGAAATAGTTTCTCAAGTTTGGTTTGATTTGAATCAAATTAAATGGTGTTTTTGTTTGGGCCTCTGTTATCTTCATGTTGATAGAGTTATTTTTTTTTTTATAAAAAAAATAGACCTTTAGTTCAATTAAGAAATTGCCAAATCTTGTTTACCCACATTCTAGAATATGGATCCAGTTCGTAAAGATGTTCTTGTTTGCCCTCTGTTATCTTCATATGTTGATAGAGTTATTTAAAAAAAAAAAAAAAGCTTTTAATTCAATTAAGATTTTTTTTTTTGTTTTTTTGTTTTTTTTTTTTCCGCTAAAGGAGGGCGGCACCTCAAATTATTTATTGATACAACCTCACTTTTGGCGGAAGAATATCGTGGTTACAAGACAAGCATTGGGAGTTTACAGATAAAAAAATATTAAGAGCTTTCTAAAAATAACACCAACGACCAACCAAAACAGGACTACAAATCCAAACAAAGGTAAATAAGAAACAAATCTAAATAGGCCTATCAAAAACAAAAATAATAAAATAAACTACAATCAAAAGATCTAAACCAACCAAACAGAAATCAAGAGGATGAACTAATGACGAAAGGAAGTGAGACCCAAACTACCCATCCAAATGATAGCTTTCAGCGAACGTGGTAAAAGATGTTGTTCTTCGTAAATGACATTATTTCCTATTTTTCCTTCTCTAGTGAGAAAATTAACCGCACTATTGCCTTCCCTATATTGATGGATCACCATGAAGTTCACTCCTTCTAATTCCACCATGAGGTCCTCCCAAAAATCCCAAAGATACCACAATGTACATCTACCTTTCCGAAATCAATTAATAATAATTCGTGAGTCACTTTCAATAATCACATTAAAATAATGAAGTCGTTTGCATAAATGAATTTCTTCTAGAATTACTTTTAATTCTGTATTATTGTTCGTACCATTGCCAAAATAGCTTAAAAAAGTCGCGTTTACCATGTCATGGCAGTCCCGAATAATTATTCCACCTCTTGAAGTACTTGCATTACCCCTACAGCTCCCATCACAATTAAATTTTATCCACCATGTTGGGGATTTAACCCATGAAATAATTTTTCTAGGCCTGACATAAACTTCCTGATGCTAATTTTAAAACTCTTTCAAAATTGTAATTTCTGATATCTTCAATTTTCAAAAAGAATTAGAACTCTCAGTTAAAGAACTAACCCAGATCTTGTTTATCCACGTCCTGGAAAGATATTTTTGTTACGATTTAAATTTTAAATTTAAATTTAGTATAAATATTTTGGTTTGAATTTTTGTTTTATCTTTTAGTAAATTCGAGCCAAAATTAAATTATGGCCCAACAGATTTTTTTTCAAAGTATTGAAATAACTAAATTGTAGTTTAAATTTAAATTTAGTTATTTTATTTTGAGATAAAGATTTGATTTGAATTTTTATTTTATCTTTTACTAAATTCGAACAAATTAAAATTGGGTTTGGGCCCAATTTTTAAGGGAGGATGGTCAAAGGATGGTCCATAAGGTTCTAAGGTTGTGGGGTGGGGGGAGTTATGGGTTGAATTAAGATCTAAGTTGGGCAAACCCAACTTGGTCAACCTGACCTAGCCAACTTGGACCCGGTCAACCCGACCGAGCAAACGCAGACTCGGTCAACCCAACTCGGTTGACCAGGTTGACCAATTTTGACCAATTTTGACCAATTTGATCAATTTTGACTAGTTTTGACCATTTTGACAAGATTTGACCAATTTTTACCTGTTTCTTTTTTTTTTTTAAGGAATAAAGTTGCAAAATAAATTCAAATATGGGTATTTTTTAAGGACATATATATATATATATATGTATATGTATATGTATATATATATATATTGAAACGAAATTAATTAAAACAGCAAGTCGCCAAAGTGGTCACTCCTGTGGCAATCAATTTTGTTTTAAAATATAAATGGCTTGTGTGCATGTAACCTATGTAAAATTGATATGCCCAAAGGAAGATAAATTTTTGACAGAAATTGCATGCGCACCTATGGTAATAAATGCATGATAATTTTTTGGTCTATTTAACATGTGAATAATAATTCGACCCAAAGGAAGATTTATTATTCGACATATTCTTATTATCAACATTTGATTACTACACCAAGATATCTCTTACAAGTTAATATATTTGTCCAAAGATAAAATATTAATGCAATACACGATATCTTGAGATGGGAATTACCTGTTTTTTGAATTTAATTTTGGCTCAGGATTTATGTGAGCTTGCGTTAATTTTTATAGTTGTTTGTTATTCTCTATTCAGCTATGACACTTGCTAATATCACATCCAACATCAATTCTATTCCTATGCTAAATGGCTCGCACTTTAAGTCGTGTAAGGAGAACCTTTTAATTGTTCTTGGAGTCATGGACCTCGACCTTGCGTTAAGGGTTGATTCTCCCTCGCCTATTAAAGACAAAACTACCTCTGATGAGAAAAGGGACTTTGAAAGGTGGGAGAAATCAAATTGCATGTGTATAATGATCATGAAGAGAGCCATTCCAGAAGCATTTAGAGGCATTATGTCTTATAAAATAATTACAGCTAAGGATTTCCTTGCCGACATTGAAAAGAGGTTTGTCAATAATGAAAAGTATAAAATTAGTACACTCTTGATTTAAGAACCCAACCCAAGATAGGTGTATTGATTAAATAAGAAAAGATAAGGAAAATTAAAAAGGTAAAAATATGCAGGGCTCGTCGATGAAGCTTCTTTTCTCGTCGACGAGGTCTCTTGTATAGCTTGGCGACGAGATTAATTTAGTAGCCTGTCGACAAGGAGATACTGAGAGATTTTGGGAAATCCTGAAATCTCAGGTTCGTTGATGAGTTCACCATAACGACGATGAGTTTCCTTCTGCGGCTCGTCAACAAGGACGCTGTCTCGTTGACAAGTTTGGCCGGGTCAACCAAGTTATAAATATCTTTTAGCTTGCTTAATTGAGAAGAAAACCAAAAACCTCTCTCTCTCTCTCTAGAACTCTCTAGAACTCTCTAGAACTCTCTTTCTCTCCCTAGGATTTTGGGTCGTTTGTTTCAGGAATGAACGATCCGACATCACCACATGGATCAAGAGGAGAATCTCTACATTTATAGTGGATCGGAATTTCATTTCGAGGATATTCAAGTTTGGCCCCAAAATCAAGGTAAGTGTCTGATTTCATTTTCGTTTCGGAATATCTATAGAGAATAGTATTGTAAGGAAGTATTGTTCTTCGTTGTTTAGGTTTTGGGAACTTGGTTCATAGTTTTGGAGCCGTAGAGTTCGGGTATTGGTATTCGGGTTAAAGGTAAGGATATTCTGTTTATATTAATTATTTTTTAAATTAGAATCAGTAAACATATAGTTTATGATTGTATGTATGTTTTGGCAACTTATTTGGAAAAATCAGTCGGGTGAAAATACGGGATTTTCGGTTTATAGTTTTGGGGAAAATTAGGGAATTCGGGTATCTTCTCTTTTTTTGTTGGAAAATCGTATCTTGTATAAAATTGTAGTAATGAGATGATCGTACCTATATTTGTATTAAATTATATTCTCGAATTGAAAACGATATGATTTGTTGTATACTCAATTAAGTGTGGAATGAACTGTTGTATGTAAAATGTTCCAAGTTTTGTAAAACAGCTATGATGGCTAACGTAACAATCTGCCTATTTTACCATATTTTTTTTCAGATAAAGACATAACATCATTCTTAATTACCATGTTTCTATGTTATACTGATATAAACATGGTCCACCTAGACCCATGGATACCGGGGATATACCTGCCAAACAACTTTGACACCTAAGCAGCAGGAAATATAATTTACATACAACCGTCCAATAAATCACAATACCAGAGTTCTATTGAATTCACTAATTATATATATACAATCATCCACAAAAACACTAAAAATTATCCTAGGGCCAATTCCCAAAGTAAATCTAACCCTAGCACAACAACTCACCCTTTTGATAGGGTAGCACAGTCCAACTCTACCATCGTGGAGCTCTATCTGCTCCTCTATCCGGATTTCCTGAAATGTTTTAATGTTAGGGTGAGATACCTTTCAGTAAGTTAAATAAACTAGTATTAGTGTGTGGCAACATGAGTATTTTCGTGTTGTACATCTAAATAATATATAAAACATAACTAGAAAAGTTTGACTGTACTAAACCTAGTAAAACATGATTTGTCAATTTCTAATATTACATACTGCATATTGGACATGGAAAATGTCTTATATAACTATACCATATTGAAACAACACCCAGGGTGGATAACTAGCTGATGTCATGTCTTACCCCCACATAACTGGGTTGTGCGGCCCAAAGGTGGGACCTAGCAATGGCTGCCCGACCATGGTAGATCAAACATAAGTTTGTAAGTATGATAGGCCTGCCCCACCTGGTCTCGGATTTCCAGGGGAGCATCACCACTCTACACTGAAGTCATATCAACTGCCATCTCCCACACTACTGGTCGTATGGTAGCACTATCATAATTCTAAATATACAGCCACGGTATCGTACTCCTAAAAACTAAACTAAACCATACCATTTGGGTTATGATAACATATAATATGTTTCATATACTGAACATAACTGCTTCGTATTTCATAATAATATCTGACATGATAATATTTCATGAATTTTGTTTTATTATACTTGATAATGGCATCTACGCCAACATGAATCACGACATCTGCATCGGCATAACATAGTATGTAATCTCAGCATCTACGCTAGCAATTCGTAATATAATAAACATGAATTTCTTGCGCTCTTTACATAATATTCATGAAATCATAATTTCTGCATTGTTTTATAATTTTCCTGAAAACTAGAAATACATGTTTATTCTAAAATAACATAATATTCCATAAGCATAATTTTCATGGTAAATAATACTCATACCACACAAGATGGATAACATTCTGGTGTAAAATTTATTCTAAAATCATATTTTCTGATAAAACATATTTAAATCATATCTCTATTCACAGCAGTATTTCCTAAACATAATTATACAATATACATATTTACCTGAAATAAAATGCTATAAAATAATTGTTGACCTTATAGGTCACATTTGATTTTGATTATGACAAATACTCATTATATCTAATGGGTGTTTGAGATTGTGTGCAGGAACTTAAATTGTCAAGATCAAGATGCACATAGAAAAAGTGAAGAGTCAAGACCCAATTCATTCTATGATGTAATATATAGTTCATTTATGTAAATGGTATGTAATAGTAATTAGCGTTTTTACTTATAATAATCTCACACATCATATGCATGGTCTAATAGGTAAGCTCAGACTCAAATTGAATCATAACTAAAACTGGACCTAGAAAAGACCCTAGGACACTCCACATTACACTTGTATGTGTTAGGCACTTGAATATAGTGAATGTGAAATGAAATAGGACCAAAATGCACAAAAAGTGCACCTTCGGTTGACTGGCCTATATAGTTCATTCTGCCCCCGGTTAACTGAACCAGTCTGGGTCAATCGGTTGACCACAGCCCGGTCGATCAAGCTTTTGAAGCTCATTTCACCCCGGTCGACCGAACCTCCCTAAAGTCAATAATTTGACTTCCTAGTCGACCAAAACATTCTTGTACTACACCAACGTAGTCGACCGAGTTCCCACGTGTGGGAATCCAACTGTCTGGTTGACCGACCAGTTTAGTTCATTTTAGCCCTAGTTGACCGAACCTCGCTAATTTGGAAAAATCACCTCAGACATACTTGTTCGGTCGACCAACCCTGTAGTTCATTTTTGGTCTGATCAACCGAGCCAAAAGAACTTCGGTTGACCGAACCCATCCTAGTCCATCGGTGCTCTTTGGTTGGACCTATTTTTTTTTTACCTCGATTAACTCAGTAAAACAGGTTTAAAATAATTAATTAATAATTAAATATTTTCTAATAATCCCGACCATGTCTCTAACGATTTTAATTCTTGGGGAGTCTATACATACCCCTTCATTTGGAAAAATTAGCAACAAGATTAGCAAAACAAATTAAGAAATTCTCTCCCATCCTAAAAAATCCTACTACTCATTTTCATACTCAAATCACTCATACTTACCCTCTTCTATTGCTTAAACTCTCTGTAAGTTGATTGAGTGTTTGTTTAGATAGGTTTGCTCTTCCATCTTTGTTTGGGTGATTCGATTTTATCGAGAGCTAAACCTAAGTGTTCTTAGGGGACTTTTTTGATAAGTCTATCCTAAGAAGACTTGCATTAAGCTTCTCAGTATTGCATTTGTGTTGCAATATCTTAGGAAGCTTGTATTTATTTTTGGGTTGCAAAAACATTTTCAAAAACATTCTCAAATATCTTGGGTGACTTATTTCAACATATTTTTTAAAAGATATTTGTCTATGTGATTTTAATCTTTGCTGCAATATTAATTGAATTACATATCATTTGCTGAATACAAAGATTAAATATCTTTTGCAAACCAAGCATATACATTATTTTATATTTACATGATTGAGATATTCTGTTGCTTGAAATATTTGAGAGTTGATTGATATCTTTGTTTGAGCATTTAGATTGAACATCTTGTGATACAAAGATTATACTAGTTTGCACTCTCACGCACTGATTATAATGATAGTAAATCTATTTGAGAGTAGACATCTAAGACCACATTGAGCTTACACATTATATCATTTGGTAATGTATGTGATTGCACGTAATTGGGTACATATATGCTTTACATGAAAGCATAATCACTGTACCAACTTCATTGATTGTGAACATACTGTTGTATTTCTAGGAACGGGCCTAAAGAGGGAGACTAGCCTTTTGAAATAGTTTTGGATTGGCTTATACCCGGTTAGGAAAGTTAGGTGCGTCATCCTGTTAAGGCATGTTGGTTGAGGTCAACCCCACTAATTGACCTGGTTGTAAAGGTTCAGGTCAGCCCTGTGCTAATTGACTTGGTTGTAATCGGTACCGCTCCACCCGTTAAGTGAGCCATTAGTGGAATCCTCGGGCTTGCGAGCTAGAGGCGGGAATGTAGGCACAGTTGACCAAACCCCGATAACATATCTTGTGCCGTATTTACTTTCTGCACTTTACATTTAATGCACATGTATGTTATGGTGTGAATGATGCACTTGATTTAAGTTTCTGAACATATATCATTAGCGCATTGGAATTGCATAGAAAGACCCCAGGTCGTATTATACAGGTATTTTATTTAACCTAGGAGATAAATTTTTAAAACTCCAATTCACCCCCTCCCCTCTTGGGAATACACCAATTCTAACAATTGCTATCAGAGCCTTGTTGCACTAGACTTAAATGTTTTTGCAAAAAGATTGCAATGACTCAAATTGGTGTATCCCCATTCAGTGAGGGACACTCACCCTGCAGCCCTCCTATATTTTGTGGTGTTAATTACACTGCCTGGAAAATTAGAATGTGCATATTTGTAAAATATATGAATTGGAGGGCCTGATAGGTGATTGATAATGGAATTTGTATGCCTATAGAAAATGATATTAATTTGTTGCATGCAAATTCATATGCCATGGACATGATATATTGTGCTTTAGATACTGATATTCTTCATGAGTTTATAGCATATAGAAGTGCACAAGAGATTAGGTTGAGCTAGAAAAGCGATATGGAGAGACTCGGGAAAAGAAAATTGCCACTCCAAACGATGATCAAATAGTGGCTAAACATGACCAGGTTGTATTAGGGGATGATGAGGTATCTGAATCTTACTTTACCTCATTTCCCAATTTATATAATGAAGCATATGATGATTCCTATACTGAAACTTGTGATATATCATATGTTGAATCATCAGTTGCCTCTAATGTCTATTTTGACGATGACGCGTATATTAATTCATGCGGTTTTTTCTATGATGATTCTTGTGCTAAATCATGTGTGGTATCAAATACTAAATCATCTGTTGAGTTTCATAATAATTTTTTGAATGATGCATGTGATGATTTTCATGGAAAATACTATAATAGAGTGTATGTCAAATCATCTATCAAACTGTGTGATAATGATGCAGATGATTCATGCGATGTTTATTGTGATACAACCTATGATGAATCATACATTGTTTCAGTTGATGTTGCTGTGAATGCATGCAATGATTCATGTGATACCCATAGTGATAAATCTTACAATGATGAATCATGTGCTAAATTGAGAAATCAAAGCATGTCTTTGTATGAAAAGATAGATGAAACTTTATTGAAAATGACTAAATTTCTATCAAAGTTATCTAAGTAGAAATCCATTTTGAAAAATGAAAAAAAAAAAAAAAAAAGCATGGCAAAGCAAGTAAGAAAAATAAAATATTATAATGCCATCTTAGAAAAAAGAAAGAATAAGAAGATATTGAAAATTATCTGCTTAGAAGAAGAAATGGATGATTATTCTAGAGCTTCACTCAAAATTAAAATTGAAATGAATAATCATAATAAACCCTTGAGGTTCAAAGGAAATAAGTCTTTCAAAGAGGGTATCATGTTCTGTTTATCAAACCTACAATAATGCCTCAATGAGTAAAGCTAAAATAAATAAGCATAATCCTTCACGCTTATGTAAAGTTAGCTTATCCTGTATGAGATAAGGGCACGTTAGGGTAAATTATCTATTCAGAAGTGCCAAAGGCTTGGGAAGAGAAATGGATTGGTTAGTCATAATAGAGAATCCCCAAGGTCTTAAGGTAAAGTGCATTCCAAGTCAAATCATCCTCTAATTGATCCTTTGTTAGTCTCTAAGTTTAGGGGTTGCAGTAACTGCAAGACTAGGAAATAACCTATGCTTAATCTGTCAATTCTTGGTATGTGCCTTAATTGTATGATATTACTTCACCAAGGATCCTTAAAAATCATGTTAATGTGAAAATATGTGTAAAATATCAAATCTGAACCTAAGGGAGAGCTTTGGATCAAAATGAAGTCAAATCGGAGAACTTTACTATGCTTGGCCAACCGAGCATTAACTGAATAAAAGCTCTCGGTCGACCGAACCCCTTGACTTTGACTGTACGTTCGACCGACCCTCCGTGAACTTCTCCACTCCGGTCGACCGAACCTATCGGTTTTCCCTTGGTCAACCGAACATAGGCATAGTACGCCATCTCGGTCGACCACCCATCTTAGTTCAAATTCCTTCCGGTCGACCAAACAATGTCGGTTTGTGAAGAATTTGAACCATCAGTCGACCGTATTTGCTCCTGGTTGACTGAACCACGATATATATATATATATATATATATATATATATACTTTCCTTACGTTCAAAGCTCATTTTTCTTATAAATTTTCAGAGCTTTCCTCACTGTTCTTCCATGTATTGCTTAAAACCCTTAAAACCCGTACCAAATCCTTCCTGACTCATCAAAATGACCGTCTTGAAGCCCATGATTTAGCATACGCTAAGAATGACTATTTTTTGACAGATTGCTCCAAGATCCGATATGTGCGGGAGTTTCTTCCTAAAGAAGCAATACTGGGTAAGATTCTAGATTTAGAATTTATGGATCAGTATTTTGAAAATGTCATGAACATGTTTGAGTATCAAGGCTGGAAAAATTCTATATCTTATCACCTTAATGGCCACTATCCAATATATGTTAGGTTATTTTACGCGAATCTAGGAAATGATGAAAATGGATATTTCTCCAGAGTATTAAGGACAGATGTTCATTTCAATGCACAATATCTTTCTGATGTCCTTGATATAGATCGTGGAGACTTTGAGTGCCCAGACTTGGTAACTTCCTAGATCCACGAATAGGACTTTACGGTTGCCACATTTGCAAACCTAACCATGTCCAATCTAGGTACAGCCAGCCAAAATCATCCCTCACAATATAGGCAGTTTACTTTAGAAGCCAAAGTCATGCACTACTTGATCACATATAACATCCTGCCTAAGGCAGGTTCTAGAGTGCATGTATCTTTCTTGGACTGCTTTATTATGTTGTGCTTGTTCGCTTGCAAAAATCTAGATCTACCGAGCTTGATAATACGATGGATGATGGACAAAACGATCAGCCACAAGATTATTATGTCATACAGAGGGATTTTGAACAAGTTGTTTCGATCCATAGGAGTCACACGCACAAATGTGGCTACACTAAAGAGAATGTAGTCTGCTGATATATTTTCTGTGGTCACCATGAGACTTATGGGGTATGAGTTTGTCGGCTTTGTCTGGTTGCCATCTAGGGGTGCTGCAGTACATGAGGAGGTCCCACAAGAGTTTCCACCACAACCTGCACAACCGTCGAACATGGATCTGATGGCTAGCATCACCAGCCTCTCTGATTCCTTCAGGCAGTGTATAGGATCAGTTTAGCAAGATAAGCGACATCTTGCATTGTCATCTACTGCTCTTCATGATCAGTTCCTGCAGTTCTCGATCTCCACTGCTAGTCGGTTCACAGATCTGAAGAGGACCATGGCCGTTAATTTCAGTAAGCTAAACAATCGTATTCAGGAGATTCAAGACAAGAGAGACCGGATGACCATGGACTTTGACTTCAATGCTAGTGATGGTGGCAATGGTAGTGATTATGGGGGAGGATTCTAGATTCAGGAGAGTAGTCTGCAGATCAGAATTTGTGGCTATGATTCATTTTATTTCATATCTTCTGGTCTGTTCTTATAAAACATCTTTTGTCTTTATTTTCATTTTTTTATGATGATCACACTCATCACACGCACACGCAGATACCATCCTGTGATGTTTTTGCTTTTGCTTATGATTATATACATTTGATAGTATTTAGGTTTGCATGAGCTTTTGTGCTTGGATAACTATACTAGTAAAATGCATGCTTAGTATAGAATACCTCCTGCATGGCAGATGTAGTTGATGAGTATTGTCTGCTGGTAGTTTTAGGTTTTCGCATGCCTTAAACTCTTGAGACACTGCTGTTTGAGAATCAATCTTGTGTAGGTTAAATTTTGGAAATGTCTTATTTATAGCCGCATGCTACCGAATTTTCTATAGACATTTGCCCAAAAAGCTGAAATAATTAAATGTCTCATATGGAAATGCATTTTGATATTAAATTTTAAATATTCATGCTTGGCATATTTACTTCAAAGCTTTAAATCCCTTGGAGCTGTTTGTGCGTATATACTTAAAGTGCTTAGACATTAGCAGGGTCTGATGGATTGATCACAATTTCAAACAAAATGCTGCCAAATTTTTGATAGTTATTACACATAACTTAATATCTTTTCTAAGTGGATATTTTCTTAAAACTTGAGTTGTGTTTCTAAAATAGTATTTGAATTATACTCAAGTTAATCTATAAAGAAAATGCATATTCTTAGGGGGAGTCACTTAACATTAAACTCATTTGCCCATGAGAAATCAATATGTGTTGTGCCTTCATTCCATATATCATTTGTAACACTTGTGTTTGGCCAATATGCTTTCATTATACTAGAACTTGGGAGAATACACGTTTATTTTGGCCACCATAAATGATTATGATAAAACTTGCTTTAAAATACTTTTGAAAGGATGAGTGAAAACTTAAATTGAAATATTAATCCTTTATCCCTGCATAATCATCACGTATTTAGAGGAGCTTAACTCCATTCCTATAGAAAAGTAAATAGTAATCTCGTATGCAACATGGTTTAACTTATTGAATATTAAGGCTCTTCTAAGAACCCTAATCGTCAGCATATTTTGTATGCTTTGATATGGATAGTTTTTGGGTTATGCACTTCACTTAATGCCTTAATATATGTCTTTCGATGTTTGCATGATTTTTTAAGGGTGATGGCACTAATTGACTGATAAAATGAACAAATCTACAATCCAGGACACTTACTTTTAAAAGACTAAACAATTAACTGCTTACACTACTTGTGACTCTTAATGAAATATCTATCTACTTAGTCTAAGCAGCCTCCTTTTATCCTAGCTTGAATTAAATTTTCTAGGGGGAGCCTTCAAGTAAAATTTACCACTATAATTCTTAATATTTCTTACTGGATTAGACTTAGCAAAAATTGATCATTATTTGTTGTTTGTAATCCATACTCATTAATGTCTATAGCATGATCATATTGGATGTAATGAATATTGATTATTACTTGTGATGCACAACTCTTTTGTCCACTTCATGATGATATTGGACTTTATATTTGATTGATTGGACCATACTAAACTATTTGAGTAGTTATGGATAAACTGTTAGGATATATAAACTCAAACAGGTTACAATTTATACAGGATTTGTTTTGGAAAGTCCAATTTACAAACGACACTCGGCCAAAATTTTTCAAAATCTTTCCAAAACTTATAATATATAAATGTAACACTTACGCATTGCCTAGAGTTTTAATTCCAATAGCCCTTTTTTTTGTTGCCAAAAGGGGGTGATGGGGAAGCAAAAATAATTGTGTAAAGTAATTTGGTTAAAATAATCTGGATGCATATTGATAGGGGGGCCTTCTTAGGCTTAAACCCATATTTTTGCTGGTTATATTTGTCATCATCAAATAGGAGGAGAATTTTTTCCTTATAGGTCACACCCGGTTTTGATTATGAAAAATACTCATTATATCTAATGGATGTTTGAGATTGTGTGCAAGAACTTAAATCGTCAAGATCAAGATGCACATAGAAAAAGTAAAGAATCAAGACCCAATTCATTTAAGAGACGTGAGCACTCTTCTACTACTACGAGTTGTACCATAGAGAGGTTCACCCGCATGCACCCTCCGACATTTATAGGAGGACTTGATTCGATTGTAATAGAGAACTGGGTGTAGAAGACCAAGAAGATATTGGTGGTTCTGTAGTGCACTAACCAGTAGAAGGTTCACTATTCTACTTTTTAGTTGGCAGGAGAAGCCAAAAGATAGTGGACAGCAGTGAGTCTGCTTGAGAAGCAGAGAGCTGGTCCATCTGGTATGACTTGGAGTCGCTTCAAGGAGACATTTTTCGAGAGATACTTCTTGGCTTTCACTCGTGATGTGAAGGCTGATGAGTTTTCGAGCCTGACTTAGGGAACCCTGATGGTGCAGAGATATGCTACCAGATATATTGAGCTATCTCATTTCGTGCCGTCTTTGGTCTCAAACGAGTGTGAGAAGACTCAGAGGTTCGAGAAGGGTCTAAGGAGGGACATCTGCAGGCTTGTGGGTATGCTACACATTTGATAGTTTTCTATTCTGGTGGATAAAGCCACCATAGTTGAGGTTGACCTTCAGGGGGATGAGGTGGTATAAGGACAGTGGAAGAAGAAGAAATATGGTTCGAGTTATTTCCAGAATACCAAACGGAAGGGTCCTTATGGGGATCCATCTTTCGCGCAATGCTCAAAGTGCCGTAAATGGCATGATGGTGAATGCTAGCCATTCTGAGGTAACTACTACAACTGTGGCAAATCGGGCCACATATCCTGAAACTATTAGGCACAGAGGAGCGATATGCCCTCATAGAACCAGAATTGTGGAAATATTAGGTGCCTCGGGAAAACTATCAGGAAAACATGGCTTCGACAAGGGTGTACTCTCTTACTCCAGCAGATGCGGAACATACAGGAAACGTGGTGAAAGGTACCATGTTATTGCTTTCGAATAGAGCTATTGTCTTATTTGATTCGAGAGCAACTCATTCTTTTATATCTGCAAGTTTTGTGAAACGGTGTGGGGTTGAAACTCAAGTGATGGATGAATGGCTGTCTTTGGCTACACCAACTGGGAATGTGACGATCTATAGTAAGATGTTAGGAAACTGTCCCGTGGTTATTCAGGGAAGGCTACTACCAGTGAACCTAGTAGTGTACAACATATGTGGATTTGACGTCATAATGGGGATGGATTGGTTATTCTCTAGTTATGTGGTGATTGGTTGTCATAGGAAGGTAGTAGTGTTCAGACCTTCTAAGAAAAAGGAGTATGAGTTCGTAGGATCGTGTCTGCGTTCGACAATGGATTCTATTGGCTATACAGGTGAGAAGGCTACTTTTGGATGGATGTTAGGGATATCTAGCTTGTGTGAAGGAACCACGTCAGGATTATCTGAATCTCAAAGATATCCGAGTGATTAACGAATTTTTGGATGTATTCCTAGAAGACTTACCCGGTTTACCTCCTAATCATGAGGTGGAGTTCTCTATTGAATTCCTGCCAAGCAAGGCACCGATTTATAAAGCTCCATACCGGATGGCTCTAGTTGAACTTAAAGAGTCAAAGGAGTATTTGCAGGAACTATTGGATAAGGGCTTTATCCAACCTAGTGTTTCACTCTAGGGAGCTCCAGTATTGTTTGTGAATAAGAAGGACGGATCAATGCGAATGTACATTGATTACCACGAGATCAACAAGGTAACAATGAAGAACCAATACCCATTGCCTTGTATAGATGGTTTGTTTGACTAGATGCAGGGAGCGCGCAGGTCTTTTCAAAGATCGATCTATGGTCAAGGTATCATCAGGTGAAAGTTAGGACGAAGGATGTTGCAAAGACTGCTTTCCAAACTAGATACGGTCACTACGAGTTTTTGGTCATGCCTTTTGGGTTAACTAACGCCCCGACAGTGTTTGTGGACCTAATGAAAAGGATTTTCCATTAATACCTAGATTAGTTTGTAGTGGTGTTTATCAACAATATTCTAGTGTATTCTAAGAGTTTAGAAGAGCACAGAGACTATCTAAGGTTGGTACTTCAGGTTCTACGGGAGAAGAAATTGTATGCTAAACTGAAGAAATGCAAGTTTTAGCTGAATCAGGTTGCGTTTCTAGGCCAAGTCGTGTCGAAGGGTGGTATCTCAGTTGATCCTGGTAAGATAAAAGCAGTTGTAGACTAGGTGAAACCGAAGAGCATGTAGGATGTTCGGAATTTCCTAGGATTGGCTAGGTATTACCAATGGTTCGTGGAGGGATTCTCTAAATTATCTAGTCCTTTAACACGTTTTATGAGGAAGGGTGTGAGATTTGATTGGAACGACAAGTTCGAGCAGAGTTTCCAGGAGTTGAAACACCGACTAGTTACTGCTCTAGTTTTAACCATCCCATCTAGTGATGGTGGTTTTTTGATTTATAGCGACCCATCGCTGAATGGTTTGGGATATATGCTAATGCAATTGGGGAAAGTAATTGCTTATGCTTCTTGGCAACTTAAGGAGTACGAGAAGAACTATCCCACGCATGATTTGGAGTTGGCAGCGGTAGTATATGCACTGAAGATCTAGAGACACTACTTATACGGTTAGGTTAGCATCATATCAGAAGGGATCTGTAAAGTCTTGGCGTGGAGTTGGTGGATGGTAATCATCAGGCTTTCATTGCTAGCTTGGTGATCTAACCGACATTATTAGAGAGGATTAAAGACGCATAGGCTAATGATGCGGAGTTAGTTGAGGTTGTAAAGTGCAGCAAAGGCTGACTACAGATTTTAACATCTCTGAGGGAGGTGTATTGAGGTTTGGGATGAGGTTGTCCGTTCCAAATGACGAAGTTATAAAGAGAAAAATCCTGGAGGAGGCGCATCGTTCTTTGTATATGGTACATCCAGGTAGTACGAAGATGTATCAGGCTTTGCATGAGTCCTTCTAGTGGAGTGGCATGAAACAGGAGATCGCCCGGTTCATGGAGCAATTTCTGACATGTCGGTAGGTGGAAGAGGAATATCATAGGCCGACAGGGCCGTTACAACCATTGAGTATTCCGGAGTGGAAATGGGAGCATATTTCTATGGAATTTGTCACCGGGTTACGACTAGAAGTTCACAGGCAGAATGCAATCTGGGTAATCATGGACAGGTTGACTAAATCTGCTCACTTTGTACTGATGAAGGTTAGCTACTCCTTAAGTAGGCTAGCAGATCTATACATGTAGGAGATAGTTAGAATGCAAGGGGTACTAGTATCCATTGTTTCAGATCGAGACCTGAGATTCACTTCTCGATTTTGGAAGATCTTGCAGGAAGCACTGTGGATGAATCTTACATTCAGTATAGCGTTCCACCCCCATACTGATGGACAGTCAGATAGGATGATATAGATCTTAGAGGATATGTTACAGGCTTATGTATTAGACTTCGGTGGTAGTTGGATTCAATTTCTACCATTGGTGGACTTTGCTTATAACAATAGCTTCCAATCTAGTATTGGTATGGCATCGTTCAAAGCATTGTATGGTTGGAGATGTAGTTCTCCTTTGTATTGGGATGAGGTCGGTGAACGGCAGGTATTGGGTCCCGAACTTA
Organism: Malania oleifera; assembly: GCF_029873635.1. Taxonomy (NCBI): domain Eukaryota; kingdom Viridiplantae; phylum Streptophyta; class Magnoliopsida; order Santalales; family Ximeniaceae; genus Malania; species Malania oleifera. Next base: position 33,634,056 of record NC_080428.1, on the reverse strand, counting down.
TACAACAAGCTTCTGAGAAGGTCAGATTGATCAAGGATAGGATTAAATTAACTCAGAGTCGGCAGAAGAATTACGCGGATGTTCGCCTCCATGAGTTGGAATTTGAGGTAGGGGGTAAGATATTTCTGAGAATCGCTCCGATGAAAGGTGTGATGAGATTTGGGAAGAAGGAAAAGTTGAGCCCGAGGTATATTGGACCATTTAAGGTACTAGAACGAGTGGGTCTGGTGGCCTACAGGATTGCACTACTCCCAGCGCTCTCGAGGATCCATGATGTATTCCACGTATCCATGTTGAAGAGGTATGTGCCGAATCCGTCGCATGTGATTAGTTATGAATCCTTAGAGATTGGGGATGCTCTAGCGTATGAGGAGATACCCATTCAGATTCTGGACCAAAAAGTTCAAAAGCTGCGTACCAAGGAGATACCGATAGTGAAGGTACTATGGTGAAATCACGTGGTTAAGGAAGCTTCTTGGGAGTTAGAGACGAAAATATGCCAAAAATATCCATAGTTGTTTTAAGTAGTAATTTCGATAGCAGAATTGGTATGGGTATGTATGTATGTAATATTCTGCTATTGTAGTAGTGTTGTGTGGTTAATCTCTGCGGGAGTGTGTGATATCGTGAGCTCCCGAGGTAGGGTATGTATGTAACCACGGTATTCCTCCGCCATAAGTGAGGGTATGTATGTATTTGAGACGGAGCTGCTATGTGGGTGGCCACCAACTCTTTCTAGAGTTGGGTATGCGTTTGGGTATGTGGTTGAGTTGGTAAATGAGAGATTACAAATTTCTAGGACGAAATTTTTGTAAGGAGGGAAGGTTGTAAGAACTTGACCTAAGATAGGTGTATTGAATAAATAAGAAAAGGGAAGAAAAATTAAAAAGGTAAAAATTTGTAGGGCTCATCGACAAGGCTTCCTTTCTCATCGACGAGGTCTCTTGTGTAGCTCGGCGACGAGATTCAGTAGCCTATTGATGAGGAGATACCGAGAGATTTTGAGAAATCTTGAAATCTCAGGCATGTCAACGAGTTCACCATGACGACGACAAGTTTCCTTCTACAGCTCGTCGACGAGGACGCCTTCTCATCGACAAGTCTGGCTAGATTAACCAAGTTATAAAAATTTTTAGCTTGCTTAATTGAGAAGAAAACCAAAAAACTCTCTCTCTCTCTCTCTCTCTCTCTAGGATTTTGAGTCGTCTATTTTCGAAATCAACAATCTGACATCATCACGTAGATCACGAGGAGAATCTTTACGTTTATAGCTGATTAGAATTTCGTTTCGAGAATTTCGGGTTTTTCCACAAAATCGAGGTAAGGGTCCGATTTCATTTTCGTTTTGGTAGATCTATAGAGAATAGTATTGTAAGGAAGTATTGTTCTTCGTTGTTTAGGTTATGGGAACTTAGTTCGTAGTTTTGGAGCTGTAGAGTTTGGGTTTTGGTATTTGGGTTATAGGTAAGGGGATTTTGTTTATATCAGTTATTTTTGAAATCGGAATCGGCAAACATGTAGTCTACGATTATTTGTATATTTTTGCTACTTATTTGGGAAAATATGCCACGTGAAAATACAGGATTTTTGGTTTACAGTTTCAGGAAAAATTGGGGTTTTCAGGTATCATCTGTATTTTTCTTGGAAAATCGTATGTTGTATAAAACTGTACTAATGAGATGACCATACCTGTATTTTTATTAAATTGTATTCTCGAATTGAAAACGATATGATTTGTTGTATACTCAAATAAGTGTGGAATGAACAACTATGTAAAATGTTCCAGGTTTTGTAAAACAGTTTTGACGGCTAATTACCGTAAGCTGAGGGGTATAAGAACATGAGTTTCAAAATTGTTCCAGGTTTTGTGAAATTTGCCATGTCTCGGCTAATTACCATGGGCAAATGCCATGTCTCGGCTAAATACCATGGGCGAGAGTGTCCGGCTCTATATACAATGGTGTGAAATATTGCCTGTTTATTCTGGCTAGTCACCAATGGGTGTGAGTGGACATCATACTGGCAACGATATCATTGTGGGGCTCCAGTAATTTGCAGGGTATCAGGTGATTGAGTGTGACGACCCTAACCGTATGTTTGGTATCGTATGTATTGGAACTAGATTGTGAAAATACTGGAACTGTATCGTGTTATGTTTTATGTTAAAATAAAACTCGTATGCCACACATTGATATAACCTATTTTCTTCCTTACTGAGAGATGTCTCATCCCGATTATACAAATCTTTTTCAGGTCCTTCGAGTAGCCAAAACTAGCGTCGTAGGGTTTAGGAGTGTGGTTGTCGGTTAACTACGTTTAGTACTTGAGTAAGTACTGATTTTGTAACTGGATGGTCATTGTTGGGTTTTGTAGACACCCGAGGTACGTACTGTATTTTGGAATGTAAACTCTAGTCATGTATAGACTCTGGTATGGTACGTTGTATGTATTAGAAAGAATATTTCCGCTGCGTATTGATGTGTATGTATGTATGTTTGAATGTGTATAGAGTTTACGTGTACCCCATGGGGTCAGACCCTCATTCAATGTAGTATCATGTATGTTTTAATTGATACAGAGATAGGTTAGGTTACTAAATTCACACCTAGGGCCCATTTGCTGGTTCAGGGCATGATACTTGACAAGCCTAATTTCAATGAGGAATAGAGGTAAGGGTAACATTAGGGAGTACATTCTAGAACTGTCTCATCCAACTTCTAAGTTGAAAGCACTTAAACTTGAAATCTCTAAGGACTTGTTAGTGCATTTGGTATTATTATCCCTTCCGGCATTGTAAGAACCCGAACTGTGACATATGGATTAATTATGTAAAAGAAGGATAAAATGGTAAATTGAGCAGAGTTCGTTGACGAGGCCAAGGTTCATCGACAAAGTTTTTTCTGTTCTCGCCGACAAAATTCAGAGGCTCATCGACGAGGGGATGCCGAGAGGTTTGAAAAAATTTGAAAAGTCCAGCTTGTTGACAAGGCTACCATTTCGTCAACGAAGGCAATGGTAGACTCGTCGACGAGAACGCCAATTCGTCCACGAATCCACCCGAGTCAAAGGCCTTTAAAATATTTTTTGTGGTTGCTTCTTGGCTAAGAATTGGAAATCCTCTCTCTCTCCCTCTCTCTAGAATTCAGAGCTCCCTCTCTCTCTTTCTCTCCTTGATTTCTTCGTTGTTCGTCACCTGATTTGTAAATCGGACATTATTGCGAGGATCAGGGAAGGATTCTCTACGTTTCTAGCAGATCGGAATTCCGTTTTGAGCGATTTTGGGTTTCGGGCTAAAATCGAGGTAAGGCTCGACTTTCGTTTCTAATTCAGAATATAGGTAATAGTACGCATTGTAAACATGTATTGTACTGTGATTCATAGGTTTTGGAGTCTCGGTTCGTAGTTTTGGGGACCATAGAGTTCGTAGTTGGAATTTGGATTAAGGTAAGGGGATTCAATTTATATCAGTTATTTTTCGAAATCAGGATTGGTAAGCTTGTAGGCTACGATCGTATGTATGTTTTGGTATCTTATTTGGAGAAATCTATCAGGTGAAAATATGGGATTTTCGGGTTACAGTTTTCAGGAAAATGTAGGGATTTTGGGTATCATCTCTACTTTGTTTATAAAACCGTTCGTTTGGTTTAAATTGTATTATTGAGATGACTGTTATCCATATTTGCATAAACTATATACTTGAATTGGAAAACGATATGATTTTTCGTAAACCAAATAAGTGTGGTATGTATGGTTGTATGTAAATGTTCTAGGTATTTGTAAAACAGCTATGTAGCGACTAATTATCGTACACTGAAATGTATAGGAAAGTGAGTTCCAAAATGATTCCAGGTTTTGTGAAATCGGCTAGGGGCGGCTAATTATTGTACGCTGAAACAGCTATATGGCGGTTAATTACCATACGCTGCGCCATGTATAGGTGTGAAAACCATGGGCGAGAGTGTCCAACTCTATATCTGAGGGTGTAAAATATCACTATGTCATCTAGTTAGTCACCGAAGGGTGTGAGCCACTCTGTATGGCAATGTAATCGTTGTGAAGCTTTGAGTTCATAGAGTAGTTGCGTGTTGGCAATGTAATCTCTGTGAAACTTAGGTTTATATCGTAGTTGCGTACTTGTGTGAGCTACATCGTGTTGGCAATGTAATCGCTTGAAGCTTCGGGTTTCATAGCGTAGTTGCGTATTGGTGTGATGACACTGATCGTATGTTTTTGGGTATCGTATGTACTGGAATGCATTTGTGAAAGTACTAGAACTGTATGGAATTGTATGGAACTGTATGAAAATATTTTGGAACTGTATCGTATTGTATAGTGTTATATTTTATATAAAATAACACTAGTATGCCACACACTGATATAACCTGTTTTCTTCCTTACTGAAAGGTGTCTCACCCTGAATGTACATACAATGTTTTTTAGGTCCATCAGGTAGCCGTGTTTAGCATCCTAGCATTCGGAATCAGGGGTGTCATTAGCTACTACTAGTGCCTGTTAGGTACGAGTTTTTGTATCCTGGTTGTCGAGATGGTTTTTGTAGGTGCTCGGAGTATGTTGTAATTATGGGAATGTATATCCTAGTTTTGTATAGACTCTAGTATGGTATTGTTTATGTATGGAAAGACTGTATTTCGCTGCATAACTAATGAGTATGGATGTATATGTGTATGTGTATAGGGCATTCGTGTACTCCACGGGGTCGGACCCTCTTATTGTATCATGTCATGTATATTTCAATTAATACAGAGACAGGTTAGGTTACTATATTCACACCTGGGACCCACCTGCAGGTTCGGGGTGTGACAGCTTGGTATTAGAGCAAACCAGGTTGTTAGGTCTTGTAGACTTGGTTAGGCGTATTGATGTGTACATACTAGAGTATAGGATGTAGGAATTGGGTAGTGTTGGTCGAGGGTTGTTCTGTTGCTAGATCGGGATTTGTCGGCGGTATTCCTTGTTTTTCCTGGGATGACGATTCCAATAAAGGCAGGGCAGACCATTGATGGATTCGTGTCGGTGTGACGGGACAGGCTTAGACCTATGAGAGTAATAGTTGACATGATCAGGTTTATGATTGTGTTAACCGTGTACGATATAGCAATTCTAATCGATTCCTATTCTATTTTTGGAATGGAGCACAAGGATAATAACTTGGGAAGTGGCTCTGAGGAGACGACGAGCGATGAGTCTCCTTCTGTGTCTCGTGGTTTAGCGAGACAGGTGATCCGAGAAATTGGGCGGAGTGTTGGGAGACGCGAGAGCTCTCCTATTGATGGGGGGTGTACCATCAAGAGGTTCACACGCATACATCCTTCGACATTTACAGGAGGACCTGATCCGATAATGATGAAGGACTAGGTCGAGAAGACCAAGAGTATTTTGGAAGTCCTCCATGGCACTGAGAAGTAGAAGGTCTTGTACGCTACCTTTCTGCTGACTGGGGAGGTAGAGCGATGGTGGACGACGGTGAGTCGGCTTGAGAGGCAGAGAGTTGGTCCATTTGTTATGACGTGGGGCCGGTTCAAGGAGGTATTTTTGGAGAGATACTTTTTGGTCTCCACTCGGGACACGAAGGCTGATAAGTTTTCGAGCCTGACGTAGGGAACTTTGACGGTGCAGAGGTATGCCACCAGATTTATCAAGTTATCTCGATTTGTGCTGTACTTGGTTCAGAATGAGCACGAGAAGGCTCGGAGGTTCGAGAGGGGTCTGAGGAAAGACATTCGCCGTCTTGTGGGGATGCTACAGATTCGTGATTCCTTTGTCCTGGTGGATAAAGCCACCATAGTTGAGACCGACCTTCGGGGAGATGAAGTAGTGTAGGATTAGGGGTAGAGGCCAGTATCTTTTGATCCTCAGAGTGGTCTTCGGCAGGGACAGTGGAAGAAGAAGAAGAGCTATAGTTCCGAGTATGGGCAAAATACCGAGCGACAGAGTTATTAGGGGGATCCATCCTCCGCACCATGCTCCAAGTGCTGAAAAAGGCACGACGGCGAATATCAGCCATTTTGGGGAAACTACTACAACTATGGCAAGCCAAGTCACATGTCACGGAGCTATCAGGCACCAAGGAGAGATACGCCTGCATAAAGTCAGAACTGTGGGAGTAATCAGATACCTCGAGGGAACTACCAGGAAACCACGGCTCCAGTGAGGGTATATTCACTGACTCCAGCAGATGCGGAACACGCTAGGAACGTGGTGACAAGTACCATGTTACTGCTTTCGAATAGAGTTGCTGTTTTATTTGATTCGAGGGTAACCCATTCTTTCATATCTGCTAGTTTTGTGAAGTTGTGTGGGGTTGAAACTCGTATGATGAATGAGATGTTGTCTGTGATCATGCCGACTGGGAGTGTAACGATTTGTAGTAAGTTCTTGGAGGACTGCCCAGTGGAGATCTAGGGGAGGCTGCTACCAGTGAACCTTGTAGTATACGACATGTATGGTTTTGATGTCATACTGGGGATGGATTGGCTATTCTCTAGTTTTGCCGTGATTGATTGTCGTAGGAAGGTAGTAGTGTTTAGACCTCTTGGGGAGCAGGAGTATAAGTTCGTAGGATCGTGTATGCATTCAACACCACAAGTTCTATCAGTGTTACAGGCGAGGAGGCTACTTTTGGACGTGTGTTAGGGGTGCCTAGCTTGCATGAAGGAACCGCTATGGGAGGAGTTGAGGTTCAAGGATATTCGAGTGGTTAATGAGTTTTCGGATATGTTTCCTAAAGAATTACTCGGTTTACCTCCGGATCGGGAGGTGGAATTTGCGATAGAGTTGCTGCCTGGCAAGGCACCAATCTCTAGAGCTTTGTACCGGATGGCTCTAGCAGAACTTCGAGAGTTGAAGGAGCAGTTGCAGGAACTAATGGATCAGGGTTTTATTCGACTGAGTGTTTCATCCTGGGGAGCTTCAGTATTATTTGTGAAGAAGAAGGATGAGTCGATGCGTATGTGCATTGACTACCATGAGATCAACAAAGTGACGGTGAAGAACCGTTACCCTTTGCCTTGTATAGATGATCTCTTTGACCAGTTGGAGGGAACACATGTCTTTTCGAAGATTGACCTATGGTCAGGGTATCATCAGGTGAGGGTTAGGTCTGAGGATGTAGCAAAGACTGCTTTTCGAACTAGATATGACCATTATGAATTCTTGGTTATGTCGTTTGGGTTGACCAATGCGCCGACAGTGTTCATGGATCTGATGAACAAGGTGTTTCATGAGTACTTGGATCAGTTCGTAGTGGTGTTCATCAATGACATTTTGGTATACTCGGGGAGTCCAGAAGAGCATGAAAACCATTTGAGGTTGGTGCTATAGATTCTATGAGATAAGAAGTTGTATGCTAAGCTGAAGAAGTGTGAGTTCTATATGAATCAGGTCATGTTCTTAGGCTATGTGATGTTTAGGGGAGGTATCTCCGTTGATCCTAACAGGATTGAAGCTGTGGTTGACTGGGCTAAACCGAAGAGTGTGTACAAGGTTCGGAGTTTTCTAATTTTGGAGGGTTACTATCATCGGTTCGTGGAGGGTTTCTCTAAATTGTCTGGACCTCTGACACGATTGACTAAGAAGGGGGTGAAGTTTGACTAGACTAGTGATTACGAGCAGTGCTTTCTTGAGTTGAAGCACCGGCTGGTTACTGCTCTACTATTGACCATTCCTTCGGGGGATGGGGGTTTTGTGATCTATAGCGACGCGTCCCTGAAGGGTTTGGGATGTGTGCTTATGCAACAGGGTAAGGTGGTAGCTTATGCTTCTCGACAACTTAAGGAGTATGAGAAGAATTACCCTACGCATGACCTAGAGTTAGCTGCTATTGTTTATGCCTTAAAGATCTGGAGACACTACCTGTACGGTGTTCAGTGTGAGATTTTCACTGACCACAAAAGCCTCAGGTACTTTGTCACGCAGAAGGAGCTGAATATAAGGTAAAGGCGGTGGCTAAAGTTGATTAAGGACTACGATTGCACGATCAGTTATCACCCGAGAAAGGCTAATATGGTAGCAGATGCGTTGAGTCAGAAGTCAGAGCATGCAGCAGTAACTGCAGTTGTAGCTCAGCATCATGTCAGACGGGATCTGGAAAGCCTTGGCGTGGAGTTGGTGTCTGGTGATCATCAGACTTTCGTTGCTAGCTTGGTAATCCCGCTGACCTTGTTTGAGCGTATTAAAGTCGCGTAAGCTAGTGATGCAGAGTTCGCTGAGATTGTGGAGAAAGGGTAGCAGGGATTGGCTATGAATTTTAACATCTCTGACAAAGGTGTGTTGAGGTTTGGGACCAGGCTGTGTGTTCCAAACGACGATGAGATCAGAAGGACGATTTTGGAGGAAGCGCATCGTTCTCTGTATACGGTACATCTGAGTAGTACGAAGATGTATTAGGATTTGCACGAGTCCTTCTGGTGGAGTGGTATAAAGAGGGATATTGCCCGGTTCATGGAATAGTGTTTGACGTGTCAATAGGTCAAAACTGAACATCAGAGGCTGGCAGAGCCGTTGCAGCCTTTGCCTATTCTGGTGTGGAAATGGGAGCACGTTTCTATGGACTTTGTTACCGGATTTGCCGCCAGCACTTCACGGGTAGAATGCTATTTGGGTAATCGTGGACAGGTTGACGAAATCTGCTCACTTTGTATCGACGAAGGTTAGCTACCCTTTGAGTAGGCTAGCGAACCTGTATGTACATGAGATAGTGAGAATGCACGGAGTACCGATGTCCATTATTTCAGATCAGGATCTGAGGTTTACTTCTTGATTTTGGAAGAGCTTGGAGGAAGCACGTTGGACAAAGATTACTTTCAGTACAACATTCCACCCCCAGACTGATGGACAGTCGGAAAGGACGATACAGATCTTGGAGGATATGTTATGGGCTTGTGTATTGGACTTCGATGGTAGTTGGATTCAGTTTCTACCACTAAGGAAGTTTGCCTATAACAACAGCTTCCAGGCTAGTATAAGGATGGCACCGTTCGAGGCTTTGTATGGTCGAAGGTGTCGATCTCCTTTGTATTGGGATGAGGTCGGTGAACGTCAAGTTTTAGGACCTGAACTCATGCAGTAGGCATCTGAGAAGGTAGGTTTAATCCGGGAGAGGATTAAATCGGCTCAGAGTCGGCAGAAAAGTTACGCGATGTTCACAGCCGAGAGTTAGAGTTCGAGGTGGGGAGTAAGGTAGTCCTTAGGATCGCTCCGATGAAGGGAGTGATGAGATTCAAAAGGAAGGGCAAGTTGAGCCCAAGATACATTGGACCATTTGAGGTTATTGAGCGAGTGGGTCTGGTAGCCTACAGAGTTGCACTACTCCCAACACTCTCAAGGATCCACGATGTTTTTCACGTATCCATGTTGAGAAGGTACGTGTTGGATCCATCACATGTTATTAGTTATGATGAGTTGGAAATTGATGATACTTTAGCGTATGAGGAAATACCTGTTCAGATTCTAGACGGTAAAGTTCAGAAGTTTCCTACCAAATAAATACCGTTGGTGAAGGTATTATGGCGAAACCACGAGGTTGAGGAAGCTTCTTGGGAATTGGAAACGGAAATACGCTGGAAGTATCCACAGTTGTTCTGAGTAGTAGTTAGATAGCAGGGTGGTATGAGTATGTATGTATGTATGCAATCCTCTATTGTCATATTGTATTTGGTGGTTAGTCTTTGGGAGAATCTTGTTGTGTTGTAAACTCCTGAGGCCACGTATGTATGTAACCACGGTATCCCTCCACCGTAAGTGAGGGAGAGTATGTATGTATGTATTGTAACGGGGTTGCATATAAATGGCTTCCATTTTCTGTAGAGTATGTATGTATCGTATCGAGGCTGCGTATAAATGGCCGCTGTTTTCTATAGAGTATGTATGTATCGTATCAGGGCTGCGTATAAATGACCGCTATTTTCTGTAGAGTATGTATGTATCATAATGGGGCTACGTATAAATGGCTGCCATTTTTTTTCTAGAGTATGTATGTATGTATGTATTGTAACGGGGCTGCGTATAAATGGCCGCCGTTTTCGGTAGAGTATGTATATATCATAGAGGGGCTGCGTATAAATGGTCATCGGTTCACCTTAGAGTGTGTATGTATGTAGTAGTATGAATGTGTTTGTAATGAGAGATTGCAAATTTCAAGGACGAAATTTTTGTAAAGATGGGAGGTTGTAAGAACCTGAACTGTAATATATGGATTAACTATGTAAAAGAAGGATAAAATGGTAAATTGAGCAGAGTTCATCGAAGAGGTCAGGGTTCGTCGATGAAGTTTCTTCTGTTCTCGTCGACGAAATTCAGAGGCTCGTCAACGAGGGGATGCCGAGAGGTTAGAAAAATTTTGAAATATCCGGCTTGTCGATGAGGCTACCATCTCGTCGACGAAGGCAATGGTGGACTCATCGACGAATCCACCTAAGTCTAAGGCCTTTAAAATATTTTTTGGGGTTGCTTCTTGGCTAAGAATTTGAAATCCTCTCTCTCTCTCTCTCTCTCTCTAGAATTCGGAGCTCCCTCTCTCTCTCTCTCTTCTCGATTTCTTCGCCGTTCATCGCCTGATTTGTAAATCAGACATTACTGCGAGGATCAGGGAAGGATTCTCTACGTTTCTAGAAGATCAGAATTCCGTTTTGAGCGATTTCAAGTTTCGGGCGAAAATCGAGGTAAGGCTCGACTTTCGTTTCTAATTCAGAATATAGGTAATAGTGCACATTGTAAACATGTATTGTACTATGATTCGTAGGTTTTGGAGTCTCGGTTCGTAGTTTTGGGGACCGTAGAGTTCGTAGTTGGAATTTGGGTTAAGGTAAGGGGATTCAGTTTATATAAGTTATTTTTCAAAATCGGGATCGATAAGCTTGTAGGCTATGAACGTATGTATGTTTTGGTAACTTATTTAGGGAAATCTATCAGATGAAAATACGAGATTTTTGGGTTACAATTTTCGGGAAAATGTAGGGATTTCGAATATCATCTCTACTTTGTTTGGAAAACCGTTCATTTGGTTTAAACTGTATTATTGAGATGACTGTTATCCATATTTGCATAAATTGTATACTTGAATTGGAAAATGATGTGATTTCCATAAACCAAATAAGTGTGGTATGTATTGTTGTATGTAAATGTTCCAGGTATTTGTAAAACAGCTATGTGGCGGCTAATTATCGTACGCTGAAATGTATAGGAACGTGAGTTCCAAAATGATTCCAGGTTTTGTGAAATCAGCTAGGGGCAGCTAATTAGCATACGTCGAAACAGCTATGTGGCGGCTAATTACCGTACACTGTGCCATGTACCGGTGTAAAAATCGTGGGCGAGAGTGTCCAGCTCTATATCTGAGGGTGTGAAATATCACTATGTCATCCGGCTGGTCACCGAAGGGTGTGAGCCACTCTGTATGGCAATGTAATCGTTGTGAAGCTTTGAGTTCATAGAGTAGTTGCGTGTTGGCAATGTAATCGCTGTGAAACTTTAGTTCATATCGTAGTTGCATACTTGTGTGAGCTACATCGTATTGGTAATGTAATCGTTTGAAGCTTCAGGTTTCATAGCGTAGTTACATATTGGTGTGACGACACTGACCGTATGTTTTTTGGTATCGTATGTACTGGAATGCATTTGTGAAAGTACTGGAACTATATGGAACTATATGGAATTGTATGGAATTGTATGAAAATGTTTTGGAACTGTATCGTATTGTATAGTGTTATATTTTATGTAAAATAACACTGGTATGCCACACACTGATATAACCTGTTTTCTTCCTTATTGAGAGGTGTCTCACCCCGAATCTACGTACAATGTTTTTCAGGTCCATCGGGTAGCCGTGTTTAGCATCCTAGCATTCGGAAGCTTGCGTGTCATTAGCTACTGCTAGTACCTATTAGGTACGAGTTTTTGTATCCGGGTTGTCGGGATGGTTTTTGTAGGCGCTATGTTGTAATTATGGGAATGTATATCCTAGTTTTGTATAGACTTTGGTATGGTACTGTTTATGTATGGAAAGACTGTATTCTGCTGCATAACTAATGAGTATGCATGTATATGTGTATGTGTATAGGGCATTCGTGTACCCCGCGAGGTCGGACCCTCTTATTGTATTGTATCATGTATATTTAAATTGATACAAAGACAGATTAGGTTACTATATTCACACTTGGGACCCACCTGCGGGTTCGGGGCGTGAGAGGCACAGTTTAGCCAAATTAAGGTGAGCTATAACTATTAGAAAGAGACCTTGTCTCTAATTGAGCTCATCTCACATTGTGTACACGAAGAATAAAGACTTAAGCAAAATAACGCAGAGTGTGCTCACCTGGACTCGAACTTCAAAAAAAAAAAAAAAAGGAAAGAAGAGAAAGAAGGATAAGGATGCTGTAGATACAACACCTCAAAAGAAACAGCAAAATAAACCTACCGAACAGGAAGGTATAGGTTGTTTCTTCTGTCGAGCTGAAGGGCATAGGAAGAAGCAATGCACCAATTATCATGCTTGGCATGCTAAGAAAGGCTTGCCTAAATTTCCGAAAGCCAAATGATCCTAAAAGATACATCTATGTGGGCGTTGGAAAGACAATTCAAGTTAAGGCAATAGAACTATTTAGATAATTGTTTAAGATTGGATTTTATTTGGATCTTATTGAAACATTTATTGTACCGTCTTTCTTACGGAACTTGATTTCTATTTCTGCTTTGGACAAGTCTAGTTATTGTTGTTCATTTGGGAATGGAAAGTTTAGTTTGTTTCACGATTTAAAATTGGTTGGTTCCGGTTCTTTATCAGGTTATGATAATCTTTATATGATAGATACAATTGCCTCATTTAATGAATCCTTGCATTGAAGTATACGTGGTACCAAGAGAAAATTAATCGAGGAGAATTCATCTATGTTACGACACAAGAGATTAGGTTATATCTCCGAATGGAGAATAGAGAGACTTGTGTCAGACGAAATTATAGACCCCTTAGATCTCACAGATTTTAATGTTTGTGTAAATTGTATTAAGGGAAAACAAACCAATAAAAGGAGATTTAAAGCCAATAGGACCTTGGACGTCTTAGAACTTATACAAACAGATATTTGTGGGCCATTCCCTACGGTTTCTTGGAATGGTCACTAATATTTTATAACGTTCATAGATGATTTTTCTAGATATGGCTATATATATATCTCATTCATGAAAAGTCACAATCATTGGATGTGTTCAAAAACTTTAATGCAAAAGTTGAAAATCAACTCAACAAAAGGGTTAAAATCATCAGATCTAACTATGGTGGTGAATACTATGGTAGATATGATGGTTCAGGTGAACAACGTCTAGGGCTGTTTGCTAAATTCCTAAAGGAATGTTGTATTGTCCCTCAGTACACTATGCCGGGTTCGCCCACTATGAATGGTGTTGCTGAGAGATGAAACAAGACGCTTAAGGATACGGTGAGGAGTATGGTTAGTCATTCCACCTTGCCAGAATCACTCTGGGGAGAAGCACTTAAGACTGCATCATATATCCTTAACAAAGTCCCAGCTAAAGCGACTTCCAAAACCCCTTATGTACTTTTCATAGGTAAAAAAAACCTAGTCTAAACCACTTTCATATTTGGGGATGTCCAGCTGAGGCAAGGCCTTATAGGCCTAATGAAAAGAAATTGGATTCAAGGATGGTGAGTTGTTATTTAATTGGGTACTCTGAAAGATCTAGGGGGTACAAATTTTATGATCCCAGAACTAAGTTGGTTTTTGAGTCAGGAAATGCTCGTTTCTTTGAGGATGTTGAGTTTGCAAGGGGAGATATAATTAGGGACTTTGTCTTTGAAGAGAAATATGTAGATATTCCCACAAGTGTTGTTGCAATTGATCAGCATTTTATTCCTAACCCTATTCAAGACACATTAATTCAAGACAGTGTCATAGTCCCTCCCATCTAAGAAATTATTCCAGAAGAACAAACTTTTACACCTCAAGAACCTATTGTTGGAATTGGTATGATCCCAAGAGAGTAGGTGACTTGGGTTTTAAAAACTTTTTGACTAATTTAAACTTTTCACCGATTCACTATGTATCATATCTCATTCAAAATATACACGTGTATGACAAACGATTTAACAATGAATACATAGATACACGAGTGGTGCAACTCTCATTTAAATTAAATATATGTGCATGCAAAATAGTTATAATCATAAATGAACATGCATACACAAACTAAATTTAAAGTGCGAAAATTTAAAGGAGATAGGGAGAGAGTGACACAAGATCTTTGTTATCGAGGTTCGTCCAAACTAGCCTACGTCCCTACCTTGGGCATACCTTCCAAGGATTCCACTAACCCTGCTCGCTTAAACGGGCGGAGTAAAAGCCTTTTACATCCTCTCCTTACGGGATAAGGAAAACCAGTTCAATTTCTAGGCTGAACCGAACCGGTCTCACTTACAGGGTTGAGACTCTCCAGTTCAATTTTTGGGTTGAACCAAACCGGTCTCATTTACGGAGTTGAGACTCCCCAGTTTAATTCTGAGCTGAACCGAACCGATACATGAAAAAAAATTTTGTACATATAAAAAGCTTCTAAATATAAGCATGGATGTACACCATTAAAGCTCAATACAAACACTCTAGTATGATGTGAAATATATGCTCAGTAGAGTAAAGGGTGCTTATTTAAATAATTTGCACAAATAAAATATGTGAATATAAAAATTATTATTATGTTCTCCAAAAAATATTTTTGCAAATAAAAGTATTTGGAGAATCTAGTATTTAATTTCAAGAAAATATTTGTGCAATAAATAATTTTCTCCCAAAAATATTTATCAGAGAAATAATCTAGGAGACAACCTAAGTAATACTCTCAAAAATATTTTTCAAAGATTAAGTGCCTAGTGAGAGTATGTGCAAATAAAATGCCCTAAATAAAATACTCCCCACAAAAATGATTTTGAAATAAATGCATGAAAAAGAGTTGGAGAGATTTGTATAAAAGATTTTGCCTCAAAAGAATGATTTAAACAATAAAAATTGGTTTTGGGGGAACTTTTATTAACAAAGGTTTAGAGAGATTTGGAGTTAATCAAAGTTACTAATCTAAGTTATGAACAGGGTATATATAGAGCTTGAGAAATTATTGATCGTTGGGGACACACTAGGTATTATTAGAAAATTTTAATTAAATTTGAAACCCATTTTAGCATTTAAAAATACCCCAATCCGAGAGGTTCAGTCCACCACTTTTGAGGTTCGGTCGACCAGGTTTCTCAATTTGGTCGACCAGGGTGTTTTTGAACTGCAGTGATGGTTGACTAGACTTGATGCGATTTTTGAGCTTTCACGGTTCGGTTGACCGAACTTGCATGTTCAGTCGACCAAGCCACTTTGTACCTAGAGGTTCAGTCGACCAGAACGTTGGGAGATTCCCACATGCTAGTTCGGTCGACCAGAACGTTGAAGTACATTTCAAAATGGTCGACCAAATTGTTAATATGTTGACCTTGGGGAGGTTCAGTTGACCAAAGGTCTGTGTTCTAGTTTGGTTGACTGAACACACAAAATTTGTTCATTTAAGTCTTGTTTTTGAATATTAATTTTCACTGATAACATATATGATAATGGGGACTTTCCCTAAGTTCTAGTGCAAGGACCTAGGGTCTCTCTAAGGTCTCTCTACAGTTTTGTTTGAGCATATATTCATATCAAGCATGCAGATGCAATATATTATAGACCATATAGAAAAATAAATGCATATACAACTGAAACATTATGTCTTCTTCTTCCTTCTTTGCTATTTGACTCCATGGAATACACCAAATTTGTGCTTTAAGACCTGCCTTGACTTCCATGTTCTCTTGATCTTATGTGTGACATGAATAATACCTATTCACGCACTAAAACACACACATAAGAAACTTACGATTTGTCATTATCAAAACCAGGGATCGGACTCAAAAAGCCAACACCTATGCCATTAAGATGATCCATGAGAGAGAGAAGAAATGTAATTCCAGATGATTATATTGTATTTCTTCAAGAACATGAAGTAGACATTGGAGTGATGGAAGATGATCCTATCAACTTCCGTCAAGCCATGGTAAGTTCTAATTCTCAGAAGTGGGTTGATGCAATGAATAAGGACATTAAGTTCATGAAGGACAATGACGTGTGGGATCTTGTCCCATTGCTAGAAGGTACGAAACCCATTGGTTGTAAGTGGATATTTAAGACCAAGAGGGATTCAAAAGGCAATGTGGAAAGGTACAAGGTTCGTCTTGTCACGAAGGGCTTTACATAGAAAAAAGGCATTGATTATAAAGAGACTATCTCTCCGGTTTCTTTAAAAGACTCTTTTAGGATTATAATGGCATTAGTAGCGCATGTCAATCTTGGGTTACATCATATGGATGTAAAAACAACGTTTCTTAATGGTAACATTAATGAGACAATCTATATGGTGCATCCAGAAAACTTCGTGTTAGGAGACCCAAAGAATATGGTTTGCAAACTAAAGAAATCCATCTATGGACTCAAACAGGCATCTCGACAATGGTATTTTAAGTTTCATTAGGTAGTTATCTCGTTCGGTTTTGAGATGAATTTAGTTGATGAATGTATATACCATAAGTTCAGTGAGAGCAAGTATATTTTTCTGGTTTTGTATGTTGATCACATCTTGCTTGCCAGCAACGATGTAGGCTTATTGCATGAAACCAAGAGATTTATAGCTAATAATTTTGAGATGAAAGATCTTGGTGAAGCCTCTTTTTTGTTAGGGATACAAATACATCGGGATCATTCTCGGGGTACTTTAGGACTATCACAAAAGAGCTACATCGAAAAGTTTCTTAAAAGATATGGCATGCAAGATTGTAAACCAAGTAATACCCCTGTGGCTAAGGGAGAAAAATTTAGTCTCAATTAGTGCCCTAAGAATGATTTTGAGGTAAAGGAAATGCAGAAGATTCCCTTTGCTTCAGCTATAGGTAGTCTAATGTATGCTTAGGTTTGTTCGCATCCGGACATTGCATACATTACTGGGATGTTGGGCAGGTATTTAAGTAATCCAAGAGCAAACCATTGGAAAGCAGCTAAATGAGTCTTGTGGTACTTACAGAGAACAAAAGAATGCATGCTCACATATCAAAAGTCAGATCAGCTTGAGATCATTGGGTATACTGACTCTGATTTTGCGGGATGTCGAGATAGTATGAAATCTACATCAAGCTATATTTTTATGCTTGCTGGAGGTGCCATCTCCTAGAAGAGTGCTAAACAGTCTCTTATAGCCTCTTCCACCATGTCAACGGAGTATATATATAGCATGTTTTGAGGTGTCTAATCACGGAGTATGGCTGCAAAATTTTGTCATAGGGCTGCGCAGGGTGGATAGTATTGATAGACCACTTATTTTGTGACAATAAATCTGTAGTTTTATATTCCAACAACAACAGGAGCTCGACGAAGTCGAAGCATATAGACATCAAGTTCCTAGTTGTTAAAGAAAGAGTTCAGAGTGGTCAGTTGTCTATAGAGCACATTGGTACAAACTCCATGGTTTCGGATCCGCTTACTAAGGGATTGCCACCTAGACAGCTTCATGAGCACACTACTCAGATGGGTGTCATATTTCTAGATGATGTTCATTTTTAGTGGGAGTTTGTATTTTATGGATGCTCTTTCAATATAGACATGTTTTTTTAGTTATTCCAATTTATGGATTATTTTGAGGTTTTTTTCTGCAGAAATAAAGTTTGGTTTTCACACTCTGATTTATGTTATGGGTTGATCTCACTAAAGTTTAAGGTGGGCCGGTTAGAAATAGGCATGTTAAGATCACATTGCATGAAATTTCCATGCTGCACATCCACATCATGATCCATGTCATTCAGTTGTATTGGCATATGTGACCATTGATGAGTCGAGTTATGAATATTGTAACAAAGGTGGCTTTGATCCTATGTTAGTATAATTGATGGACTGGATTGGTTATAGATACATTTTTTTGGTATGACACAGTAAAGTTGAGCTCATTCGGTTATTTTTGCAATACATAATTATGAGGTTACACATATAGCCCAAGTGGGAGATTATTAAATCAAAATTCAATTATGGACTTAAATGTGAAACAATTATGTGTTGTAGACTGTCTAATAAGGATAGACCCTATTTAAAAGTGATAGGCTATTTTGGATAATGATGGACTTTAATGTATCTAATAGGTTGTGAACCTTTAATGTGTAGATACTTTAGTGGTAATTTCCCTTTATTATGAAGAGTGAAAATAAAAATACACATATATGGCCAACAGTTATATAAATAGTGGTTATGGTCTCCAGATCACACGAACGGTTCCAAAAAATTTCTATTTTGTCATCCCATCATCAGAGAGAATATAGAGAACGCCAAAAGAATTCTCTGGACATTACGTGTTGATATGAAAGCTCATCCGCATGACTCGACACATCTTGGAACGTTATGAATTCAGGTACACTTCCGTATTTAGTTTAATGCTCTTGATAATTTGACATGACTAATTCTGGCTTGATGATGGTTTTCATCAATCAAAAGGAAATATATATTAAAAATCTTACACATATTGCATAATGAAACTTGAGAAAGTTGAAGGGAGGTCATGATCCAGTTTTGTTTGTGTGCGCCCGGCCTTAATTAATTTGGATGCTATAATATTTTTTGCTCACTGCTGCTAGAATTAAGATTAATGTGGATGAGCAGTGCACTATATATATACACAAGAAATTCACATGTCCATATACTTGTTTCCTTAATATTAGACAAATAATCTACACACACACGAAATAAGAAAATAATCAATAAGTAACAGCATTAATGTGTATGGTAGTAACCCCTTACATAACACATGGAACAAAATTAATCATGCAAATTTTGCTGCAGCGACAAAAGACAGCGAGCAACAATTTAAGAACCCACGAAACAAGTGATCATTAACCTTTCTAATTAAATATAATTTGTATTACAGGCATAACCACAAGAAAATGTTTATGTGCGTATACCCACTCAGGACTCTGCTGGTGCTGTGGACTCAAATACGCACGATGGTGAGAAAAATTATTGTCATTAGACTGAAGTTTGCTATATATCTCATCTGCAGATTCTGCACTCTTTCGTATATTGGCTGCAATTATGTCCTTTGCATCTATATGATACAAAGTTTGAAACCCCGAAAGATTTCAACTTTTCAACCAATTTTTTGCGAAATGCATTGACGAAACTTTTTTTCTGAACAGCGTGGCCCATGCATCCACATATTAATTTTCTTGATCAGCTTTCCTACGTGACATGATTTGATTTTCCCCAGCTCTCATCACGTACGCGCCAGGTGCGTGGGTGGGGAAGTCCCTGATATTCATTTAATTTATTTACGGAATGAAAATTAATTTGATCAGATTGATCAAATTTTATTTAGATGGGGACCATCCACCGATGGAGTTCTTTGGCTGTAATATCATTAATGAAGGTGGCTGCCTAGCATTGATGGTGTCCATCTTTATTTTAATTCCTTATGACTAATTTTTTACCAATTAATTATGTATTATTTAATTACCATAAAATTTACAAGGAAAAGGTTCCGTTAGGTAGCTCTAACTTAAAATTTGTTCGATCATTATGATATGAATCCTTAACGAATATTTGTTGGGGTGTCCCTTATGAGCGATGCGTTGCGCGCACTTGTACCACCTAGGTGTAGCGAATAGTGGGCGAGGGTGGGTTAAGTCATCTCCCGAAGCGATGCGTTGTGTCAGCGTCCGAGTACGGTGTCAAATGTGCTAGAATTCTTGCATCATTCTGGACGTGGGCAGGTAAAGAAGCTTGTTCAAGAAATTGGGATTAGATTAGCAATTTGGAATATAAGTACACTTACAAGTAAAGACATGGAAATTGTAGATACAATAATTAGAAGAAGAATTAATATAATTTGCCTTCAAAAAAGTAGGTGGGTGGGGGAGAAAGTTAGAAAAATTGATAAATCAGGATTTCAACTTTGGTACACTGGAAAAGAAAGACGTAAGAATGAAGTAGGAATTATTATAGATAAAAACTTAAAAGATAGCATTGTTGATGTAAACAGAGTAGGAGATAGAATTATAAAAATCAAGATGGTATTAGGACAAGAGATTGTTGCAGCCAAAATGTCAATCGACCTCTGGGGAGCTTTTTTATCTCTATCACCTGAAATGGATAGAAAGAAGAATGACTTGGAGGACCCAGGGTGTACTCTGGGGGATCTCTCCGATGCTTAAGTAAGGGAGTGCTTTAGAGAGGTTGTAAGATACCATGAAATTGGGTTAGAATGAGGTACATTTTCCTCTTCTCTGAATCCATATTTATAGTGATGGAGTTTGACCCTATGGAGATTTGGCATTATGATGCCTGGCATGGATCACTCCGACCATTATAGGGCAAGCGTCAATTGCTCTCATCCAAACGTAACGACCCTCACTGATGCTGGGTCCCCTCTTGATTTATGGTAGGTGATATATTTTCGATATATCAGTTGCCGCGCCCCCCCCCCCTAGTTTCAAATTTTTGGAGCTAGTCTCATAAAGTTCGAAATTGTTCCTATTAGACTTTTGTGGAGCCTAGTTGTGTTTGATCCGGGTCTCGATCCGAAATAATGTTGCGTGGTTTTTTTCTTTAATGAGAGATTTTTTACTCAGGCTTAGCCCATGGATTTTTTATTTTTTATTTTTTGCTATCTTTTGATACACGGCTTGCGGAGCCGGAGTCAATGCATTGCCGACTCGTCCGACCCATTTTACCGAGCTGATATCTGCACCAAGCCTCCTTGCCGAGCTAGACCCTTTGGGTTGATGACTCATCCGAGCCAATAAGGGGGTGTGCGTGGCTTGCCGAGCTGAACCCTTCAAGTTGTCGGCTCATCTGAGCCAATGTTGTTGTGTGTGCGGCTTGGTGAGCTGGTTTTACTAACGTGTCAGCTCATTTGAGTTGGTGTTTCTGTAGGATCGGCTTGCCGAGCCAAATTGACTAACATGCCAGCTTATCCGAGCTGATATTCCTATATGGGTGGCTTGCCAAGCCAAATTCGCGGACTTACTGGCTCATCCGAGCTTATTCTTCAATGTGAGCGGCTTGCCGAGCCAAAATCGGCGGGTGTCGGCTAGTCCGAGCTGTTTTGGAGGCTATCTAGGCTCTCTCGATCTGATTGGCAGCTTTGACGGCTTTGCTGAGCTGAGTTTGTTGGTGCGTCTGCCGATCTGAGCCAATGATGTCGAGCAATTATGCGCTTAGAGGCAAAATTATTAAGCTTAGTTCATTTTAAACACTCGAATGTCCAATTCGGGCATATGAGATCCAAATTGAATGGGGTCAGTCTCGACACATCCGTGACATTGACCTGGATGTGCCGGAGCTGACGGTGCTCCGAAACTCCTCCCGGGGAACTTTTTGACCACTTAAAAGCAAAGTTAGAATGCAATACAAACTTAGCAAACTTAGTGGATTTTAGCACTCACGTGTCCAAGTCGAGCATACGAGGTCCAAACCGAGTGGGGTGAATTCCAACTAATCAAACTTAGCTATTTACAATTGTATCATTTTTTTTAACAATGTCTAAATGTCTAATTATTTTGTTATCAAATCATTTTGAATTATAGTATATATATGTTCAAAACTTGTATACTAATTTTTCGTGTAATTATTACTTTGTAGGATTTTCGGCTATCACAACACTACGACGATGCCAGGCACTATGGTCAGATGCGTGCAACTTTAGAATTTTCCTGTATTTTTTGTTATTTGAAAGGGAATTAATTTTTGTATTTTAATTTGAATTTGTATTTGTATGTATTTGAGTTTTGAACAATTTATATTTTAATTTGGAATAATTTATGAATGTTTTAGTAATTATGGTTTAATTTTATGTATGCTAAAATGTAATTATAGGTTTTTACAAAAATTTTAAAAAATAATTATTTAAAAGTATTAGCGACAGTTTGAAAACCGTCACTAATAACACCACGATGAAGTATTAGTGACTTTTCTCAAATTGTCACTATTAGCTGGTCTCGTGAGCATTAGTGATGGTAATTAAACTGTTACTAATACTTGAGTTTTAGTGATGATTTTAAGCCAAGAAAATGTAGAACTTATAGTGAAAGTCTTAAGCTTTTAGTGATGGAATGAAACCGTCACTAGTACTCCCTTATTAGTGACGGTTTTCAGAATTCGTCACTAGTAAGTATTACTCATTGCAGATTTAGTGACTAATTGCGAACCGACACTAGTACTCATTAAACCATCACTACTTATTAGTGAAGGTTTAATGAGCATTACTGACGGTTAAAACTGTCACTAATAATCTTATTTTTTGTAGTGCTTGAAGGGTTTTGTGAAACGTGCGGCAATTATAATGAATAGTACGAAAAACAAAGAGTTATAAAGAAACAAAAACACACGGATTTAACGTGATTCAATAGTATGCCTACATCCATAAGAGCGAGTCGTGGCTGAATTTCATTATACGAAAGTAGGGTTACATCATATGTGTTTATACTAACCATGGTCGTACAGAGGTATTAGAAAAAATTCTCAAATACCCTTGTATTGTACCATAAGACTTTCTCTGTATACGTGTTCCACTCAATATGAACCACATACTACAACAATCTCCACCTTGACTAATATTCATCCCTTAGGAGAAAAATAAAACATAACCTAGAATTCCACTTGGGACAATAGGTTGGGACGCGTCCCATTTAGCATCTGGAGACGTTAATCAAGTCCAAGTAGTGCTTGAACTTATTTGTGGTAATAGGCTTTGTCAACATTTCTACTGCATTCTCAGAAGTGTGAACTTTCTCAAGAAATAGTTCACCAAAAGAAACCAATTCCCTAATCCCGTGAAACCTCATATCTACCTGTTTGGTCCTCGCATGATACACTGGGTTTTGTGCCAAATAAATGGCACTCTGACTATCACAATGCAAATGAACTCCACCTTACTGAATACCCAGCTCTTTGACCAATCTAGTAAGTCACAAAGCTTCTTTGGCAGCCTCAACCACTACTATATACTATGACTTAATAGCAGATAGTACAACTAGACACTAAACCATGGACCTATAACAAATAGCCCCCCACCCTCCCCCATAAGAGTGAATACATAACTTGTGGTAGACCTCTTGTCATCCAAGTCCCTTGCATAATCTACATCCACATATCCCACAACTGAAGGATCACCCTATTGTTTGCCAAACATTATGCCATAGTCTGTAGTACCCTTCAAGTATCTAAAAATCCACTTGACTGCATCGCGATGTTGTCGTCCCATATTTGATAGAAACTTGCTCACCACATTGGCAGCTTGTGCCAAATCCCATCTTGCACAAACCATAGCATACATCAAGCACCCCACTATACTGGCATATTGAACCTTTGACATCTTTTGAACTTCATTATCTATTTTAGGGCACTAAGTTGTAGACAGTTTAAAATGATTCACCAAAGGTTTACTCATTGGTTTTGCATTATCCATACTAAACCTCTCCAACACCCTCTCAACATAGTTACGCTGAGATAACCATAATCTCCTGGAAGCTCTGTCCCTGTGAATTTCCATCCCAAGAATCTTCTTAGCAGCACCCAAATCCTTCATTTCAAATTCTTTGCTCAACAAAGTCTTCAACTTGTTGACCTCACTTATATTCTTCGTAGCAATCAACATATCATCCACATAAAGTAATAGAAAAAATACATGAATCATCATTAAGACTCTTCACCAAAACACAACAATCATACTCACATCTCTTGTAGCCAATCTGGATCATGTAGGAGTCAAATCGCTTGCACCACTGCCTCGGAGACTGCTTCAACCCATAAAGTGATTTCCTCAATTTACAAACCAAGTGTTCTTGTCTAGGCTGATTGAACCCTTCTAGCTGTACCATGCAAATTAGCTCCTCCAAATCACCATGAAGAAAAGTTGTCTTTACATCCATCTGCTCTAACTGCATATCAAAATGCGCTACCAAACCTAACACTACCTTGATGAAAGTGTGTTTGACCACAAGGGAGAAGATCTCATCATAGTCAATCTCTTTTCTCTGTGAGTAACCCTTTGCTACTAAACGAGTTTTGAACTTTTCTCCTTTTTTTTTTTTTTTTTCTAATATTGCTTCTTTCATCCTATACACCCATTCGCATCATGTCGCTCTCTTCCCTTCTAGAAGCTCCACCAACTCCCATGTCTAGTTCTTGTGCCAAGACCCCTTCTCCTTCACCATAGCACACATTCATCTACTTTTCTATTAGTTGTGTATGTTGACCTGATTGGTTATATCTCGGTTTGATAATGACAAATACCTTGGTACTAATGTTTGCCCTAAGTTTGCATGAAGGTTCACTTTACGCATGAAGTTGAAAAGATTTTTATATCATGATGGTGTATGGTGAACCTCAAGGAAGATTGAAGAATATTGTGCTTAATTTGTATTTGTAATTGTTATGTTCTTCAATTTGGACTGTAATGTAATATGGTCTGTAATAACTGTATCATGCATGATAAACCTTTATGCTTAGGTTGCCCTAAATTGACCTTAGGTTCCTACACACTTAGTGCACAAGAACCCACTACACTCATATGCCATCAGGGGTAAATTTAAATTAAAGAATGGAAATTAGGCTTAAAATCATAAGGGCTTTGGGTGACCGAACCAGGTAAGTCAAATTGTCTCAGTCGATCGAACTGTTGACCGGTCAAATAGTTAACCTAACTTCGGGCGACTGAACTCAAATGACTTAAGTGTCCATGGTCCACTGAATTCATACCCTTACTTTTTCCAATAACTCAGAGGCTTGAACTTCACGTTCAAAATACCCCCGAGCGACCGAATGTGCAAGTTCAGCAAACCAAACTTGAGACCAAGCGACCGAACCTTGGACAGATTGGAAAATTGCCTTGGTCAGCAGATGGAACCCTTAATCAAGCAACCGAACTTCAAAAATTACTTTTTCTCATGTGTCTGTTCGGCCAACCGAACCTATGGCTCAATTGACCGAAACTCTTGGGTTGTTCAAAATTTTACCACAGTTTATTGGGGTTTAATAGGGTTAATTTTCTTATAATATTTTAAAACAAATTTAACCATTCCCTATGTATCCCCAACGGTTATAATTTTGACTCTGCCTATATATATGGGTTCATTTGCTCAAATTATAAAATAATTAGAACTTTGATTAGCAAAAATATTCTCTGTATTTTTAAGAGAGCTTTTTCCAAATACAAAGCCTATACCTTCATGTACTACTATTCCTTTGCTAAATCAATCCCTTTGAGAGTTCTTTGAGTGGTTATACATTACTCTCTTTGCTAGGAAACTCTTATTGTGTTGTATATTTGATTTTCGTATTGAGAGTTGAACATAAGGTTTTCCCTCCGATTTTAACTAATAAATTTTTGTGTGGGAAAACCTTTGTAGCTAGTGACTCTTTGCATCTTTGTTGCAAGATTCATCAAGCTTGTGGTTTTTTATAGTAAAAAATCTTTTTCACAAGCATATTTTTCAAATATCTCTTGAACTATTATTTTGAGAAAATTATCTTTGAGATATTTAGAATACTCTAGTTGGAACTCTTTGAAACTTGTGGTGATTGATCAATATTAATACTTTGTTTCAAAGATTGTTTGAAAATACGCTCTAGAACTTGATTGCATATTTACACCAGATTGAGTGTTAGCACACTTTATTTGTACTGAGCATAATTACTATCATCTATGAGTGCATATTTATTTGGATTATATTGTGGTACATATCTGCCTGTATAAAGCACTTTATTTGTACGTCAAAATTTGAGCTAATAAATTGTATACCTCGATTTTATGTCAACACCCGAAAATTCCCAAAACAAAGATCTGATCCACAAATGAAGAGAATTCTATCTTGATCCCCGTGGTAACGTTGGTTCGTTGATTCCAGTGACATACGGTGAAGAAATCTAGAGAGATAGAGAGTAGGTTGAGTTTCTAGAGAGATAGAGAGAGAATATGAGTTTTCTTAACTAAGAAGTAATCTAAATATCTATTTATAGCCCTTTGATTCGGCCACTTCTCATCGATGAATAGCATCCTCATTGACAAGACCATATAGACAGCTTATCGACAAGAGGATGGCCTCGTCGACGAACCTAGGATTTCCGATTTTTGGAAACCCCTCGGCTTCTCCTCATCGACAAGCCTCTGAACTTCGTCAATGAGTAGCATAAGGCCTTCATCGACGAAATCTGGCTTCATCGACGAAGCCTGCTCAAATTCTAATTTTACCCTTCTCTTAATTATTTAAATTCATATACTACGGCTCGGGTTCTTACACTTTCCCTATGAAAAGTCCCGTATTGGCTTTGACCCTATTAAGAAAGTTAGGTACACCATCCTGGTAAGGTGTTGTAAATGGTGTCGCTCCACCCGTGAAGTGAGTCTTAGTGGAATCCTTGTGCTTGTGAGCCAAGGTGAGGACATAGGTAGTATTGGCCGAACCCCAATATCATATTCGGTGTCATTTTTATATTTCTTACATTATATTCTACTTTGTGCTCAATTAAATTTCCTTATCGAATATTTTCCATATCTGATTGACACGTTATTGAATATGATTGAGAGAAACTGGAAATGTGTTGCATATACTGAAATTGATTAATATATATCATATTTGCAGCATCATACATACTTGGAATGTCCCTAGGTTGTGTAATACTGTTGCTAGACTGGTTGACTTGGGAAGAAATTTTTAAATCTCCAATTCACCCCCATCTTGGGATTGCACCAAAGTCAACAGTATACTACCTCTTGAAAAGTTGTAGGATCCCTGTTACTAGTAATGAATGTATAAGAAACCAAATCTTCAAAAACATACTTGGTGGGTGGCCTAATAATGCATCTCGGTCTATCTATAGCTATAATGTGATGCTGCGGATCGCCTAAGCTAGAACTCGCTGCAGTCTGAACATTGTTTTCTCTACCATAAGTCTCTAGCTCTACCTACACCACACGCTCATTGCTGCTGCAATTTTTTGGCACATGTGTTCTCTTCTTCCTCAGTACATTGCAATATGGATTTCTCATAAAAAACAACATCTCTACTAATCGCCACCTTGTTTGCCTTTGGATCCCAGAGGTTGAAGCCTTTCACCCCTTTTTGATACCCTACAAAGATACACTATCTAAACTTCATATTAGGCTTTAATCTCTCCTCTCTAGACACATGCACATAGACTAGACATCCAAACACCCCCAAACCAGAGTAGTCTACCATGCTACCTGTCCGCACCTCCTCAGCTACTTTCCCATTTAGTACTGCACTAGGTGACCGATTAATCAAGAAACATGTCATATTCACTGCTTCTTCCCAGAAGTTCTTTGCAAGCCCTGCATTCAACCTGAGAAACCGAGCTCTTTCAGCTATTGTTCTGTTCAACCTTTCCACTACACCATTTTATTGTGGTGTCTTATGTATTATGAAGTGTCTCTTAATCCCATGCTGCTTACACAACTCTGTGAACTTTCAAATTGTGTACTCAGTACCATTGTCGAACCTAAGGCATTTGATCTTCCTCCTTATTTGGTTTTCTACTTCAGCTTTCCACAACTTGAACTTGGCAAACGTTTCTGACTTGTGCCGCATGAAGTACACCCAAACCTTTTGTGAGTAGTCATCAATAAAACTTAAGAAATACATATATTGTTTTCGTGATGCTACCCTTACTAGCCCCCCAAACATCTATATGAAGATAGTTAAGAACTCCATTTGTCTTGTGTGTGGTTGTCTTGAACTGCATCCTAATGTGTTTCCTAAGAATACAATACTTGCAGAAATTAAGCTTGTATGTTTTGAAACCCTTCAATAGATTTCTCTTATTAAACTTTATCATCCCACACTCACCTATATGACCTAACCGAATATGCCACAAGACTATCCTATCTGACTCAGACTCTACAGCTGCAACTATACCTACAACTGTGGTACTTAGTAGCGTATAAATACTTCCTGCTAGTTTCTGCCCCTTCATCACTATTGAAACACCTTTACTCACCTTCATTACTCCACTTGCGCGTAGACTTATAATTAAACCCATTACAATCTAAAGTACTCAATGAAATCTAATTCTTCCTTAAATCTAGTATATGTATAACATCACACAATGTTCTAAAAAAACTATCAAACATTTTAATTCTGATATTCCCTATTTCAACAACTTTGCATGATGCATCGTTACCCATCAGAACAAAACCAAAACTTACTAACCTATAGGTGTCAAACCAATCAATATTGGGTGTCATGTGATAGGAGCATGCTCTAAGAATCTCTCAAATGATTTGAACTCGATGAAATAGAAAACATATCCTCATCACTGCTCTCTAACTTTTTCTTCCACTACATTCGCAGACTTTGATGGACCCTCTTTACTCCTTATATTCCCATTCTTTTTCTCAGGACAATCTCATTTTATGTGCCCTTTTTTCCATCACTGGTATAGAGAAGGGAACAAAGTGGCAGATGCCTTGGCTTGACAAGGCGTTATGGGGAGGAATAGTTTGTTTACAAATAGTAGTTAACTCCCTAGAGTTAGCAAGAGTTTGTATAAATTTGAGAAGATGGGTATGACTTATATGATGTATGTTTAGATGATTTCCTTTTGGTTTTTGCTTATGCTTTATGTTGTTTATCTTTTGTTTTGTTTTGTTGCATGAGGTTTGTTTTGTAGGTTTTGTTTTGTTTTGTTTTGTTTTGTTTGGACTTGTAACCCAGTTTTTGGCTGGATGTTGATGTTGCTCTTTGAGAGGTTTTGTAACGTGTTGTCTTTTGTTATCTCCCTTTGATTGTCTTATAATCACGGTATTTCTCCGCCAAAAGTGAGGGGTTATCAATAAATAAATGGAGGTGCCGCTCTTCTTTAAAAAAAAAAAAAAAGTGCCCTTTTTTCCTACACTCATAACATTGTATGTCCTTCCTCTTCCTGGATTTAGATCGAAATTTATTGTTACTTAATCCGCTCCGGGACTTGTTTATCCCACATTCCTGGTTACCCCTTACCACAAGTCCTTTACCTTGTAAATTCTCATCATTGGTACATTTTCATTTACATTTACATTTACATTTGTATTAAGTACATATAAATACTTTTGCTTTTTTATTTTTACATATATATAGATAATAAAATAAAACATATTATCTCTCTTTTTGAAAAAAAAAAAAAAAAAAAGAAACAAAGATTTTCTTCTTCTTCTTCTTCATCAATAGAATCCGAAATCCAGAAGATCTCGATGGAAGAATTCAATTTTTATCACCAAACATATCATAAAAATCATAGTTAAATCTGATCTTATAACTTTTCTTAAATTTTTTTTATCTTTCAATAAATTAATATTTTCACCTACGTTGTATATTATGTAAATCTCATCACTTTGTCTTGGAACTATTTTTTATGTTGCCTCTAATCAAATTGACCTTGATGGCATAAACAACTTTTTTAAAAAAAATCAAAATCAATTTTCTTACTTAAATAATTTTTTAAAAAAAAAATCTACGAATAAACAAAAATTAATTTCTAGAGATTAGTTAGTTACTTCTTAACATATATGGTGATTATTGTGAACACCATGTGACTATATTTGCTTAGGTCTAAACCACTCTAGGGTCAGCTCGTTAGGTGTAATACTACTGTCACCAGCCCCACCATTAATCATATGTGAACTTTTTTTCTTTTTGCAGCTTACATTCTCCATCAGAAATCAAATTATGAGTTTACGTTTTTTTTTTTTCATTCAAAAAGAGAAGTCTCTTTTACTTCATGCATGAGCAGCCCACCTTAAGCTTCTTCCTTAGCTTACTCCTAATAATTTATCATGGTGAACTTTTAAAGGATAATCACAAATTTTGGGATCATCAGTCATAAATCGTCCTTACCATTTGAGCAAATTCAGCTTAACATTTTAATTTTTTATTTTTATTTTTTTTATTATGCATTAAATGAAATAATTAAAAGTATATTAGGAATAATTATTTTCTTGATTCTTAATATTTAAAATCTAAATGGAAAAATGAAAAGGATCAGAGGGGTATATATGATATATATAAATTTTGAAAAATATTGAAAAATAGGTGATGAAGGCAGATGTGATGGTGATCAGGTGGCAAAGCATAAAGGCATGGTTGGAGGAAGGGCAACTCGACACTGATTGCTTTGACAAATGGTGGTGGAGGTGAAGAAATCAAATATGGGCGTTGAAAGAAATTTTCAAGGGCCCCCGAGGCGAGGCGGGGCGGGGGAGCCCTGTCCTACCCGCCAACCCACCTTCCCCTTTCTTCGCTTTCATCATGATATTAGGACAAAAAAAAAAAGAAAAAACGAGAAGCTGATTAAGGAGTACACTTTTGTTTTGCATATATGCAGATGGTGATGGGTAGATGATGATGTCTCTTGCAGTATATATATATATATATGCATGCATGTGTGTGGGCGTGGTGGCTTTTTTTTTTTTTTAATAATTCAGAGAGTCCAATTACTATCGCAATGCTGTAGTACGGCACCAAATTTAGAAGGGTAAAAGTCGTCCATCCATTAATGTACTTTTAGAATTTCACCGACGTAATGCTTCAAGAAAAAATTAAATATGTGAGCTTAAAGTCTTCAAAGTTACAAGTTTACCCTTATCATTTAAGCTACTGTTGGACTTATTATTGAAATCCCAAACTAAATTGATAAATCTTCATACATAGTTCATTTTTTCTCACTTCTGCTTTTTAACTTAGTCACTGCTTCTTAACTAGAAGGAATATTTAATGTCCCATCTGCCAACAACCCGTATTCTTGTAAGCTGCACAAGAAATTTCCTACTGAAGGCCAATTCGCTTACCCACTAAGCTTCTTTTATTCCTTTCAATCTTTTGTTTTTTTGACAGGAAGATGATATGTTTATTTAAAGAGTCAAACGAAGCAAAACACTTAATCAGCCAACCAAATGAGCATAATGACAATATCAGTAAGCCTACAACGGCAGTAACAGAGAATTGTGATGATAAAAAATTGAACAGATGAAGAAGGTGTACCAGATGAAGCTTCCTCATTATAATCCAAATAGATAGAAGGATGAAAGAAAGGCATGCCAGCTAATTTGTTCAAATTTAGGAAGAAGCTTACTTCACTAGAAAAGATTAAACAATAATCTGTTGAAAATTACCACGGTTGCAGTATAAATATCCTGAAATATTCTCTTATAGCTTTGTGACTCTCCACATACGTATTAGTTCCTTAAGAGATTAGGGTCGAAATGATCTCTTAGCCCATATGCTTGAAGCCCATTAGGGCAATTAAAAGGAAGCGGCAGTGTGGAGTGCCGCTACAGGGAGAAAAAAAAATTGGAGCGCCGTAAAAGTGAAAAAGAAGTGTGTGTGGCAATGTGTGAGGTAGCAGTAGTGTGTTGTGTAGTCTTTATCAATTCGACAATCGGATGGTCTTTTGTGATCTGATTTTACTAAAATTTAGAGAG
Organism: Malania oleifera; assembly: GCF_029873635.1. Classification (NCBI taxonomy): domain Eukaryota; kingdom Viridiplantae; phylum Streptophyta; class Magnoliopsida; order Santalales; family Ximeniaceae; genus Malania; species Malania oleifera. The sequence goes on along the minus strand of NC_080428.1, from coordinate 33,602,511 downwards.
CACGTTCGGAATTTGTTGACCTTCAATTTGGAAGGTGGAGATCTGCTTTAGAGCTTTGGAGGACTTGATTTCGTAGTATTGACAATAACTGCGTTCGGATGACTTCTTTCCGCTCATTCTTATTTTATTGCGATTCTTTTGGGAATCCTTTTTACTCTTAAGTTTATGAGTATTTTTTGTGATTGTACAACTATAATTTTTGCCTCTATTATAGTGGAAATTTTATTGGATCTCATATGCTCCGTGGATTTTACCTTTCACATTGGAAGGGTTTTCCACGTTAAAAATTGTGGTGTTCCTATTGTAGTGTGTGATTTTTATTATTTTTTGTTGGTTATTTTTGCTCATCACAGATTTAATTTTTGGGAAAAATTTATCCGTTGTGCTAGTTGTCTTGTTATTTTCCCAACAAGTGATATCAAAGCTTGGTTCATATAAAATACAAAAGATAACGTAGGTACTATGTGCAAGCTCACAGTTTCAAATTATTTAATTTGGAAACCAAAGATGGAGGATATTCTTTATTGTAAGGATTTATTTGATTTGATTGAGTTGGGTAGCGATAAGCCGGAAAAACAAAGTGAAGCTGACTTGAAGGAAATGCATAGGAGAGCAGTTGGTAAAATCAGACAATGGGTGGATAATAGTGTTTTCCATCATGTGGCTCAATAATATCAAGCATGTTCCTAGTATTCATCTGCATTTGATCTCTACTAGAAGACTTAATGATGATGGATATTGCAACTTCTTTGGTAATGGACAATGGAGATATACTAGAGGAAATTTAATTGTGGCCCAAGGTAACAAATTTTCTAGATTATATTTTATGAATGCTTTTATTTGCTTGAATTACGAATGCAGTTGATAGCGATATCACACCAACACTACAAAAAATTAAGGTATTAGTGACGGATCAAATCCGTTATTAAGTCATAAATTCGTCACTAATAGTATTAGTGACAAATTTATGAGTATTAGTGACGGTTTTAAAATAGTTGTTATATGTGCCGTTATTACAAACTTTTAGTGACGAATTCAACTTTCGTCACTAATAATGGAGTATTAGTAAGGGACATAATCCATCACTAAAACCCTAACATCGTCACTATATAGTATAAAACCGTTCAACTCAAATTTGTCACTAATAGTAGGGGTATTAGTGACGAAATAGAAATTTGTCACTAATAGTAGGGGTATTAGTGACAAATTAGAAATTCGTCACTACTAGCATGATATTATTGACGAATTCGAAATTCGTCACTACTAGCATGATATTATTGACGAATTCGAAATTTGTCACTAATAGTATTAGTGATGAATTTATGAGTATTAGTGACGGTTTTAAAATAGTTACTATATGTGCCATTACTACAAACTTTTAGTGACGAATTCAACTTTCGTCACTAATAATGGAGTATTAGTAATGGATATAAATCATCACTAAAACCTTAACACCGTCACTATATAGTATAGAACGGTTCAACTCAAATTCGTCACTAATAGTAGTGGTATTAGTGATGAAATAGAAATTCATCACTAATAGTAGGGGTATTAGTGATGAATTAGAAATTCGTCACTACTAGCATGATATTATTGACGAATCCGAAATTCGTCACTAATAGAAGTGGTATTAGTGACGATTTAGAAATTCGTCACTACTAGTATGGTATTATTGACGAATTAGAAATTCGTCACTACTAATAGGGTATTAGTGACGAATTAGAAATTCGTCACTACTAGTATGATATTATTGACGAATCAGAAATTCATCACTAATAGAAGCGGTATTAGTAACGAACTAGAAATTCGTCACTACTAGCATGTTATTATTGACGAATCTGAAATTTGTTACTAAAAGTAAGTTATTTGTGGAAGATTCAAATTCATCACTAATAGTATGGTATTAGTGACGAATTTGAATCCTTCACTAATAATTAGAAAAATAAAAATACCTTTTAATACTAATTTTTTTAATCATGAATTCTTATATAAAAATCTACAACTACATTTTCGAAAACATAAACTGAAACCATAATTACTGCAAAATTCGTAAATCATTCAAAATTTCAAATTTAAATACAAATTCAATTAAAATGAAGAAATAACATATGTTCAGAAAACAAAAATTATTTTAAAATATTCAAAATTCAAATACAAATACTAGTATAAATTCAAATTAAAATACAAAAACTCCATTTGTTCAAATAACAATAAAAATTATAAAGAAATAGTCAAAAGTTGCATCTGGCGACTGTAGTGCATGCATGCATGGCATCGTGCTGATGTTATGACAACTGCGAATCCTACAAATTAAGAATCATTAAAAAAAATTTAGTATACCAAATCAAGGAGAGCTGACGTTAAGTATAATCAGGAAAAATAATTATATGATATAACAAATTCACAAAGATTTCATAATCATGCATATTACATAATTTGTATGGTAGTAATATCAATAATGAAAAATGTAATGTTGCGTTCGAGAGCATAGATTTCGAACATTTTGAATGGATTTGGACAAATTTTAATACAATTTGATATTGCATTTTATTTAAATTCAATGTAAATTCAAGTTCAAAGTGTCTCCAAACACGAGGAGCATAAAATTATGTTGAAATTCATTAAAGTGATTGTGGGGTTTGCAGAGGATGGAAATGGGAAGATTTATGGAGAAAAAGGTCATGAACTGGCATGAGCAAGTGTGTATCTTTTCAAGTCTTAATGAGAAAATATTAGAACTAAGTAAAATATGTCAGTTAAATGGACATGAAATTGGTTATTTGTTTGGTAGTTGACAAAATTATGGAAAATAAAATATACCCTAGGCGCTTTCATCGGTGATCTCGTGCATGGACCATTTTTTGTCACTTTTTTTTGTTCTTTTCTACAGTGACATTGCAACCCATATGTCCGGACGAATCCCTAATTTGTGTCACATCTTGGCATTCCTACAGATTTTCAAAACTAGAAATATGAAGCATAGATGGAGGGAGGGTGAATGTGGCTACGTGGACAATATTTTCAATTACCTATCCACTTGTTAGACGAATTCAACTTAGAATTTTTCCTTATCTGCGCAATATTTTAATTAGGACTGATGGATATGTCAATTCAATCTTTATTACTTTAACATTCATTTTATCATAATTATCAGTGTTCATGGTTTTCCTTTTTGTTTAGGAAAATTTTAACGAAATTTTGGCAGCATGTCGTCTATAAATTGGATGTTTTCCCATAAAACCTACACCTGATAGCTTCAAATAGATCATTTATAAGAAGTAGAAGGCACACGAGAACCTATATCCACTACCAGCATGCAATACACATCAACTCCATCCACCATGTAGGAGGCATTATAGACTAGCATGCAATCATGTAGCATATTCACGACAGTAATACATGTAACCATATATTAAATTCAGAATATAAATAACAGAGAACAGTGGAAAGTATTGAGTTCGGTGTAGTATTGTTATTCATCTGGACATTTGGACATGAATGTTATTAGATGATGAGAGCATTTAATTTAAATAATTATGAAAATGATGCTCCCTTTGAGTTATGTATATATTCAACTTATACCTTTTTCAAATTTTCAAATCCTCAGCCAAGTGTTTATAATATTTTCAATGATTTCGGCTCGACAATGAATGTTTTAAGTTTACCGGACCAAAAACATATAAATGAATTTGCCTCATTTATTATGATTCCTAAGTTTCACTCATCCTTTCAAAAATATTTTAACATTAAACTAAGCCTATATTTTCTTTTTGTGTGGGAAAGTTTTAATGAAATTTTGGCAGCATGTCGTCAGTAAATTGAACGTTTTCCTATAAAACCTGCACCTGATAGGTTCAAATAGATCATTTATAAGAAGTTGAAGGCACACGAGAACCTATATCCACTACTAGCATGCAATACACATCAACAACATCCGCCATGTAAGAGGCATTCTAGACTAGCATGCAATCACGTAGCATATTCACAACAGTAATACATGTAACCATATATTAAATCCAGAATATAAATAGCAGAGAACAATGGATAGTATTAAGTTCAGTGTAGTATTGTAATTCATCCAAGCATTTGGACATGAACGTTATGAGATGATGAGACCATTTAATTTAAATAATTATGAAAATGATGCTCCCTCGGAGTTATGTATATATTCAATTTATGCCTTTTTTAAATTTTTAAATCCTCAGCCAAGTGTTTATAATATTTTCAATGATTTCGGGCAGGCAATGAACGCTTTAAGCTTACTAGACCAAAAACATATAAATGAATGTCCGTTCTAAATGAAATAAGTCTACATTGCCTTATTTATTATGATTCCTAAGTTTCACTCATCCTTTCTAAAATATTTTAACATTAAACTAAGCCTATATTTTCTTTTTGTTTGGGAAAATTTTAACAAAATTTCAGTTGCATGCCGTCAGTAAATTGGACGTTTTCCCATAAAACTTGCACCTGATAGGTTCAAATAGATCATTTATAAGAAGTTGAAGGCACACAAGAACCTATATCCACTACCAGCATGTAATACACATCAACTGCATTCGTCATGTAGGAGGCATTCTAGACTAGCATGCAATCACGTAGCATATTCACGACAGTAATACATGTAACCATATATTAAATTCAGAATATAAATAGTAGAGAACAGTGGATAGTATTGAGTTCAGTATAGTATTGTTATTCATCCAGGCATTTGGACATGAACGTTATGAGATGATGAGAGCATTTAATTTAAATAATTATGAAAATGATGCTCCCTCTGAGTTATGTATATATTCAACTTATGCCTTTTTCAAATTTTCAAATCCTCAGCCAAGTGTTTGTGATATTTTCAATGATTTCGGTTCGACAATGAATGCTTTAAGCTTACCGGACCAAAAACATATAAACGAATGTTCGTTCTAAATGAACTGAGTCTACATTGCCTCATTTATTATGATTCCTATGTTTCACTCATCCTTTCAAAAATATTTTAACATTAAATTAAACCTATATTTTCTTTTTGTTTGGGAAAATTTTAACAAAATTTTGGCAGCATATTGTCTGTAAATCGGATGTTTTCTCATAAAACCTGCACTTGATAGGTTCAAATAGATCATTTACAAGAAGTTGAAGGCACACAAGAACCTATATCCACTACCAGCATGCAATACACATCAACTACATCCGCAAAAAAAAAATAAAAAAATTTGGACCCCATTACTGTCACCCCCTAACACTCAGCTTAATGGGTTTTAGTGTCCAAGTTAGAATAACGTATAAAGCTCTTCAAAGGAGCTAGTAATACATGTATTTGTTAATCATTGAAAATTTCGTTATATTATAACAGAAACAAAATCTTAAAATACTTTTGCACAAATACTATGTTAAGTTATAAGTACCATACATACCTTCTAACAAGAGGAGCCACCCACATCATCTGGTCCAGATTGGCGCATCATTTCCTCTAACCGCATTTGCTTATCCATCATGGCTTGAATCTGGGCTTGAAAGCTGGAGACCATGTCTCTCAATTGCGCATTCTCCATTTCCATCATCTGCATCCGTCGAGCCATCTCCTGCTTATCATACTCGGCCTCTCGTCGTTGTCATTCCATCTCTGCATGAACCGTTGCACCGATGGATGATGATGTTGTTGGGGTGATGTATCTACTTCCAAGACCTTTCACCCAGCCCCCCGCTTGTTGTCCAAGCACCTGGGAAGTGATATCAAAATCTACCATGTGCTGACGCCCCTATAAAACAAGTGCATCCCTTAACTCGACCATCCGTGCCTAATTTCAGTTATGAAAATGATAAAAAGGAATAAGTAAGACTACAAATTTGATGTTTTGAATAAAGTAATAAACTAAATCTTTTGTTTTACTTACATGTCTGTTCTGCGCACCCTCACACCACTCCCCCGATCGCCGTTGGTGTGTTCTCTGATTTAGATCTGGTAGCGACTCCTCTGCGCCAGCCTCGAGATCACGCTACATTATCATATAAGACATCATTAGTATTATGTCATGTAATGGTCAGATAATTTTATATATAGTAATTACCTGGCGATGATTTACAAATAGCCTCGATCCACCGCGATGCGTCGTAGGGAGTTTGCTGCAATTCGCAGCATTTGTTTCACATATGGCCTACAAGGAAGATGTAATGACGACTTATTAAAGACATCATTGTGAAAAATTAGTGATTATAATACAAACACATCACCTGATAGCGTGGGTCGCGGAAATGGCGACACACCACCTCCCAATCCTCTTAGAATATCTTATCATACGACCGCACTTGTGCTTTATCTCCCATTGCTCGAAAATGGGAGCGCATTTTTGAGTGATATCTCTTAAATTTATTACACAATTAGACATCGATCGCCCCCCTCACATGGTCATCCGTGAGGATGTCCATATCAAACTCCTCCTACATATATAGGTATTACTATTACAATGTTAGACAGTTGTTAATTGGCCAGTATATCAAAAGTTAAAAAACATTTAAATTAAAAATAGCTTTATAGGGTTTGGGAACTTACCAAAATGTGCATGTAAAGAACCATGCACTACTCTTAAGTAACCCGTGGCCAACTAAATGCAGTGATTAGAGCATACTGTTGACATATAATGTCGAGCTCCCTTGTCCACGCGGTGTACCAATCGTTCAATGGAGCGGTGTATCTTGGAGGAATGTCGATCTGACTCCACTGTTTTGTCCTATCCGGGTGCTTCTTCAGTGACATGTTCTTCGCTGCACTACGACCTGACCTGACAGTGGATGTAGATGCTGAAAGTAGAGTTAGTTTAAGAATAGTATTATAATCATACACATGAATAACTATCATCAACAGTTGACATGTAAATAAATTAATCGTATCCATACCAACACTGCTCATCACGATCGATAACTCACCTTGTGTATCAGTCACATAAGTGGTATCCATATTTGGCCGAGGTGCCAATGGCTTAGACAATGGTGTCGCCGCATTAAAACCAACGGGGTCCGCCGGCCTGGAGGATGTCGGATCATCCTCATGCGATGTACTCATGTGCCTGAAAGGATTTCTCCAACGCTCGCCTCCTGGTGCGATATCTGCAAATTAATAGACAAGTAAATATAAGAAGTACAAATATTAGATGGATGCAACATACATCTATTTTTAAGTTATTTACACATGTCAGATACATAGTGACAAAAATAACATGCTTACCCCCCTATATGTCGTCAATATCGGTATCATCCTCACTTTCTAAAGTGTCTTCCTCTTCACTACAGTACTCGACCCCTGTTTCATCTTCCCCATCAGTTTCCTCATCATTGATGAAGTGACCGTCTATAGAAGGTTCAATTGTAATGTCAGCAGTCCCTACGTGTTCTGCCGTGGCACCATCCCTACGCAATGGTATAGGATCGGCGCCTTCTTCGACAACATTTGCAGCAGATTGCGTTGTTGCACAGATAGATGGCTCATCTTCTTGGAATGCAGTCTCACTGGCACTCATTTCACTATCTGCAACTTCTGCAATAGTGTACAAACTTCTGGAAGGAATCTTTTGGGCCACATGTCATTCACCCTTCAATTTGGTGTCTTTAAGGTAAAACCCTTATTTTTCCTGTGTCGCAAGCACGAAAGGGTCATTTTGATACCAGGTCTTGCTAAAATTGACACTAGTAAAGTAGGCATCAGTGTTTATCCCAGTCTTTTTATTGCTGATGTCCCACCAGGTACACTTGAACAGGTGGACGACTTTATTTGCTCCATAGCTAAGCTCTATAATGTCATCCAGCACACCAAAGTAGTCAATTTCTTCATCTCCGTCTATGCCTAGCACCGCAACCCACTATTTTGGGTTCTTCTATGCAGTTCAAGGGACTTTGTATGAAATCATAACCCATTGACAATGCAACCGCTGTAGCGGTTAACTCATTGATTGGGGCCACATGCCAAAGCGTACAAATCTTTACTTGCCATTGGTTCCTTATTGTAATACATGACTTTCATCTATTAAATAAAAAAAAAGTTTAGAAGAATAAACCATCAATAGAGAAAACATACATTGCTTCTCACTCAAGCAGTTTTTGTTACTTACACAACTCCTAAACCAATTGATAAATTCCTTCTTATGTCTTTCGTCAACATTTCGTTCATTTTGGGTCAGCAGTTCAGCTTTATGTTCGCTATATGCAACAGTAGTACATGTTAATGTCAAGTAAGTATATAATTATGCATATGCAAATACAATGCAAAGTAAGGATTTTGGAACCACGTACTCGATATATGGAACAGTTTCATCACAATTGTTGAGGACATAAAAATGAGCCTTTTCTAGGTCGTCCATATCAATTAAATCGTAAACTCATGCATCGAGAGACCAAACATTTTCTCGAAATATAGAGCTCCTGGGTTCTTCATCTTCAACATTAATAACATGAACGTTTGCATTTCGCTCATCACGAGTGAACATTGTGTCAATATCATGTAGATATATTGAGCAAAATGCAAGACATTCACTATCAATGTATGCCTCAATGATTGAACCTTCCGGCCATGCCTTATTGCCCACGTACCCCTTCAAAGTGCACAAGAACCTGTGTATTTTATGTAGCATTATAGACTTGTAGATACAATAAAGAAAAATAAAATAAAAAATAAGGAAATCACGTGACCATTATACAAGGACTTTATACTTTACCTCTCAATAGGATACATCTAACAATATTGAACCGGTCCTCCAATTATGGCCTCCCTTGGTAAATGGATAGCTAAGTGGACCATCACATCGAAGAGTGCTAGCGAAAAAATTTTCTCCAGCTTGCATAGTATGATCACGATGTCATCCTCTAACCATTCAAGTACATTTACGCTCAATTTTTTTTAGCACAGCTGCCGAAAAAAGAATCCCAACTCAATCAGCACCGAGCAAACATCTTCAGTTAAGTGTCCACGAAGAAAAATGGGTAAAACCTATTGTAGAAGGACGTGACAGTCATGACTTTTCATTCCTAGCATCTTCCCTTCCTTCGTGTTTATGCATCGAGCTATGTTCGATGCATATCCATCGAGGAACTTCACTAATTTCAACCATTCGAAGAATTTATTCTTCTCATCCTTCAAAAATGTGTAACAAGCTGATGGCATAAGAATTTTGTTCCCATCATGAAACAGGTGTAGCTCAAGTCATATTCCTATATCTTCCATATCTCGGCGAGCATTTGCGGTGTCCTTTGTCTTCCCATTTATATCAAGCAATGTACCAATTATATTCTCACAAATGTTCTTTTCGATGTGCATGACATTCAAGTTGTGGCGTAGTAGAAGGTTTTTCCAGTATGGCAACTCGAAGAAGATGCTTCTCTTTGTCCAATTCAACTCCCACTCAGCGCATTTTCTTTTTCTATTGGTCGGTGGTTTCCCAAATTTCACATCTCTGATCAACCTTAGCTGGTTTAATATCTCTTCCCCACTTAGTTACTTTGGTAACGACCTTTGTTCAGATTTTCCATTGAAGCTTCTGACGCCACGAGTCCTCCAAGGGTGTCCAGTTCATAGAAAATGGTGATTACACATGAAGCATAACTTGAGGCCATGCTTCAACGATAAGGACCCAACATCCTTATTACATACTAGGCATGCTAAGTAACCTTTTGTGCTCTAACCTGACAGGTTGCCGTATGCAGGGAAATCATTAATTGTCCACAAGACTGCATCATGCATCCGAAATGTTGTCCCGGTTTCCACATCGAATATCTCCACTTCTTTTTCCCATAATTCTTTCAACTCGTCAATTAACGGATGCAGGTAAACATCAATATCATTACCAGGTGCTCTCGGTACGAGAATCAGTGGAGACATATAAATGAAAGGTCCGTTCGTACATCGTCATGGCGGCATATTGTATGGTATCATCATAACTGTCCACATGCTATATAGGTTGGTCATGTACTGAAAGGATTGAACTCATCTGAAACAAGGCCAAGTCTGATGTTGTGAGGATCACTAGCAAACCAAGGATGCATTTTATCAAAATCAGCCCAAGCTTCGGAGTCCGCTGGATGGCTAAGGGTGTTTCCATCTTGAAGACATTTCTATTGATGTCATCTCATATCTATAGCAGTTTTTTTGCACATATACAATCGTTGTAGCCGTGGGGTTAATAAACAATATTGCAAAACATTTTTGGGGATCTTTTTACCCTTCTTTTGATTAGTTGTATACCTAGGTTCACCACATTCTGGGCACTCGTTCACATTTTCATGTTCACCATAAAAGAGTGCACAATCATACCTACACGCATGTACTAGAGTGTAACCGAGACCCAATTCACGCATGTATGTCTTCGCCTCACAAAAAGACTTGGGAAGTGTTTCACCATCAGACAATGTTGCCTTAATGAGGCTTAAATGCATGTTGAATGCGCTTTGAGATAACCCATTCATTGTCCTTGCATGAAGCAACTTTATCAGACACTCTAATTTTGAGAACTTTTTACAGTTTGGACATAGGGGCACCCGTGCATCCCTCATGAGATTAGCAAATGGTTTACCGAGTCAATTCAATGTACTAGCATCGCAAGGTATGGTACCTGCTGAAGTAGGTTCATCACTAGTACGCGACTCGGGCACATCACCTGTGTCCATTGCAATCCCCCTTTGCAAGTTACCTAACATTTCAATTACCCCTTCCGAACAAGTATAACCACCTACTATATTTGCCCCCTCATCTTCATTGTTATCATCATCGCTCTGAACTACGTAATCTTCACCGTGGAACACCCATGTTGTGTACCTTTTCTCCATTCCAAAGTCTAATAAATGTGAATGGACCAAATCAATGTGTTTAAATGTTATGTTTTGACATTTCTTGCAAGGACACCTTATTATACTGGCTTTGTCTGCACGAGGACACGCGAACTCTATGAAATCATGTACCCCTTTCACGTATTCTGACAAAAACCTACCCTGGGCGTTCATCCAACTCTTATCCATGTTCATTAATTACCCTATAATATGTTCAAGTAAATGGTGTTCATTATATTCTTATAATTTTTATCATGCATGCATCATGAATCCTATAATCAACCATCATATTCTAAAGGGTACGAATCCTATCCCATTCAAGAATGTTGCATTTACATTGCGATCAATCGCTCAAATTCCTTCGTCATAGTAGTTATAAATTTCGGCAACATCTCCCCATGGCTCTCCAAGTACACAAGATGGGGGAAGTGAAAATTTTGCTTGTTTTCCATCACTAACAAATTGTCACGACACCCCACTATGCACCCAGAGAACACAAGTAGAGACACACTCAAAATATATAATGACAATTGATAAAGTGTGAACAATGACAACAATGTAAATACAAATTCCTGAACTGTCCACATTGGACAATTCAAGAATGGTTGAAATACAAACATTACTAATTGTTAGTGAAACAAATAATTAACATGTTCAAGTGATTATTAGTCAACATAGTATGACTAATAATCAATTGAAATATAACAATTGATTTGTCTCACATGTACGATTAGGAATGAATGTATAGTAACCGTTCTTGGACAAGTCTAAGTTTCAATGAATACATGAAATGATAGTAATTAATTTGGCATTTTACTTCACATTCCATTTAGTTCTTGACCTTTTACTGTACACTTACGATTGTTGTTCTTAGCCAAGCCTTTTTTATTTTCAATTATAAGCCTAAGATCGTCTCTTTTCTTACGAATTTCAACACGTGAGAGACACAAGTTAGAATGACTTTAAGTTTTAACTGATCATGCATATATTTCTTTGCACATAGTTTTATTATGGACAAACTTTAACGAAATTTTGACAGCATGCCGTCTGTAAATTGAACATTTCCCAAAAAATTCCTGCACTAAAACTTGATAGATTCAAGCAAACAAATCATAATAATATGAATCATGCAAATACCAGTGAGTTTGAGTATGCGAGAACCTAAATCCACTACCAGCATGCAATTCACAATGTACTACATCAGCCATGCAGTTGGCGTTCAACACAAGCATGCATTTCAATAGTTCAATTTGGAAAATAAAGCTCCATCCGAACTATTTTTAAATAATTTTAATTAAAATAAAATTAAACTCGAAATGAACTCCAACAATCTCTTCAAAACTCATATATTAGCCTCATTTTCTCTCTAATTTTATATATTATATATATTATAATTGATTTATTAGACATTTAAAAATATAAACAAATTTACTATATTAATTATCTAATTTGATTTGATTTTTTTTTTTTGTTTTCATTGTCATTTAACTATTAACTTGAATCGGGCCTTGATTTCATATATACAATGCATTGCCTTCAAGCTAATTCATACCATTATATATATTCATATTCGCATTTAAAGTGAGTTTGTCTTATTTAGCAGCTTTCAAAATATTGTCAGATCGTTTTTATTTTTATTTTTATGGAAGGCTGTATCCAATCATTTATATTGTTAGATATATATTAATATTAGCATTCTGTATATTTATAAATATTGCATTTTTTGTATTTTCTGCTGTTAAATATATATATTTTTTATTATATATGAATAAAGAATAACTAAAGGGTGACCTGAAATTGAAGGTAATAGGTACGCCTTGTTCGCGCATAGAAAAATAGGGGTATACATAATAAATTAGTCATGAGATTGATGGTTTCCTTTCTTAACTTTCATTTGGGGCATCTCAATTTATAATATTATACATATTGCATGCAATTCAAAAACCCCATTATGCACTATATATATAAATGTATTAATAAATGAGTTATAATTTGCTATTAGCTTTTTTCAAGTAAATTGTTTTAGCAAAACATTTAATAATAGACAAAAACTCAAAAAATTTAATGTCATATTTAAATATGCGAGTAGTGTTTTGACATTATACCCTTTTTATAGTATTATGTTCTCAACCCAAATGACATATTATAATTAAGGTGGCTAGCTTATCTTACATAGCACACATATAATTAAAACCGTACACTTAAAAATTAATTAGTTTGTTTCTAGCTCACTTGAACATTGATTTAATTATAATTACCTTTTCTCTAATAGTTAGCTAATCTAACTTAACTAATAAGATGAATATCATCATTTTTATATATATATATATATACATATATGTATACTTGTCAATTCCAAGTGGTTGCCTAGTGGTTGCTAGCAGCTATGTATAAAGCTAGCTAAGGGTGACCCAACAATGCAAATAGATCCATCTGGTTTTTTTTTTTCCTTTCTTTTTTCATAATGGCATATATATATATATACTATGAGGACCTATAGCAAGCTAGGCAGCTAGTTCCAACCCAAAGTAATGAATGAAAAAGAAAGATGGAGTAGTGAAGAGTCCATTTGTCGTATTTATCCCAAGAGCTAGCCTCCTACAGGATGTTTATATACGTGTGTGTGTGTGTGTGTGTGTATGCAGGAGGTAATTAATAAGTGTAGAGTAATAGAAAATAGGTTAGATGTGGCATTCGTCATCAAGCTTGTTTATTGTGACGTAGTTAATTTGTGTTCATCCAACTACGAATGTAAATCACCAAAGTTGGAAGTATCACATGCATGCACCGCTATCTATTGCCTGCTTGCATATCATATCAATTACCAATTATTCGCATGTTTATTTCCTAATGTTTTAGAGGAATACCTACGAATAACTCCTGCACATTTAATGCATTACCATTTACCAATGGCTGATCATAAATTGCGGTTTCAAGACAAAAGGGAGATGGACAACTCAGACCCCCCACCCAAACAGCTCAACGGTTTTTTAAAATCCCAATTAAGCTCTGGTATAATATTTATTGGCTATGATTTATCAATTTATTAGGTAATTTAGGGTTTTGGGTTAATGATATATTTGATCATGTATGTATAAATATTAAATAATGTTTGGTTATGGAGGGCATTCTGTGATTATGATGAATCAAAAAGTACATAAATAGGCAATGAAATGTTTTGTTGAATGTGATTAAAATGGAGCCAAAAGCTATAGATCGAGTCGAACCCAAAATTCCAAAAAAATAGAAAGGAACATAGAGACTTAGGTAGAGCTACTAGTGCCTCTACCCTCCCATAATATTGTTTCTTTATTTATGATTTTCATAAAAATAATAATACCCTGGGAAAATTAGGGATTTTTTATGAGAAGGCTAGAAGACACTGGACGACCAGACAGATAGCCGCAAGCCCTTTCTTCCTCCTCCTCTTCTTCTTCTTCTCTCTCTAGGGAGATGCAGAGGCAGAGACAATGACTGTAAAGTGTTGAAGGGGACCCAGGACATTGGTCAGCAGAAAACGAAGAGAAGGGCTGAATTTTGAAAGACCTCATGGCTTTGTGCCCTTACGCTATTTTTCCTTTCTTCTTATTATTTTTTTGTAAGTTGCCAAAATATTTTCTAAAATTTGAGTTTTGACCTCACTCTAGGCAAGAGAGACCCAACAAAACGAATCAATTCCGATAATCTGTAGCGGGTTAGACTAATTATTGGGTAAAAAAATTATAATTCATATTCAAATTATTTAAGTGGTCAGATAATTCATTGCGGATGACGAATCCTCAAATATAATTTTGTTGAAAATTTATTTTGTATCATGTGTAAAATTTAAACTTTATTTTGAGTTTGTGTAAAATTTAAACAACCATGTTTGTATTTTTTTTAGTTCATAGCTGTATTGCATCACATTTTCAATGTGGTTATTTACAAAAGTTAGAGCATATTTAAAATTTAATGCATGCATAACATTTTAAATTTTAAACTGTCGAAAGGCAAAACATGAGTTTTGAAATTTACATTTTTCTCTAAAATAAATACTTATTGATAAACATCTTTCAATAAATTTATATGGCATTCAATATATTCAAAATGAAAGAATAAAGACAAGGGAACAAAGTTCTATACATGTATACATAACCATTCACCAAGAAAGAAGAAGGAGTCTTACCCAATTAAGAGGCTGTGGATGAATCCTGAAAGATGAACCTGTAGAAAATGAAATAAAGGGGCTTTCAAATCAGAAATGAAACTGAGCAAGCAGAAATTTCTGCGAGTTGGCTAGGGCTCTGATCAAACCTAAGATGTCTGGCGAGATCATGGGCGTCAATCACGTGGGAACAGCAGGAGACTAGGAAAGGGGTTCGACGGGGGTCGCAGCGGGAGACTGGAAGAGGGCGTACGTACCAGGCCATTAGTCAGCTAGGGCTCCGATGAAGCCTAAGATGTACGGCGAACAGGGCATGCCAGGCGAGAGCAACGAGAGACTGGGAGGCCGAGAGAGGTTCACGAGTGGCCAAGTAGCGGCTGCGGCTCTGAGGGTAGCCGGAGGCGGGGTACTCGACGGTGACTAAGTGGGTAGGGAGGAGGAAAGAAGGGAGGAGGAAAAGGAGGGGGATCGGGGAGGGGAGGATCAGGAGAGTAGAGCGAGACGAGCAGGAAAGGGATAAGGGAAAGGAGGGAAGAGAAGGAAGATTGGGGTAAATTTAATAAAAGGAATAGTAGTGACGAATCCATAACTGTTACTACTAGTGGGGCAATAGTGATGAATTAATAAATTCATCACTAATACTCTGAAATCAAAATTCTTATTTTTTTAAAATACGGGAAGTATTAGTGACAGTTCTCAAATCTGGCACTAATACTGTGGCAATAGTGACGAATATGATAAGTCGTCACTAATACTCTGAAACAAAAATATTATGATTATTTTTCAATATGGGAAGTACTAGTGATGGTTCTCAAATCCGTCACTAATAATCGGAAAATAGTGACGAATAAAGTGATTTGTCACTAATACTCTAAAACCAAAAAAAAATATTTATTTTTAAACACGTGAGGTATTAGTGACGGTTCTCAAATCCGTCACTAATACTGGGGTAATAGTGATGAATATATAAATTCGTCACTAATATTCTAAAATAAAAATATTAAGATTATTTTTCAATAGGGGAAGTATTAGTAATGGTTCTCAAATCCATCACTAATAGCAGGACAATAGTGACGAATAAATAAATTCGTCACTAATACTCTGAAACAAAAAATTCTTATTTATTTTTAAATACGGGAAGTATTAGTGACGGTTCTCAAATCTACCACTAAAATTGGGGTAACAGTGACGAATATATAAATTCATCACTAATACTCTGAAACAAAAATATTGTGATTATTTTTCAATACGTGAAGTATTAGTGACGATTATTAAATCCGTCACTAATAATTGGCAAATAGTGATGAATAAAGAAATTCGTTAGTAATACTTTGAAACAAAAAAAAAAATTATTTATTTTTAAATACCGAAGTATTAGTGATGGTTCCCTAATCCGTCACTAATACTTCGCAATAGTGACAAAAATATAAATTCGTTACAAATACTCTGAAACAAAAAAAAATTATTTATTTTTAAATTAATAGTAGTGATGGTTATTTAATCGCCACTAATAAATATCTTTTAGAGACGGATCTTGTTCGTCACTAATACTGTAACAACTCGGGAAATTTTAAAATAAATTAAGGTAATAAGGAAGATAGAAAGGAAAGAAAGAATAAATTCGAAAAGGGTGGCAGTAAACATTCGTCGACGAATTAACCAATCTCGTCGATGAATGTTCTTCTTAGCTCATCGACAAGGGTACGTGTCACATCGATGAGGAATTACCGAGAGGGGATTTTCACGAACTAAAATTAGTCAACGAGTTCACTATCTTATCGCCGAATTTTGTACAGGACTCGTCGACGAATCGACGTGTCTCGTCGACGAATCCTTGTGTATAAAAAGTAGAATTCTTTCATTCCAGCGCGAAAATTTTGCACGTTCCCCTTCTCTCTCTAGAAATTTCGGCCCTTCCACCTTCTCTCTTTGATTCCGGGTTGGATTCAACTCGGTTTGATGATCAGAAGCTACCACGAGACTCTTGGGAAGATTCTCTGCAATATAGGCGGAGTAGATCTTCAATTTGAGTAGTTTGGGAAACATCCCAAAACCAAGGTAAGTGAATTATTTTGGAATTTCTTTAGTAAATATTGTTATGTGGAGCTTAGGAAGTATTATAAGGGTGTCTTGCTAAGGTTTGAGGAATCTGGAATTTTTTTTTTAAACTTCAGGGTCTTGTTTTGTTGATCTTGGGATGAATTTCGAGGAACAGGTAAGGGAAATATTTTATAATAGCTTTTTCATAATTATAAACGACTAGTTTCGAGTATGAATTCTTATATACATACAGGTATAATTTTCTAAACCTTGCTGGTATGGAAAATAATGTTTTTAGGTAGATAAATTATATTGGGAAAATTTGTGTGGTTGAAACCATTTTTGCTAATTAAATGATTGTGATTTATGTGGAATGAGGAATTATTGAGACTACAAATATTGTTTGGTTGTGAAATCTACCTGGTTGAATATTGATTGATTGTGAATATTGATGTTGTGTGATCTGTAGTGGAATTGTGGATGTGTGGCATGATTGGTTTGCAGATGACTTGTGTTGGGGTTCATGTAAATTGCGATATAGCGTTGGCAGTGGTATGAGGATGCTGTTATATCGTACGTGGTATAATCATCATATAATGTTGGCAGTGATATGATGAGGTCATTATATGGACGTTTACATTGGGAGGTAAACATTGGCATTGTATAAGGAGATTGTTTACCTATTTACTATGAACGAAGTGGTTGTTTAGTAACCTATATGGTTTGATTAGTTCTGTGTGGACCAGTCCTATGTGGACATTGATGCTGTAAGGTTTGATTAGTCCTGTGTGGACATTGATGTTGTATGGTTTGATTAGTCCTGTGTGCACATTGATGTTGTGTGATCTGATTAGTCCTGTGTGGACCAGTGTTGTGTGGACATTGATGTTGTGTGACTTGATTAGTCCCTTGTGGACCATTCCTATGTGGACATTGATGCTGTGTGATTTGATTATTCCTGTGTGGACTAGTCTTGTGTGGACATTGATGTTGTGTGATTTGATTATGATAAGGGTATATGCGGGGAAATTCTGTGAAGCAAGTGTGGTACCTATGTTACAACTTTTAATTAATTAAGTATTTTGGGTAAAGTAGATTATTCCACTCGAGAGCTTCTTGAGGAAGGAGAGTTGTAACATCTTGAAGAATAATGGTATTTAAATAATAAAAAAGAGGGAAATGGAAATAGAAACAGAAGGAGGCATTAGGCTTCGTCGACGAACACTTCGCGTTCGTCGACGAAATTGCACTTTGAATATAATAACTCGAAAATTTTGACATAAGGCCTCGTTGACGAACTAACACAGGGAGTTCGTCGACGAGCACATAAGTAGGCCTCGTCGATAAGGCCATGCCTCGTCGATGAAGCCATGCCTCGTCGACGAAGCCATGCCTCGTCGACGAGAATATACTGAGAGAAGGTTTGTAGGCAGTCTGAATTTCGTCAACGAGGAGCTAGGGTTCGTCGACGAAATTACTTAAGAACTCATCGATGAGGTGACGTGTCTCGTCGATGAATTCAGCCCTATAAATAGTTGAAACTCAGATTTTTAACCAAAATTTTCAGCGCAGAACCCTCATCTCTCTCTCCTACGATCCCCTTCCCTTCTTTTTTCGATCTTGACCCCATTTTTCACCGGATTGAAGATCTTAGGCCACCACGACACTCCTGGCGAAGTTCTCTGCAAGTTTGTTGGAGCAGATTGTGGGGAAAGTTGATTTAAAATTCATCTCAAATCCAGGGTAAGACATTTTATTCAGATTATGCCTTCCTTGTAGTTGTAAGAAATGTTGTAGGTAAGGAAATACTGATGTTTTGTTCTGGGGGAGGTTGTTTTCAAGATGTTGAGTTAGGAACCCTATGGGTATAGAGTTAGAATTTTATAGGGGTTTTTCATATTTAAGGTAAGGGAAATATGCTTGCTAGCAATTTTTATTATGTATACAAAATATTATGAATATGTATATACAAGAATGCAGATCAGATTATTTTTCCTAGAGAATTTTGAATATTATCTTTATAGCAGAATTATAGAAATTGAGCATGAGAATATGTTTACTTAAATGTGTGGCATGAGTTTATTATAGTATAGTATATTGATTTTTCATTATTATAGATATTCAGATATTTCATATCATTAGCAATGAATGAGACTTACAATATTTCTTAGAATAACATGATTTCTGCACCATAACACTCAGACATATTTTATAGATAATATAGGCAGATTATTCAGTTATAGCATCAAGATGCTATAACCAGATTATATAGAGATTACAGATATTATACACAGATATTATATACAGTTGTTACAGATAGTACAGACAGAAATCATAGATGATACAGACAGATATTATGAATACAGTTCAGAACTATAATGTTATGGTTGTTTTTGAAATCATGTTAAAAGTAGCAAGATTATTATATATTTATATATGTATACAGTATTACATAGTTACCGAACCCTGTGAAAATTACAGACAGATGAATATATAGCAAAGCACAGTACCGTTGCTAGTACAGAATAGAGTGCAACCACATAACTCAGATAGTATGTGGATTCCGTCTAGCCGAGCCAGGAGAGATTGCAGTCTCCCCAGCGAGCTGGGTTGAGGTGGCCAGTCAGATGATTTTAGAGTTTGGAGATTGCCCAGAGAGATTGTAGTGGGCTAGATTGGCAGATGTACAGATATAGATTGACTTGCCTAGTAGGCCAACCAGAGTAAGTCCAGCCTATAGGCCGCATAACCCTATCATGAGGGGTTATATCATGATATACAGATCCCAGGGTATAGCAAAAGTTCCAATGTACAGATATATCACATCGCAGCAATTTATATTATTGTACTAGCACTACCTTTAGATAGCAAACTCAGATACACAATCATATTTTAAAAATTACATGATAGATAGATATATTCTGTACAGTTTATCAGTTTTCTCAGATTTCAGTATTATTTCAGTATTTTAAATATGTAACTCAGCCACCACACACTAGTAATAGCATATTTCTACTTACTGAGCGTTGTCTCATCCCAGTGACTTATGATTTTTCAGGAGATCTAGCTAGGTGAGCAGACCAAGCTCACGGGTAGAGGTTGACTTGAGCTGCCCTTGTGGGAAGGGTAGGTATTTTTTAGATAACAGTGTTTTGGGATAGTTTTCAGATTATAGTGACATCACTGGCTATTTTGTATTGTAAATATATTCTAGAGTTTTATATTTTTCTGGTATTGTATTGTATATAGCAGTTCCTAGTTTTTGTTAACCGCTGCCTAGTTTTGTATGACGTACAAAGTCTTCCCCAGTGCTCCTTTGCGCCTGCAATGTTATTAGTAGTATTTCAAATAGATGATATTATGATTTACAGATAATAATAAAAATGCTAAATAAGTAGTAGGTCGTTACACGAGTACTCTGGTAATTATTTATGGATACTAGGGTAAAGGGAAGCCACTTGTATGGGTGAGTGATCTTCCCCATTTTCGGTGTCTTTACCTGGATACATAACCTGAGGGCTTACTGAGAAAGGTGAGTTCCCTGGTGTTAGCACTAGTGCAGAGGGAACCTACTTGTATGGGCAGGTAGATTTCCCTATTCTCGAAAATTAACAATAAAATATTGATGGTAGTGAATATGCGAATGGACAATAATGACATTGATCTTGTGTGATTATGGGTATGACATCTCGATTACTTGTGGTCTGTGTGTACACTTCAGATGGATATTTTAATTGTATTATAAACATTTTAGCCACACACTATTATAAACTATTTCTTCCTTACTGAGAGGTGTCTCACCCCGTCAATTGTAAAATCTTTTCAAGTTATCCAGGTGATCGAGCTTAGATAGCTCCAGGGTAGGGTAGTTTTGTGAGTGAGACTTAAACGATAATGTTTTAGTTTTTATGTATTATTAAGTTTCTGTCAAGTTTTGTGTTATAGAGAACGTGGATGTATGAAATGAGTTTGATGATGCATAATTATAGAACTCTGGTATATTATGTTCGAGGTTGCTTTATTATTTTTTCACTACGTTAATGGTCTCAGAGACGTGTGTCGTTCTCTTAACACTTCAGGCCCCAAGTGGCGGGTCCGACGTGTTATAGTTGGTATTAGAGCATAACGGTCTTGCATACTTTAGGAGGATTAATACCAGAGTATAGGTTTGAATTGAATAAGGGTAGGAATGGGTAGAATAGGGTATTGATAGGAGTTTAGGTTGTTTCATGATTCGGAGATAGAAATCCCTTAACGGACTTTTGTGATTTTCTGAATTAGTTGATGGTTTCAAAAAACCACGGTAAATCCATTGAAGGTGATGTTTCTGAGTTATGAAACTGAGATTTGGAAATGTAATTTGGAAGTTTAGATGATTGCGGACAAGTGGATGTTGGATGTTTAATTGAGAATATGTATATTAATTTGGTTTTACGTTATGGTGTTTATGATATATATATATATATATAAAGATGTGGAGATACTAAATTACCTTGTTTTACATTTATATCCAGGGATGGATCCTAGAGGCAAGGGGTGGATGAAGGAGGTGGAAACGAAATGGGAGCTTCCAGCGGGGACAAGATTGACACCTTTCAGCTATTACGAGGAATAGCTCGTCAGGTTAGGGAAGAAATGAGACGGGATTTTGGTGGAACAAGCTATCCACCGGTGCATCAGGGTTGCACCATTGATCAATTTACTCATTTGAAACCCTCATCTTTTGAGGGTGGCACTTATCCAATAAAGGCTGAGATGTGGATGCAAGAAATGGAGAAAATTCTTGCCGTGTTGAATTGTACCGAGGAGCAGAAGGTCCTTTCGCCACTTTCAAATTGACTGGAGAAACTGAACGGTGGTGACATGTAATGAAACTATTAGAGGAACAGTGAATGGTACCAATAGAAATGACCTGGGTTTGCTTCAAGCAGGTCTTTTATGATCTATATTTTCTTGCCACCACCAGAAATGCAAAGGCAAAAGAATTCTTTAGCTTGACTTAGCGGTGCTTCACTGTTCAGCAGTACGTTGCTAAATTTCTGGAGTTATCCTGTTTTTCATCTTCAGTGGTTCCAAATGAATATCATAAGGTGAGGTGGTTTAAGAGGGGCCTGAATTAGAGGATCCACGAGCATATGGCATGTTTGCAGAATCAGGATTTCACGGAGTTGGTGGAGAAAGCTACGGTGGCAGAGTCAAGTCTGCAAAGAGGTACGGAGGCAGCAGAATGAAGGAAGAGGCCTACGTCTCCATGATCCCAAAAAAATGTCCAAAAAAAGTCATGGAGGGGTGACAGAGATGCAGCAGATAAGAGGTCAGAAAGAAGTGATCGAGGACATCAGAACGATTCGTCACGCCCCTTTTGTCCTAGGTGCAATCAGCGGCATTGGGGAGAATGCTGAGGTAGGAGTGTTATATGCACTAGGTGCGAAAAATAGGGAAACATAGCCTAAGAATGTTGAGAACCACCAAATAATGCACCAGCGCCGAACCAGAACCAGAACCAGAACCAAAGGAACAATTTGGTGCCTTGCGGCGGTAGTGGTTCGGCGCGCGTCTATATGTTGGGTACACCTGAACAGGGCAACACTTAAGGCCCAATTAATATGTTTGTGTGTAATATATTCATATTAGTATGTGTGTTAACATTGTATGACCTTGCATTATTTGATGTTGCACATGTTATAGTTGCTTGGAATTTGTGAATGTGGTTAATTAGCTTAATGGTGTGTAAATGGGGGACTAATGAATTTCAGGGACGAAATTCTTTTAAGAGGGGGAGAATGTAACAAACCAAGAAATTTTAAAATAAATTAAGGTAATAAGGAAGATATAAAGGAAAGGAAGAATAAATTCGAAAAGGGTGGCAGTAAACATTCATCGACGAATAGACTGGTTTTGTCGACAAATGTTCTTCTTAGCTCGTCGACAAGGGTACGTGTCTCATCGAGGAGGAATTACCGAGAGAATGCTTTTCACAAACTAAAATTCGTCGACGAGTTCACTATCTCGTCACCGAATTTTGTACAGGACTCGTCGACGAATCGACGTGTCTCATCGATGAACCCCTATGTATAAAAAGTGGAATTCTTTCTTTCTAGTGCGAAAATTTTGCATGTTCCCCTTCTCTCTCTAGAAATTTCAGCCCTTCCATCTTCACTCTTCTATTCCAGGCCAGATTTAGTTCGATTCGATGATCAAAAGCTACCATAAGACTCTTGGGAAGATTCTCTGCAATATAGGCGGAGTAGATCTTCAATTTGAGTAGTTTGGGAAACATCCCAAAACCAAGGTAAGTGAATTATTTTGAAATTTCTTTAGCAAATATTGTTATTTAGAGCTTAGGAAGTATTATAAGGATGTCTTGCTAAGGTTTGAGGAATCAGGGTCTCGTTTTGTTGATCTTAGGACAAAACGAGTTCATTAGTTTTGTGTG
This sequence comes from Malania oleifera, assembly GCF_029873635.1. Lineage (NCBI taxonomy): Eukaryota > Viridiplantae > Streptophyta > Magnoliopsida > Santalales > Ximeniaceae > Malania > Malania oleifera. The sequence goes on along the minus strand of NC_080428.1, from coordinate 33,579,088 downwards.
ATTATGGGTATGACATCTGGGTTACTTGTCGTCTGTGTGTACACTTTAGATGGATATTTTAATTGTGATATAAACATTTTAGCCACATGATATTATAAACTATTTCTTCCTTACTGAGAGGTGTCTCACCCCATCAATTGTTAAATCTTTTCAGGTTATCCAGGTGATCAGGCTTAGATAGCTTCAGGGCAGGATAGTTTTGTGAGTGAGACTTAACCGATAATGTTTTAGTTTTTATGTATTATTAAGTTTTTGTTAGGTTTTGTGTTATAGAGAACGTGGATGTGTGAAATGAGTTTGATGATGTATAATTATAGAACTCTGGTATATTATATTCGAGGTTGCTTTATTATTTTTCGCTGCATTAATGGTGTCAGAGACGCATGTCGTTCTTTTAACACTTTGAGCCCTACGTGGTGGGTCCGAGGTGTTACAAATACTATATAAATCATCGTAAATATTTTTACGAGATATTTTCTGTGCGAAAAACTATTTCCCGTGATTTTTTTTCGATTTTTAGTGACGAAATTATTAGTGACAGATTCAGTTTCGTCACTAATAGTTCCGTATTAGCGACGATTCTCAAATCCGTCACTAATACCACCTTTAGTGATGAAATTGTATCTGTCACTAATAATTTCATCACTAAAAACCAGTTTTGTTGTAGTGCAAAGTTATGGCACAAGCGACTTTGTCACATAAGTGAGATTGCTTGGCTATGAAGAATTTGCGGTCAGGCTTAGATGGTGCAAAACTAAAAAGATGTGTTCTCTGTTTGGCTGAGAAGCAGAAAAGGGTTTTATTTAAGAGTCATCCTCCTTCTAGAAAAAACAGAGTTACTTGAGTTGATTCATTCAGATGTTTTTGGCCCAATGAAAGTAAGCTTCGTGGTGCACTTTATTTTGTTACTTTTATTTATGATCATTCCAAAATGCTTTGGGTTTATGCTTTGAAATCCAAAGATCAAGAGCTTGATATGTTTAAATATTTTCAGACTTTAGTTCAAAGAGAAATAGGAAATAAGATAAAATATATTCGCACTGATAATGGTGGTGAGTATTGCGGTCCATTCGATGTGTATTGTAGACAAGAAGGCATCCGACATCAGAAGACACCTCCTAAGACTCCTCACTTGAATGGTTTTGTGGAAAGAATGAACAGAACACTAGTAGAGAGTGTAAGATGTTTGCTTTCAGAAGAAAAACTACCTGGATCATTTTGGGGTGAGGCATTATATACAGTTGTTCACGTAATTAACTTTGAAATTAGAGTAGTTATCCCAAGAGGGGGGGGGGGTGAATTGGTTTATTTTAATATTTTGACCTCTTCTGAGAACTTACTTGTTTTAATACAACAAAAATAAATAAATCAATCAACTAATAACCACAACCAAAAACCCACACCACAAGATACTTAAATTTAAACACACAAACCAATTAACCAAAGTATTCAAACGATCCTGCAAGTTTGTCAAGCCTTTTATTTGCTGCCGTGTAGATGTTTGCAACCTAATTTGGATGAGATCTTTGTTTTTGCTTCTCTTGATTTAATATTTTCGCAAATTAACCAACGTACTCCCTTTTTGGAAGTCCGCAAATGGTTAATCAAAACATACTTTCCCAATATCAAGAGTCTTCCTTTGATTTTAATTTCAAGTCCTACAACCTGCCCTTTAGTATGCAAAAATATATAATGTGTAGAAAAACAATGAATAAGGAAGAGAAGGAGAGAGACACAAAGATTTTACGAGGTTTGGCTTCAACACAGCTTACGTCCTCGCCCTTGGCAAATTACCGAAGGGTTCCACTATCGCAGTTCCATTACCGAGCTGAACAACACCTATTACAACACTCCTTTGTTAAGGCTAGAGTTTGCCTTCTCCAAATGATGTACTCTCACTTGGTCAATGATCCAACAACCTCGAATCGTCCAAAAACTACAAGAGAAACAATAAGAGGATTGTGTACAAAGAATGCTTACTCAAAGAGCTAGTTAGTACAATTCAAATCTATGTACTTCAAAAAATAAATATCAATAATGAAATACACTTTTGAAGCTTAAGAATCGATTTCACCAAACTCCCTTTTCTCCAGATGAGAACTCAGCAAATCTAACTCAGGGATTGATGATCAATGATCTCAGAACACTAGCACTTTCAGTTTGCAAACGATGAGCAAGTTGAGACTTTGAGAGCAAGAGAGCTTATGGAAGATTTTTCAATACTTGGTGTAATTTTGATTTGGAAAATCATGTATTTATAAGCATTTAAATGAGTTTCCTTGTTGCTCAAATTTCCTTGTTGTATTTATCAAGTTTTTAGAAAGATTGGAGCCTAAGAAACTAATATTTAAAAAATAAACTTTTGAAAATTTCTATCCATTAACAGTGTTCAGATGGCTGAACACTCGAGTTCAGTCATTTGAAGTTCCTGATTCTGTTGAAAAAATGAACTAGATATAGGGTCAAACGACCGAGGATAGGGTTCAGATGACCGAAGAGTCGAGTTTAGACGAAAAAGGTCAAGGTTCAGTTATCTGAAGTGCTTCTTCCAGTTTCTGTTTCTCACCAAAAAATCTTCACACGGCTGAGCTTATTCTTCAGACGTATGAAGTAATTCTTCAGTCAACCGAACTTGGAGTTTAGTCATATGAAGTTGTCACTTCTAGCATCTGAATAGAGCTACAGGCTTCTGAACAGATTTCTTTTTGAATGTTAACTTTCAATAAAAAATAGTTTCACTCTCTTTCATTCATTCTTTATAAAACTTATTCCGGGGTTTTTAAATGGGTTTCTAAGTCCATATAATTCCCTTAAAAAGTTTCAAAAGATATTTCAAGAGATATTTAGACTTTGAAGTACTTACATTGGTTTTCCTAAAACCTTATATGCTAAGCTTGAGATCATTCACTTTCTTTTTGCTTTGAAGTCCCTTGGATTGTTTGCTTAAGCTAGTTTTAGCTTCCTATGCTTTGATGAGTATTGTGTTGTTTTTAAGCTTCTTTTTGGATCACTTGTTTATTTAACTTGATGGTCCACAAAGATCCTTATTTTCCCAAAACACCAAAACTCAAACATTCCAAGTTAAAATGTCCTTTGGTTGTTATCACCAAAACTGATTGAAAAGCCTAGTTAGGCCAACAATCTCCCCCTTCTTGATAATGACAAACAAGGAGCAAAGATAAAGGTTTCTTTGAAAAATACTCCCCTTTACTATGAGCATCCAATAAAATAAATAAGATAACCAAGGAAACATAGTATGTCAATATAAGTCTTTGTAGGTCCAATAAAATAAACAAGATAACCAAGGAAACATAGTATGTCAATATAAGTCCTTGCAGGTCCAATAAAATAAAAAAGATAACCAAGGAAACATAGTATGTCAATATAAGTCTTTGTAGGTTCATATGTCCATGTATTCTTCGTTAATTTTATTACTTTTAATTTTATTACTTTTGACATTCTTTGCATTTTATCTTTGCTAATAACCTTTCTCCCCCTTTGTCATTATTCAAAAGAACAAGAACAAGTAATACATAATAGGAAAGATATTATTATAATCATCAAGGAAGTGCTTACATAACAAGGTGTAACAACCAAAAATCAATAGATGTTTACAACAAAAAGAGTCAAAGTACCAATATTGCAAACATCTGAGTTACAATAAAAAAGTTACATAGTAACTAGTAATCTATGCTAGGTGTTTCCTAATGATCCTATCCTTCTTCAGATCCGTCTCCTTGTCCTTCTTCTTCTTCTTCTTCTTCTTGGCTTCCTTCTTCTTCATTTGCTGCTTCTTTCTCCTAGTTGCCTTCTTCTACAGAACCTTCTTCATTGTCCTCAGTTTCTTCATCAGAACCATCATCTTCACTTTGGGGGGCGGAGCTAATATCCATAGGATCACTTCCCCTAGAAGATCTAGCCTGATACTTCTCAATGTGAGTGACGCGATGATCAAGGAATGTAACTTTTTCTTTAATATTTTGAAATCTAGTGTGCACTTCATATGAGAAACTAGAGAAGTCCCTTTGAAATGATAAGAACCATGATGGTGTATCATGAGAGGATCATAAATCTTGTGTGGGAGAAGATTTAGCTGCTGTTGAGGCTAAGGCTGATGCAGAGGCTAAGGTTGAGGCCAAGGCCGCAGGTGCTCGCTGAATTCTACTTGATTTCAAATACCAACCTGAGCTACCTTTGTCATATCCCATTTGTTTTAGAGAGGTCTCATTAAAAAGATCATAGTGAGTTCCTTTTATGAAGAATTCAGAACTATTTGAGACCTGAAGGTGGGAAAAAAGAAAAGTAAGGACACCTCCATAAGGAAGGACAACTCGGGAGGACTCTAGTTTGGCCAACATCCATTTGATAATTAAACTGGCCAAATCTAGTTTCCTTCCTTTGAGAAGACACCAAAGGACAAAGCACTCAATATAGGAAAGTTGGTCAAACGAACCTTGTTTAGGTAGAATTTGATTTGCAACAATTTTGTGTAAAATTTGGGCTTTTAAACTTAGTTATTTATACAAAGGAGGATGCCCAAAATATATAGGTTCGTTTTCCATGATCAATGGGAGGAAGGTTTCAGGGGTAAACCCTTGTTCTAGAATCCAGGATTGAGCAAACATAGGACAGTTAAATTCGCCTGGAGTAATTTTGAAAATAGGAGACAAGATTTCAGAATTCAACAAGACTTTCTTCCCTTTGACTTCAGAGGAGACAATCTCATTTTCATTAGTCATGTTGGCATAAAATATTTTGATAAGATAAAGGAAAATTCCTTTTGGTTGCTGGGTGACAAAATCAAACCATCCTATTACTTTGAATAACAGAAGGATATCTGGGAATTCAGTATTTAAGAACGAGACCTCCAATACTTTATCTAGAATGGGGTTTTTGGTGTCGAGGGACGCACTGTAATGAAGCTTAGCTTGGGGAGCAACAAGCCATTTGTCAAGATTTTGTGCATCTCTCCCAAACGAAGAGCCATGATTGGTTGTGTGCTTAATACGAGGCATGTTCGATGAAGAAACCTGATTGCAAAAACCCTAGGTGTCATGGACTGAACCTTAGAAGAGAGAAGCAAGCTTTGGATTGAGTGGTTTCTAGGTGAGAATGAGGAGAAGTAGAGAGAACTAGGTTCGAACAAGTAGAACAAAGAACTTTACAAGGCTGAAATTAGGGTTGTAAGAGGATTATTATATTTAAATCCCGCGACTTCAGATGACTGAGGATTATCTTCAGTCGTCTGAATATTTTTAGATCTGGAATTTGAAGAGTTAGTAGCCTCCCAGTCGTCTGAAGTTTTAGGTTCAGTCATTTGAACCTATTTGCTACAGTGTTAAGTCGTTTGAAGTTCTTAGTTCAGACAACTGAAGATCAGAAAAATTTGAAATTACTTTTCTAACACACTTCTCTACTATGTTTTAACCCAAGTTCTCTTCTAATGTGTATAAATCTTTCTTCACTTAGGGGTTTTGTAAAAATGTTTGCCCATTGGTCACTTGTATTAATGAATTCAAGAATTATATCCTATTTTTGGACACAATCTCTCAATAAATAATGCCTTATATCTATATGTTTGGTTCTTGAGTGTGAAATTGGATTTTTGGATATATTTATAGCACTTGTGTTATCACACTTTATTGGAATTGTTTTATAATCTAAATTGAAGTCTTTTAATTGTTGTTTCATGTATAGAATTTGTGCGCAGCAACTTCCGGCTGCTACATACTCGGCTTCAGCGGTTGATAAGGTAATGGAGTTTTGTTTCTTTGAGAACCAAGATACTAAGGATTGTCCTAGGAAGTGACGTGCCACTACTACTCTTTCTATCAATCTTACATCCAGCATAATCAGCATCGGAATAGCTTATCATATCAAAATCAGTATCCTTTGGATACCTTAAACCTAGATCAAGTGTTCCTAGCAAGTACCTAAGTATCCTCTTAACGGCTGTTAGATGTGATTCCTTAGGTGCTGATTGAAACCTAGCACACATACATACACTAAACATAATATCAAGTCTACTAGTAGTTAGATATAGTAAACTACCAACTATTCCTCTATAATGTTTTATGTCTACTTGTTTTCGTTTTTCATCTCTATCAAGGCTTGTTGATATACTCATAGGGGTTCCTATGGGTTTACTTTGTTCCATATCAAACTTTTTAAGCATATCATTAATGTATTTAGTCTGATTTATAAATGTCTCATTGTTTGCTTGTTTAATTTGTAATCCTAGAAAGTAATTTAACTCCCCCATCATACTCATTTCAAATTCTTTTTGCATATATATGGCAAAGTCTTTACATAGTTCTTCATTTGTAGCTCCAAATATAATATCATCCACATATATTTGAACAACTAGCATTTCTTTGTTTTTGGTTTTGATAAATAAAGTGCTCTCTACCATTCCTCTTGAAAATTCATTTTTGAGCAAGAATTTACTTAGCCTCTCATACCAAGCTCTAGGAGCTTGTTTCAAACCATACAAAGCTTTTGTTAACTTAAATACATGATTTGGATTTTTTGAATTTTCAAAACTTGGAAGTTGTTTAACATACACTTCTTCATTTATATATCCATTTAAGAATGCACTCTTTACATCCATTTGGTATAATTTAAAATCCTTATGGGCTGCATAAGCTGGAAGCATCCTAATTGCTTCCATTCTAGCTATTGGAGCAAATGTTTCATCGTAATCAATACCTTCTTCTTGTTTATAACCTTGTGCTACTAGCCTAACTTTATTTCTTATAACTACCCCATTTTGATCCTTTTTATTTCTAAACACCCATTTAGTTCCTATGATTGATTTATCTTTGGGTTTAGGTATAAGTTCCCACATTTGACTTCTTTCAAATTGATTTAGTTCCTCCTGCATAGCTATAATCCAAGAATCATCTTTTAAGGCTTCTTCAATGTTCTTAGGTTCATATTAAGATAAAAAAAGTATAATGGTTGCAAATATTTTTCAATAAGGCTCTAGTAGGTATTCCTTTTGATATTTTACAAAGAATTTGTTCTTTTGGGTGACTCTTAGCATATCTCCATTCTTTAGGTAGTTCTAGATTTTCTATGATGTTTTCATTTGAAGTTTCATTATTGTTTTCTTCTTTGATTTCAAGATTTTTTTTTTCTTTTGTGGAATATCTTCTTTTTCATCATCTTACCTTTATTGTCATAATTATTTGACTCATCAAATATTATGTGTATTGATTCAATAATAGTAAGAGTTCTTATATTATAAACCCTATAGACTTTGCTATTTGTAGAGTAGCCTAAGAAGATACCTTTATCAGAATTTGCATCAAATTTTCCTAAATCATCTTTGGTGTTAAGGATAAAACATTTGCATCTGAATACATGAAAGTAGGAGATATTAGGTTTTCTACCTTTCCATAGTTCATTCGGTGTTTTGTCTATACTTGATCTTATAGATACCCTATTTACAATATAACAAGTTGTATTCACAGCTTCTGCCCAACAGTATTTGGGTACGTTATTTTCGTTTATCATTGTTCTTGTCATTTCTTGTAGAGTTCTATTTTTTCTTTCTACAACTCCATTTGTGAAGTCCTAGGAGTTGAAAAATTATAATTTATTCCATATTCATTACAAAATTTATCAACCTCTTTGTTTCTAAATTCCCTACCTTGATCACTTCTAAAGCTTGTTACATTATAACCCTTTTCATTTTGCAATTTCTTACATAAGGTGATTAGCATGTCACAGGCTTCATCTTTGTTTGTTAAGAATAATACCTAAGTAAATCTTGAATAGTCATCTACTTTTACAAAAGCATACTGTTTACCTCCTAGGCTTAAGGTTCTACTTGGACCAAATAAGTCTAGGTGTAATAGTTCTAGGGGACTTTTAGTATATATGTACTTCTTTTTTAAGCTTGTTTTGACTTGCTTTCCCTTTTGGCATGCATCACACATCTTGTCTTTTATGAATTTGATATTTGGTAATCCTTTTAAAAGATTTTTCTTTGATAATTTGGATAATAAGTCCATGCTAGCATGTCCTAGTTATCTATGCCATAGCCAGCTTATTTCATTCATTGCTGCCAAACAAGTTACGTTTTGATTAACTAAGTTCTCAAGTTTTATAAAATAAACATTATTTATCCTATGAGCTATAAACAAGGTTTCATCGTTCATAGGATTTTGGATAACACATTTTTCTTTCTTAAAGGTTATTTCAAACCCTTTGTCACTTAATTGGCTAATTCTTAAAAGGTTATGTTTTAATCCTTCTACTAATAGCACATTATCAATAGTAAGAGAGGGTTCTTTACCTATTTTTTCAATGCCAATAATTTTACCTTTGGCATTGTCGCCGAAGGTGATGTATCCCCCATCCTTTTGTCTTAGTGTGGTAAACTTGGTCTTATCACCAATCATGTGCCTTGAACACGCATTGTCCAAGTACCACTTTTCCGTTGACAGTGTTGTCCTAAAGCATACCTACAATGAATGATTCATTGTGTTAGTCTTTGAAACCCGAATTCTCTTAATTTTCTTTGTATTGTTTTTAGTTCCATTATGAACTCTCTATTCTTCTTGAATTTTAACATATTTTCTTTTTAATAGGCAGTTGAACATTACATGACCTTTAGTCTTGCACATATAGCAAGTGGTGTGTTCATGTTTGTTGTTTGAGGAGGTGCTAGCATAGTGCTTAGCTTCCTTGACGAAGTATCCCATGTATAATTTTTTATTCTTTTTATTTGTTTTACCATTATAACCTATCCCTTCTTTATTTCCATGTAGCCTTTGCTGTCCAATCGTCTTTTCAAAATTTTCTTTACCTTTGGTAAAGTTATATATAATTTTCTCCTTATCCTCTACTGATTTCTTAAGTTCATTTACTTCTAAATCTTTTTTATTCAAATCATCTTCATGAGTTTTGCCTAACTCTTGAGTTACTTCATATACTTCCTCTTCTAACTTCTTAATACAAGAGTTTTTTTTCTTCTTCAATGGTTTTGAATGATTCAAGTTTCTTTAATAGTTCTTTATTTTGATCTTTCAAGATTATATTTATTTTGGAAATTTTTATGAATCTTTTATGTAGAGAAAACAACTCAGCTTGTAATTCCTTGTATGAAGGCATACTATCACATGACTCATCACAAACTCATTGTATGATTCTGTTGAAGAGTAGTAGGAATTTACCTCTTCGTCATTCGTCATGAAGCATATATTTGCCATCTCTTGTCCACTTGATTCATTTTCCGTCTCGCTGGAGCTTGAGTCATCCCAAGTGGCCTTCATAGCTTCCTTCTTTTTCTTCTTGTCTTTCTTGAGCAATGGGTAGTCCGGTTTGATATGCCCTGGTTTCTTGCAGTGATAGCATATTGGAGGTTCATTCTTACTTTTATTTTATTTTCTACTTGTCTCTCCTTTTTCAGGTTTCCTTTTATTAAACTTTCTAGGAAATCTTTTATTCCTTCTATAGAACTTACCTAGTCTCTTAGTGATGAATGCTAATTCATCTTGATCTAAGTCACTTGTTTCACTTTCCTATTCACTTGAGTTGTGGCTAGACGCTTTTAGTGCAATGGATCTTTTATGCTTTGGTTCAGGATTCCTTTCTTTTAAAGTTGTTTCATAGGTAAGAAGTGAACCTATAAGTTCATCTAAAAAGGTGGTCTTAAGGTTTCTACCTTATGTGATAGTTGTAGCCTTTGGTTCCCATATAGAGGGAAGGCCTCTTAGAATTTTTCTAATCATTTCGTAGGTTCCTAAGGCACTTAAGGAATTTATTATGTGGGTAAATGTGGTGTACATACTTGATATTGTTTCATCTAAATTCATCTTAAATGCTTCATATTCGCTTGTTAACATGTCTATCTTATTGTCTCTAACATCAATTGTTCCTTCATATGTTACTTCTAGTTTGTCCCAAATTTCCTTAGCTATTTTGCAAGCCATGACCCTGTTAAATTCGTTAGCATCTAAAGCACAGTATAAAGCATTTAAAGCGCTTGAATTAATTTGAAGCATTTTATAATCGGAATCGGTCATATCCTTTTTCTCTTTTGGAATCTGTTTTCTATCAACTATCTTAGTGGGTATGAGGTTTCCATCCATAACTACTTCCCATGCTTTCCAATCCATCTATTGGAGATATATTTGCATTCTCTTTTTCCAAAAGGTATAGTTGTATCCACAAAAGATTGGTGGATGGGTTGAGGATTCGCCTTCACCGAAGGGTTCTACTCCTATATTTGCCATTTGATCTTTTTATAGTTTCTTATTAGCAATTACTATAACTAGGCTCTAAAATTAGAGTAACTGTCCCAAGAGGGGGGGGGGTGAACTGGTTTATTTTAATATTTTGACCTCTTCTGAGAACTTACTTGTTTTAATACAACAAAAATAAATCAATCAATCAACTAAAAACCACAACCAAAAACCCACACCACAAGATACTTTAATTTAAACACACAAACCAACTAACCAAAGTATTCAAACAATCATGCAAGTTTGTCAAGCCTTTTATTTGCTGTCGTGTAGATGTTTGCAACCTACTTTGGATGAGATCTTTGTTTGTGCTTCTCTTGATTTAAGATTTTCGCAAATTAGCCAACGTACTCCCTTTTTGGGTTTCCGCAAACGGTTAATCAAACCGTACTTTCCCAATATCAAAAGTTTTCCTTTGATTTTAATTTCAAGTCCTACAACCTGCACTTTAGTATACACAAAGATAAATTGTGCAGAAAAACAATGAATAAGGAAGAGAAGGAGAGAGACACAAAGATTTTACGAGGTTTGGCTTCAACACAGCTTACGTCCTCACCCTTGGCAAATCACCAAAGGGTTCCACTATCGCAGTTCCATTACCGAACGAAACAACACCTATTACAGCACTCCTTTGTTAAGGCTAGAGTTTGCCTTCTCCAAATAATGTACTCTTGCTTGGTCAACAATCCAACAACCTGGAATTGTCCAAAAACTACAAGAGAAACAATAAGAGGATTGTGTACAAAGAATGCTTGCACAAAGAGCAAGTTAGTACAATTCAAATCTATGTACTTCAAAAAATAAATATCAAGAATGAAATACACTTTTGAAGCTTAAGAATGGATTTCACCAAACTCCTTTTTCTCCCGATGAGAACTGAGCAAGTATAACTCAAGGATTGATGATCAATGATCTCAGAACACCAACACTTTTAGTTTGCAAATGATAAGCAAGTTGAGACTTTGAGAGCAAGAGAGCTTATGGCAGATTTTTCAATACTTGGTGTAATTTTGATTTGGAAAATCATGTATTTATAAGCATTCAAATGAGTTTCCTTGTTGCTCAAGTTTCCTTATTGTATTTCCCAAGTTTTTAGAAAGATTGGAGCCCAAGCAACTAATATTGAAAAAATAAACTTTTGAAAATTTCTGCCCGTTAAAAGTGTTCAGATGGCTGAACACTCAAATTCAATCATCTGAAGTTCCTGAGTCTATCGAAAAAATAAACTAGATACAGGGTCAGATGACCGAGGCTAGGGTTCAGATGATTGAAGAGTCGAGTTCAGACGACCGAGGTCAAGGTTCAGTCATCTAAAGTGCTTCTACCAGTTTCTGTTTCTCACCAAAAAATCTTCAAACGACTGAGTTTATTCTTCAGACGTCTGAAGTAATTTTTCAATCAGCCGAACTTGGAGTTCAGTCATCTGAAGTTGTCACTTTTGGCTTCTGAATAGATTTCTTTTTGAATGTTAACTTACAATAAAAAATAAAAAAAATAGTTTTACTCTCTTTCATTCATTCTTTATAAAACTTATTCCGAGGTTTTAAATGGGTCCCTAAGTCCATATAATTCCCTTAAAAAGCTTCAAAAGATATTTCAAGAGATATTTAGACTTTGAAGTACTTACATTGGTTTTCCTAAAACCTTATATGCCAAGCTTGAGATCATCCACTTTCTTTTTGCTTTGAAATCCCTTGGATTGTTTGCTTGAGCTAGTTTTAACTTCCCCTGCTTTGATTAGTATTGTGCTATTTTAAGCTTCTTTTTGGATCACTTGTTTATTTAGCTTGATGGTCCACAAAGATCCTTGTTTTCTTGAAACACCAAAACTCAAACATTCCAAGTTAAAATGTCCTTTGTTTGTTATCACCAAAACTGATTGAAAAGCCTAGTTAGGCCAACAAACTTGTCTCATACTATTGTGCTACAGATTGATGTCCCTAACAGAATCTGATAAGCTGGTGAGTATTGATGTCCATTTGATGTGTACTATAGACAACAAGGCATTCAACATCAGAAGACACCTCCTAAGACTCCTCAGTTGAATGGTTTGGCTGAAATGATGAATAGAACACTAGTAGAGAGAGTAAGATGTTCCTTTTAGAAGAAAAACTACCTAGATCATTCTAGGGTGAGGCATTATATACAGTTGTTCATGTAATTAATTTATCTCCTACTATTACACTGCAGACTGAAGTCCCTGATAGAATTTGGTATGGGAAGGATGTTTTCTATGATCATTTATGTGTGTTTGGCTACAAAGCCTTTGTTTATGTGCCTAAAGATGAAAGGTCCAAGTTAGATGTCAAGGCAAGGCATTGCATTTTTATTAGGTATGGTCAGGATGAGTTTGGATACAGGTTTTATAATCTAGTGGGAAAGAAACTTTTGAGAAACCGTGACGTAGTCTTCATGGAGGATCAAACCATTAAAGACATTGGCAAGACAAAAAATTATCAATTTTGGGATAGTGATGGCTCAGTTGACTTGGATCCAATTCCTTCTGAAATTTTTCCTGATACAATTGAGAATGACAATCAGTATGATACAGAGGCAGATGTTTAGAATAATCATAGGGTGGAAGATCACGAAAATGTTGATGAGGAAGGTACTTCGACTATTGAACCACCTACAGCTTCACTCAGGAGGTCTACCAAAGACCGACAGCCCTCCACAAGATATCCTATAGTTGAGTATGTTCTTCTAACTGATGAGGGAGAACCAGAGTGTTATGAAGAAGCCATCGAAAGTGACTAGAAGCAACAATGGTTTAGTGCAATGGAAGATGAAATGAAATCTTTACATAACAACCACACTTTTTAGCTGGTAAAATTACCTAAAGGTAAGAGAACTTTGAAAAATTGGTGGGTCTATAAATTAAATTAAACAGGAAGAGAATTCTTCACCACATGGTACAAAGCTAGATTAGTTGTCAAAGGCTTCATTCTGAAAAAGGGGATTGATTTTGGGGAGATTTTCTCACCGGTAGTGAAAATGTCATCAATCCATGTTGTTTTGGGCTTGGCTGCTAGTCTTGATTTGGAGGTTGAGCAGATGGATGTAAAAACTACTTCCTACATGGCAATCTCAAGGAAGAAATTTATATGAACCAGCATGAGAGTTTTGTGGTGAATGGTACAGAGAATTATGTTTGTAGATTGAAGAAGAGCTTGTATGGTCTGAAATAAGCTCCTATACAATGGTATAAGAAGTTCGAGTCTATCATGATTCAACAAGGCTATAGGAAGACGACGTCAAACCATTGTAAATTTGTTCAAAAATTCTCTAATGATGATTTCATTATTTTGTTGCTTTATGTTGATGACATACTCATTATTGGTCACAATGCTTCTAGAATTGACAGGTTAAAGCACGTGTTGAGCAAGTCTTTTTCCATGAAAGACTTGGGACTAGCGAAACAAATTCTTAGCATGAGAATCTCACATGACAGAAGTGCTAAGAAGTTATAACTATCTTAGGAAAAGTAAATTGAGAAGGTACTTCAACGGTTTCACATGGAGAAAGCCGAAGTGATAAGTACTCCTGTTGCTACACATCTCAAGTTAAGTAGTAAACAGTCTCCTTCTAATGATGAAGAAAAGAAAGACATGGAAAGTGTTCCATATGCATCTACAGTTGGTAGCTTAATGTATGCCATAGTTTGCACAAGGCCAGATTTAGCTCATACAGATGGTGTAGTCAGTAGATTTCTCTCCAAGGTAGAGAGTTGTTGGCCTAACAAGACTTACGAATCTTATTTTGATGATAACAAATCAAGGAAACTTAACATGTTTCGTTAAGTGGTGATGTTTCAAGTAACTAAAGTATCAAGATCAAATGACTTCAGTGATCAATATCAAAGTGCTTGACAAAGTCTGTTAAAATCTCAAACTTAATGTGACAAGAATTCATGAAGCTAAAGATAAAACTTAAAGTCAAGCTCAATATGAAGAATGAAAGCTATACAAGAAGACTTAATGATTAGAAGAGTCACAGTTTTTAAGAAGTCTCATATAAGTACTTCAAAGATTTCAATATGAATGAATGAAGCTCTTAGGAATCTTTTATTGAATTAGAGACCAATTTTTGAAAACCCCGAAAAATGTTTTTTAATTAAGTTACATTGAAGTTTTTCAAAAATTGAAGGATCAAAGTCTTGAAAATCAAAGATTGTGGAATTTTTCTAGTTCAGGCGACTGACCAAAATAGATAAGTTAACTGACATTTCTATGCTGAATAAATTGAGTAGAAAAAACAGGCATAGTCGACTAACCCCCCGAGATCAGGCGACTGACCTTCGTAAAATTCAAAATATAACAGCAAAGGAATGTTTACAAAATAGATTGCTTGGTCCCTAAACTTGGTGAAAACTTGGGAAACACTCCAAGTAACTTGGAGAATACGAAAATTAAACTTTTTTCCATCTAAATACATGTTAAATCAAAGGATTAAACAACTTAATACATACAATTAGCATTCCAACATAATATTGTCTATTCTTCAAAGCTTTCTTGCTAATATATTTGCTGAAGTTTTTACTAAGAATTTGCTGATTAAAGCCTAGGATTATTTGCATATCTACTAAGTTTTTCAATCTAAGAAAGAACCCCGGTGTTAAATTTTTGAGCTTCATCTTTATATATTGATTTTGATTGAAGTATATTGTGATAGTCATGTGTACTAATCTGCTCTTGTTGAGAGTGTTACTTGTACACAAGGCTCTTGTTTCTCTTGTTATTTTTGACGATTCAGGGGATTAAATCGTTGTCTAGCGGGAGGGAATTCTCGTTAGAGAGGCAAACTCCACCTTTGAGGGAGAGAGGTTGTAAATTTGGCCTAATAAAGAAAGTTGGAATCCTCACAATGGTTGTTTGAGGCAAGGAAGTAGGCCTTGGGCCAAAAATCCGGTGATTCTCTCTTCCCTGATCTTTTTAATTTTCTGCATATATAAATTGTGTGGATGCTTACTTAATTGCTGGAAATTAATATTTTATAAGGAATTTCGGAAACCATAATGAAAAGGAGTACGTTGATTGATAAATATCAAAACTCATTAACTTATTGATTAGTTACATACTTAAATTAAGTAACTTATTTGATATCAATGTCTGAATTTTAAAAGCTTACTGAAATTTCTATTTTGTTTCATATTGTGAAATCAGCTTACCTTTTTGATTGGATTGATATATTCAAAAGCTAAATTGAGTTCTGATTTTGAATTAAATTGCTACAAGGAATATTGATAAAGTTGCAATGTGTTGTAAAATAAAATCTCTGATATTTAATTCAAGTTGATATTTTCATTCATAAAGATTTAATCTTAAATTGGTTCTTAGCTATAATTGTAATTGCAAATCAATTATACTTGTGTGATTTCTGAATTTAAAATAGTTGGGAAAGACTTAATAAAAAGACTAATAAAGAAAATTTTAAATCTCAATTCATCCTCCCTTTTGGGAGTACACCTTACTTCTCAATTGGTATCAGACCGGGGTTGTAGAAAATCTTAATCTAGAAGCTACATAAAGATTTCTGTGGCACACCTAGGTGTATCTTCTTTTGTTGAGGGTCAATTCTCCTCTAGACTACCCATCTTCTGCGGTGTAAACTACACCTTCTGGAAACAACAAATGAGAATTTACTTACAAACCATGGATTGGAAAGCTTGGAAAGTTGTCACACATGGTGACCTTATCCCCACTAAAATCGTGGATAGTAAAGAAATACCTAAAGAATAAAAATAGATGACTGATAATGACCTTAAGATGCTGCAAATAAAATTTAGTGCAATGAATGCACTATATTGTGCTCTTGATGTAAATGAATTCAATAGGGTCATGACATGTAAATCAGCTAAAGAAATTTGGGATAAACTTGAAGTGACTTATGAAGGAACGGTTGATGTAAGAGATAGTAAAATCGATATGCTCACTAAATGCGTTAGGGAAAAACTACACCACCTATGAGATGATTCGATAAATTCTTGTAGAACTTCCACCAATTTGGGAACCTAAGGCCGTAGCAATTACAAAAGGAAGAAATCTCAAGAATACCTCCTTAATTAGATGAATTAATTGGATCCCTTCTTACTTATAAGATGGCAATAAACAAAAGAACTAAAGGAAAATATAAAACCAAGGAATCAATTGCATTTAAAGCCTCAAATGAAAGTTCTAGCGATGAAGATGAAGAGACAATGGATGTAAATGATGTGGCCCTTCATAACCAAGAGACTTGCAAAAATCCTTTGAAAGAAAAATAAATTTACAAGAAAGTTTTAGGACTCTTAATTAGTTAAAGGAGAAACCAATAAAAGGAAACAAGGAATGAACCTCTTACATGTTATAATTGAAAGAAAGTAGGCCATATAAAAGCAGATTGTCCACAGCATAAGAAGGATTCTAAGAAGAAAAAGAAAAAGGCAATGAAGGCCACTACACGGGACAATATAATTTCTAGTAGTTTAGAGAGTGAATCAAGTGATCAAGAGGTTGAAAATGGTTGTCTTATTTGGAAAGATTAAGAGTGATCAACAAATATCATTAACCAAAAATCCTCTGAATTTTCAAATACTCATATTAGCTAAAAATCTCTTACTCATCCTACTTGCTAAAATTCCTTGGTAAGAGTATTATTGAGGTTGTTCATATTAGCTCAAACTCTCATTGTATTTGTTTGATATTGATTTTATTGAGAGTGAGCTTAAGAGTTCCCTTGTGATTTAATTCATAAGTCTTCAGTGGGAATGCTCTCTAGAGCTTGTGAGTCTTGCATTATTGTTGAAAGTATTCAAAGGCTTGTTTTTGTGCTTTTGTGAAATACTTTTCAAAAAAGCTTGATTTCAAATATCTCCTATACTTTATACTTGATATTTGTTCTAGAGATATTTGAGTGTGCACTTGAGATCTTTGAGGTTATTGCTTGTGATTGATATACATATTTTAACTCAAAGATATATTCACACCACTCTCACACATAAACCGTTATTGTTTCATATAACTAAGAGTTGGCATTTAGACTTCACTGAGCTTATACCTTCATATCATACGGAAGTGCAATTTGTAAATGTGTTGGGCATATTGTTGTAAAAATTAGCCTGTGTTAGAAGCACCTTTACTTGTACAAATAATTTTATTTGATTGTAATCTAGGCATGGCCTGAAGTGGGAATTCACCGCTTCATAAGGAGAGTGCATAAAGGTTGAGGTCAGCCTTGGTAATTTGACCTGATTGTAACCGGTGTCACTCTACCCATTAAGTGAGCAATAATAGTAATCCTTTGACTTGCAAGATAAGGTGAGGACGTAGGCAGTATTGGCCGAACCTCGATAACATTTCTTGTACCGACTTTTAATTTTCGCATTTAAATTTCAGCACTTGAATGTTTGTGGTTAATTGTTTTAATATTTGATTAAGTTTATGATTAAATAGAAAGACCATAGGTTTATGCAATACTGGTTGAGGAATCTGAATTGACCTAGGAAAAAGTTTTAAATTTCCAATTCATCCCCTCTCTTGGGAACACACCAATTCCAATAGTTAGTTCAATTTAAGTTCGGTTGGCCGAGCAAAGTCAAAAGTTGACTTTCTGGCCGTTCAATCTACTGAGGCGTTTATAGCGCTGATGGTTCGGTTGACCGAGGTCTCTTGAAAACTTTTCTTTTTCTATTGACTTTATATGATTTAATCCCTATTTGTATACTTTTTTTCTTTTAAGCTTAAGGGAATTTTTTCATGAAGTGAACTAAGGTCAATCTAGGGCCTTGAGTTAACCCAAATCAATTAGTTATTTAAGAAAATAGTTTTTTGTGAAAAGTGATGGTCCCTAGGGTCAGTCTATGGTTGTCTGAACTTCTCATCCATATCATGCATGTCATGCATTATATTACATACCAAATCAAAATAAAAATGCATTTACAATTTAAACGACCTTATTCTTTGCTCGATCATGGAATGCGCCAGATACATATGATCTTGGTTATTCTTCTGGCTTCCAAATCTCTTGATCTTATGTGTGCTGAAATTTAGACTTGGTCACATACTTAAACACACATAAGATACTAGTGCTTTGTTACTGTCAAAATAGAGATTGAACCCAAAAAGTCAATAGATTACTCATTTTTGCTCCTTGTTTGTCATTATCAAAAAAGGGGAGATTGTTGGCCTAATAAGGTTTACGAATCTTATTTTGATGATAAAAAATCAAGGAAATTTAACATGTTTGGTTAAGTGATGATGTTTAAGGTAACTCAAGTATCAAGATCAAGTGACTAAAGTGATGAATATCAAAGTGCTTGACAAAGTCCGTTAAAAGCTCAAACTTAATGTGACAAGATTTCATGACGCTAAAGATAAAGCTTAAAGTCAAGCTCTATATGAAGAATGGAAGCTATACATGAAGACTTAGTGATTAGAAGAGTCCTAGTTTTTAAGAAGTCTTATGTAAGTACTTCAAAAATTTCAATATGAATGAATGAAGCTCTTAGGAATCTTTTATTTACTTAGAGACCAATTTTTGAAAACCCCATAAAATGTTTTTTAATTAAGTTACATTGAAGTTTTTCAAAAATTAAAGGATCGAAGTCTTGAAAATCAAAGATTGTGGAATTTTTCTAGTTTAGGCAGCTGACCAAAATAGATCAATCAACTGACATTTTTATGTTGAATAAATTGAGCAAACAGAACAGGCATAGTTGACTGATCCTCTAAGATCAAGCGAATGACCTTCGTAAAATTCAAAATAAAACAGCAAAGGAATGTTTACAAAATAGATTGCTTGGCCCCCAAACTTTATGAAAACTTGGGAAACACTCCAAGTAACTTGGGAAATACGAAAATTAAACTTTTTCAATCTAAATACATGTTAAATCAAAGGATTAAACAACCCAATACATACAATCAGTATTCTAGCATAATATTGTCTATTCTTCAAAGCTTTCTTGCTAATATACTTGCTGAAGTTTTTATTGAGAATTTCCTTGTTAAAGCCTACGGTTCTTTGCATATCTACTGAGTTTTTCAATCTAAGAAAGAACCCCCAGTGATAAATTCTTGAGCTTTATCTTTCTATATTGATTTTGATTGAAGTATATTGTGATATTCACTTGTACTAATCTGCTATTGTTAAAAGTGTTACTTGTACACAAGGCTCTTTTTTTCTCTGGTTATTTTTTACAATTTAGGGGATTGAATTGTTGCCTAGCGAGAGGGGATTCTCATTAGAGAGTCGAACTCTACCTTTGAGGGAGAGGGGTTGTAAATTTGGCCTAATAAAGAAAATTGAAATCCTCACAGCAATTGCTTGAGGCAAGGACGTAGGCCTTGGGTCGAACCTTGTAAAAATCTAGTGTTTCTTGGTAGGCTCGCCAAGGCTTGGGTCCTTAACTACCAAAGATAATATTTATAAAACCTAACTATCCCAAGTTCAATGGAAAGTGGGTAAGTCGGGTATTGATCCACGGAGACTTGAAGCGTAGTTATTAAACTACTTCCAATTTATTTTACTAAAGCCTTGTTATGAAAAAGAAGTGAAATATGGTATTATGCAATGGTGATTGTCTAACAACTATTAGAAAACATGTAAATGAAAGCAAGTAAATCTAAACCACCAGAACACTTGGTCAAACACTTGTAGTTATGTTTCAGTATCTCGACGTGGTCGCTCCAGGGTGTCACTTGGTTGCACACTTGGTCGAACCTTGTAGCATTTTGATCTCAGTCTAAACCTTTGAGTTTGCAGTGGAAGACTAAGTCGCCCCTATGGTTTTTTGGTCGCACCACATGATCGAGTGTCATCTTCTTGTCTATTTATGATCTGAAGCTTCTGAAACTTGGCTGAATATTTGAATTCAAGCTTTGAATCCTCCAATTTTTCCTTGGCTTCTTGTAATGCCTAACTCCATGGTTTTAACCTGTTTTTCTTAAAAAGGCAAACAAACTTTGCGTAGCTCTGAACAATGATAACTCTGGGAAAATACATAATAAAATGAGGATAAGCAAAGATAAATAAGGGTCCAAAATCATATATTTTAGGGACTCATCACAACCCCCAACTTACACTTTGCTAGTCCTTAAACAAAGCAAAATCTAAGAAAACTACGAAGTACTACCGATATCCTCTTTTGTGGGAAATACGATTGCATTTATCGTATGCAACAAGACTTTAAACCCCTGGGTTGATCCTAGGGGACGAGTTCTAGTCTCGTGAGGGTTTCTAGGACGATACCCACAAACACCAATTTAAAAGATGGAAACACATGCAACATAATCATACCCTTTCACATACAAAGATATAACTTTATTACATACATATTCCTTCATACACAACTCCTTTATACATACACTCTACAGCATATTAATCATTCAAAACTCAACATAACATAGCCATTCCAAGATGCTACTCACAAAGGATTAACCCATGATTATAATTCAAAGTTAATATTAGCATGTAAATCCAAGTATGAATATGCCACTTCATAGGGCATGTCTAAGGTGTATGATTTGTCTCACTTAGAATGCTCAGAGGCACCTATCAAACGGTCATCTTGACTCAGCCTCATTGGATTACTCCCTCACAATTCACTCAAGAAAAGGGGTTCACTCTCATATGTGAGGAAGAGTGTCATGATCAAACGCCCCACATATTTGAAGAACTAACGTTAGAAGTGTAGAGTGGACTAGTCTTATAGGAAAGAGATTTAGCCCTTATTGAGGTGTCGGGTCCTTCACCCTAGCATCTTCTCACTCACTCACCACATTTAATCAAGACCACTATAGATCATTCTCTTCACAGACTCGACATATATACAGCAAATGCATTAGCCGACTTGAAGATTCTTGATATATGTAAGAACATGGTGACGTTTCCTTAGTTTGCCATTTTGTTTCTACATAAAGCAGGGGCTTTTTTTGGGTGTTTATGTTCTCTTTTCTTTTTCCTTTTACTTTTTTCATCTTCTGCTCATTCTTTTCCTTGGCTTTCATTTCTTGGTAAGCTAGGTTGTGTCATCTTCATACCACCAATGCAAATTTTTTGCTTGAAAGGGAGTCCATGCAGTACATCTGTCTCTAGGGTGCCTCAATTTTCATGTTTTGAGTAAGCTACAGAACCTAAGTTTATATCTCCTCACTTGATGTCACCTCTACGCCAACAAATGCAAGAATAAAGACTAGTTAACAAAGGGTATCCAAAGGAGGGAAAGTTGAGTTTTATGAACTTAGAGTTTGACGTCAAAAACTCGAGCAATGAATGAATGGCTCAACAATACCTCACAAGGTGTCATAGTTACCACGGTTGTTCTCTCAATGCTCTGAAAGAACCCTAAGTGTTAGAAATCATGTGTGTTGACTCTATGAATCCATTCCTGTTTTGATAATGACAAATCACTCGATATTTGATCAGTGCATTGAGTTTTTGAACAAGAACAATATTAAGTATGCACGGAAGGATAACGAGTCATAGAAGCCATAAAGAATAAAGTATATACAACTGGGCAGATCCATTGAACTCAAAGAGTACAAGAATGAAGATGCACACACCAAGTTCAAGAACATCATGGTAATGGGTACTTAGAACTCATGTATTTATATTTTCATATGATTTAATTTGAGGCTCAACATATACCCTAGAATGACTTTAGGACTCATGCATTTCATGAACATCATTAGGGGACATTCATAGACTTAAAAATGTTTTCAAAACCCTTGAAAATACTTTTATAAAAGAGCCAAGAAAGAGAGCAAAGCAGAATTTTAAATTAGAAAAGAAAAATTCAGGAAATGGCCCCTTCGATAGCCTGAACTCAACCTCAGTCGCTTGAAGAATTTCTTTAGAAGCCTGAACATTAAGTTCAGTCACCTGAAGAATTAAGGTGAAAAACATAATCTGGCTGAAGCACTTCGGTCACTTGAACTTGTGACTTCGGTCGCCTGAAGTTGTCACTTCAAGACCTTGAACTCCACTTCAGTCGCCTGATCCTGTATTCAGGTTGATTTTTTTCAAAGCATTAAGGAACTTTGGTCACCTGGGCATCAAACTTAGTTGCCAGAACTTGCGAGAAAACTTAAAATTTTAATTTTTATTAAGAGAACTCATGAGATAATTTTTTATCCAACAGTCAAGATCTATTCTATGGGCAAGATCATTATATATACTGAATATCTAAACCCTAGAGAGGAAGCTAAGACAAACGAGAAGAGAAGAGAACATATTATTGAAAGAGAATTGAGAAACTTGAGTTGATTGCAACACGATTGCCTGCACTCCGTCCTATATTCATCTTCCTTGGGAAAATCTACTTAGAAAACTAAAAGGGATCTCACTCATACATCTTGATCTCATCTTGGTATTGAGGTTTGGTGATTCAAGTTATAATTTTCAAGAGCTTCTCATCTCATCACTTGTTATTGAATATCTTTAGAGAATTTGATCTTGAGTGTTCTTAACCATATAGAGATTGTTTTTTTTTTTTGTTTTTTTTCTTGACAAGTTCATTACTTGAGAAAGTTTATTTTGCTATTGATATATATATATTTTTCAAAGAACTACTCATTTAGAAATCTATTGTTAAAATAGGTTGAGTGATAGAGAGTGAGTAAACTTTCTATATATATATATATATATATATATATATATATTATTTAGATAATCTCACTACTTGATAAAGGTTTTTATCATTGGTTAAAAATATTTGATTCTTTAGATATATTAACGCTTGATTAAATATCCTTGGTATTTATAAATATACATTTTATTGAAGGATATTTTCTAAAAAACAATATATGTATTGGCTTATTACAAAGATCATTGTGTGATTGAATATTTGAAAGAAAGTAGTTCATTGTGATTGATCCAATATTTAAGACAAAGTTTTTTTTTACAAGTTCACACTAGATATATTTGTGCATTTTTACCAAGTTAACTAGAACCCTAATATTCTCCAAAGTGTTTAAATACATCATTACTTGGGAGTATTGGTTAGAAGGGAAATTGCGTATTGAAACATAATCATTTATAAAAAATTGTATCATTTCATACATTCTGAACTTCAAGTTTTATCATATGTTAATGTATTAGGAATTCGAATTGTACTCACGAGCTTTATGGGAAGAAACTTTAAGTGTTTTACAGATTTCATTGTATTCACGGTTCAAGTTGTGAACCAGGTGTGAGGAAAGAGTTGTATCTCTTGTAAGCAGCGGAGTAGGAGGAAGTTGTACCTCTTGTAAGCAGCAGATTGTAAGGGAAGCGCCGGGTTAGCTGAAACTCATAAAAACTGCATTTGCATTCTCTCTTCCCTTATCTCTTTATTTTCCGCATTGCATTTTAATATCCAGCTTGCATGTATGTTTGTTGAATGATTTCACACGAACTTGATAAGTAATTGGTTAAATCTTAGACATAGGGATTAATTGGTACATAAGTTTGAAAGAATTTTTTAAATACCTAATTCACCCCCCTCTTGGGATTACACCTAAATCAACATTTGGTATCAGAGCTAATTTACATAGACTTAATAGTTTATTTGTAAAAAGATCACATGGCACACATTGGTGTAACCACATTGGTGTAACTCCATTCGGTGAGGGACACTCATCCACTAGACCACCAATTTTCTGTGGTGTAAACTACACCTATTGGAAACATAGGATGAGCATATTTCTATTGAACGTAGATTGGAAGGTATGGAAAATAGTCACTAAGGGTAATCATATTCCCATAAAAGTAATTGATAAGATTAATGTACCTAAAACTAAAGATGAATATATAGAGGAAGACTAAAATCAATGCAAATAAATGCTACTGCAATGAACTTTCTTTTGTGTGTATTAGGTGTAAATGAATTTAATAGGGTAATGGCAGGTAACTCGGCTAAAGAAATTTGGAAAAAATTAAAAGTTACATATGAAGGCACTAAAGAAGTAAAAGACGGTAGGATAGACATGCTCAGCAGTGAATATGAAGCATTTAAAATGACGGTTGATGAATCTATACAATGCATGTACACTAGATTCACACACATTACAAATTGGTTAAATGCTCTTGGAAAAACTTACCATTTTTATGAGTTGATCAGGAAAAGACTCAGGGGACTAGCTCTCGTGTGGGAAGCAAAAGCTATAACAATAGCAGAAGGGATAAATCTCAAGGAGATGTCGATGGATGAATTCACTAGATCGCTCATCACCTATGAACTAGCAATAAATGAGAGGAAGAATGAACAAAGCAAAGCAAAGAAAGCCATAGCGCTTAAGGCAACATCTCACAACTCCAGTGAGGGAAGTGACTCAAATTCAGATGATGACATGACCTTGCTAACTAAGAAGTTCAGAAAGTTCTTCAAAAAGAATAAGAAGTTCAACATAAAATTCTAAAACTCAAAATTAGAAAGAGGAGAGTCAAGCATGAAGAAAAAGAAGGAAGATCCTCCAACATGCTACAACTATCGAGAGATTGGACACATCAAGCCTGAGTGCCCCAAACTAGTGAAAGCCTCAAAGAAAAAGAAGAAGGTGCTGAAAGTTGGTTGGGATACACACAACACTAGCTGCTCAGAATCTGAATTTAGTGATGATGAGATTGTCAATCTGAGTCTAGTGGTGCATGATAACCTTGAGGTACAATCATCATTTTCATCATCTTCATATTATTCTAATGATTCTGAAAATGACATGATTTCATATGATGAACTGAAACAAGAATACATCTACTCTATTAAAATGCTTAAGAAGAAAACAAAGAAAATTTCTGAGTTAAAAAGTAAAGTCAAAGAACTTTCAAGCTTAATTGAATGAAAAAATGAATCTCATGCATCTTTCATAAAAGACAAAGATTTGAAAATTGAGGATTTAGAAAAGAATTTGAAAGATAAATCTGAGATTATTTGCAAATTCACTGAAGGACAAAATAATTTTGAAAAGCTCCTAGGAAGTCAAATAAATCCCTAGAAAGGAAGGTGTTGGTTTTAATGGGAAAGAAAATCTAAAACAAAGACATCTTAACATGGGATATTTTGTGAAAGAGTCAAAATCATATGTTCCAACTAAGGATTATCATAGAAATAATACATGCTTTAAATGTAAAAGGGTGGGTCACATAAAATTCGGTTGTCCTTTCAAAAATAAAGATGTAAAAATTAAGAAAGTATGGAAGGTCAAAGGAGAACATAGTACTAACCCCCATGGACCTAAGAAAATATGCGTACCAAAGCTAGTTGTTTGATTGTATCTTGCAGATATGCTTAAGATCAGCATTCTCAAAAGACAGATGGTATATGGATAGTGGATGCTCACATCACATGACTGGGGATAAAGCAAAGTTCATATCCATCACACCCAAGGATGAAGGATTTGTCACTTTTGGAGATAATACTAAGGGAAGGATCACATGTGTAGGTAAAGTTGTTAATGATTCATCTTTAATTATATATGATATCTTACTGGTTGATGGTTTAAAGCACAACTTATTGAGTATAAGCCAACTGTGTGATAAAGGTTACAAAGTGTCTTTTGAACTTGACAAGTACATAGTTGAACACAAAACTGATAATAAGATACTATTCACTGCTGAACGTCATGAAAACGTATATACCACAAGCTTTGATAACTTAACCTCACAAAGTGTGACATGCTTCTCTGCTATGAATGAAATTAGTTAGATTTGGCATAGGAGACTAGGACACGCAAACATGGATTTAATCTCAAAACTTGTTAAGAAAGAATTAGTTAAGGGACTGCCTAAGACTAAATTCGTGAAAAATAAAATCTATGCTGCTTGCCAACTAGGAAAACAAGCAAGATCAAGCTTTAAGAAGAAGAAAGAAATCTCCACTCCTAGGCCACTCCAAATGCTACACTTGGACTTATTTGGACCAAACCCAATTCAAAGTTTAGGAGGAAAATCATATGCCTTTGTCATAGTTGATGATTTTTCAAGACATACATGGGTATTGTTCTTAGGTCACAAAGATGAAGCATGTGAACAATTCATAAACCTGTGCAAGAAAATCAAAAATAAAAAGGAATATACAATTACTAAAATTCAAAGTGATAGGGGTGGAGAATTTAAAAATCAAGGCATGGAAGACTACTGTAATTCATTAGGAATTGCCCATAATTTTTCAGCTCCTAGAACACCACAACAGAATGGTGTAGTTGAAAGGAAGAATAGGTCTATACAAGAAATGGCTAGAACTATGCTTAACGAACATGAACTACCTAAGAACTTCTGGGCTGAGGCTGTGAGTACCGCTTGTTATGTTCTAAATGGAGTTCTAATTAGACCATCACTTAAAAAGACTCCTTACAAATTATGGAATGGATATTGACCAAACATATCATATTTTCATGCCTTTGGCTGTAAATGTTTTGTGCTTAGAGACAATGAGCATCTAGGAAAGTTTGATGTAAAATCTGATGTAGGTATCTTCCTAGGGCATGCCTTAGATAGTAAAGCCTATAGAGTAATATAACAAATGAACATTGATGGTTATAGAATCTATTCATGTTGCGTTCGATGAGTCAAATCCCTTTTCCAAAAGAACTAATGAAAGATGACATTCTCCTAGTTCAAGTATATGTAGATGACATCATATTTGGAGCCACAAATCAAGAATTGTGTTATGAATTTGCCAATACTATACAAAACGAATTTGAGATGAGCATGATGGGTAAACTTAATTTCTTCCTAGGATTTCAAATGAAACAAGAAAAACATGGAATATTCATTTATCAATCGAAGTATATTAGAGATCTACTCAAAAAGTTTAATATGGAATATGGAAAAATACTAGGTACACCTATGAGCACTTCATTGAAATTAGACAAGGATGAACAAGGTATACCAGTCGATGTCAAACTTTATCGTGGAATGATTGGTAGCTTATTATATCTAACTGCCAATAGAACTGATATAATGTTTAGAGTATGTTTGTGCGTAAGATTTCAGTCTGCACCAAAAGAATCACATTTGCTAGCTGTTAAACGAATTCTTAGATACCTAATAAGAACCGTGGAACTTGGGTTATGGTATCCTAAGTACACATATTTTGATATTATCAGCTATTCAGATGCTGATTTTTCTAGTAGCAAAGTGGATAGGAAGAGCACAAGTGGTACTTGTCATTTCTTAGGACATTCGTTAGTCTCTTGGTTTTCCAAGAAGCAAAATTCAATTGCTCTGTCCACAGCTGAGGCTGAA
The DNA here is from genome assembly GCF_029873635.1 of Malania oleifera. Taxonomy (NCBI): domain Eukaryota; kingdom Viridiplantae; phylum Streptophyta; class Magnoliopsida; order Santalales; family Ximeniaceae; genus Malania; species Malania oleifera. The sequence continues at coordinate 33,551,639 of NC_080428.1, read as the reverse complement.
TACATAGTGGCAGGTAGTTGTTATGCTCAAACGCTATACATGAAGCAACAACTGAAGGATTTTGGATTAAGTTATGAAACAATCCCCATAAGATTCTATAATATGAGTGCAATAAACATCTCAAAGAATCTTATATTATATTCATGAACTAAACATATAGAGATAAGACATCATTTTCTTCGTGATCAAGTGCAAAAAGGAGATGTGACACTTTAGTTTGTATGCACGGATGAACAATGGGCAGATATATTCATGAAACCACTTGCAGATGATAGGTTTATCCAAATTAGGCATGAATTAGGCCAGATGCATAGTTGAGAGGTTGCCTAGAATTATATTAGATGACAATTCAGGGGGAGCAACGTCACTTAAGATGTAATCATTTGGTATCAAATTAATCAACATTTGTTCTCATTTGATATAACATTAGTCAACTTTTGGTATCACATCAATACTCATTTGATATCCTCACATAATCTTTGAAATTTATGCATTAGCATGAGGGATGGTTGATGTAAAAAGGGGAGAAGTAATTTTTTTTTTCTTGGTCAAATCTGCTAGTTGGACAAGTTTAAACTTTCAGATGTCAAATGGAAGAAGAACATAAGGTTATACACACTCGTGCACTAATTTTTATACACTTTTCTTGTTGATGACAAAAGGGGGAGAAAATTAAGGAGCATAAATGTTGTTGGCATCACTAGATAAATATCAAGACCAAATATTGTTGGAAGCAAAGGGGGAGAAGGATAATAGAAAAAATTGTTGAAAAATCAAAAGAAAAATTCTTTGGCAAAACTAATTGTGCAAATAGGAGAAGAATCAGGCTAAATAATTTGTGTATGAACATGAACATATTTCATTTGGAATCAGGCTAAACAGCGTGTGTATGAACTTGAACATATTTCATTTATTGAATATTTAATGCACTATTTGAGCGGAAGCCTTGTTAGGCATAACCCATTATCTATTTTTTGCTTGTGTATTTGTCTCTATCAAAAAGGGGGAGATTGTTGACTCTGTTAGACCAATCCTGTTTTGATATTGACAAATCACTTGGTATATGATTGATGCATTAAGTTTGTGAACATGGACTATATTAAGCATACACGGAAGGATAACGAGCCATGGAAGCCATAAAGAATAAAGTATACACAACTGGGCAGATCCATAGAACTCAAAGAGTATAAGAATGAAGATACACACACCAAGTTCAAGAACGTCATGGTAATGGGTACTTAGAACTCATGTATTTATATTTTCATATGATTTAATTTTAGGCTTAACATATACCCTAGAATGACTTTAGGACTCATGCATTTCATGAACATCATTAGGGGACATTCATGGACTTAGAAATATTTTCAAAACCCCTGAAAATATTTTTATAAAAGAGCCAAGAAAGAGAGCAAAGCAGAATTTTAAATTAGAAAAGAAAAATTCAGGAAATGGCCACTTCGGTAACCTGAACTCAACCTCAGTCTCCTGAAGAATTTCTTCAAAAGCCTGAAGATTAAGTTCAGTCACCTGAAGAATTAAGATGAAAAATAGAATTTGGCCAAGGCACTTCGGTTGCCCGAACTTGTAACTTCGATTGCCTGAAGTTGTTACTTCAGGAGCCTAAACTCCACTTTGGTCGCTTGATCCTGTATTCAAGTTGATTTTTTTCAAAGCACTAAGGAACTTCGGTCACCTGGGCATTGACCTCAGTCGCCTGAACTTGCGGGAAAACTTAAAAATTTAATTTTTATTAAGAGAACTCGCGAGATAATTTTTGATCCAACGGTCAAGATCTATTTTAAGGGCAAGATCACTATATATACTGAATATCTAAACCCTAGATAGGAAGCTAAGACAAACGAGAAGAGAGGAGAACATATTATTGAAAGAGAATTGAGAAACTTCAGTTGATTGCTACACAATTGCCTACACTCCATCCTATATTCATCTTCCTTGGGCAAATCTACTCAGAAAACTAAAAGGGATCTCACTTATACATCTTGATCTCATCTTGGTATTGAGGTTTGGTGATTCAAGTTATTATTTTCAAGAGTTTCTCATCTCATCACTTGTTATTGAATATCTTTATAGAATTTGATCTTGGGTGTTCTTAACCATATAAAGATTGTTTTTTTTTTTTTGACAAGTTCATTACTTGACAAAGTTTATTTTTCCATTGATATATATATATATTTCAAAGAACTACTCATTTAGAAATCTATTGTCAAAATAGGCTGAGTGATAGAGAATGAGTAAACTTTATATATATATTATTTAGATAATCTCACTACTTGGTAAAGGTTTTTATCATTGGTTAAAAAGATTTGATTCAACTATGTGTTTTGTTAAAGGATCTATATTTTAGATATATTAACGTTTGATTAAATATCCTTGGTATTTATAAATATACATTTTATTGAGGGATATTTTCTAAAAAACAATATATGTATTGGCTTATTACAAAGATCATTGTGTGGTTGAATATTTGAAAGAAGGTAGTTGATTGTGATTGATCCAATATTCAAGATAGTTTTTTTTATAAGTTCACACTAGATATATTCGTACATTTTTACCAAGTGAACTAAAACCCTAATATTATCCAAAACGTTTAAATACATCATTACTTGAGAGTATTGGTTAGAAGGGAAATTGTGTATTGAAAAATAATAATTCATAAACAATTGTATCGTTTCATACATTCTGATCTTCAAGTTTTATCATATGTTAATATATTAGGAATTTGAATTGTACTCACGAACGTTGTGGGATATAACTTTGAGTGTTTTATAGATTTCATTCGCGGTTTGGGTTGTGAATCGGGTATGAGTCAAGAGTTGTATCTCTTGTAAGCAGCGGAGTAGGGGGAAATTGTACCTCTAATAAGCAGCAGATTGTAAGGGATACTTCATCCCAATTTAAGGAGTAGGGATTATAGTGGAATCCTTGAGTGGGTTGCTCAAGGCGATGACGTAGGCCGGGTTGGCTGAACCTCGTAAAAACTGCGTTTGCATTCTCTCTTCCCTTATCTCTTTATTTTCCACATTGCATTTCAATATCCATCTTGTACGTATGTTTATTGAATGATTTCACACGAACTTGATAAGTAATTGGTTAAATCTTAGACATAGGGATTAATTGGTAAATATGTTTGAAAGAATTTTTAAAATACCCAATTCACCCCCTCCCCCTCTTGGGATTACATCTAAATCAACAATGTGTAAGTGTGCTTTTAATCCTGTGAAATACCATGTAAATACTAGAGTTTACATTGCAGTATTAACCAAACAAACCGCCAGTCAACTACCTAGAGTAATATCAAGTTGTCGGCCATGTTATGCAACTTTTACACAACTAATTTACTACATTGTCAGTGAGCATAATGAAATCATATAAATGAGAAGCTTATGCATGTAACATTAGGTTATATAGGTGTATGTAGAGGGTATAAAATATGCTAGCATGGTTCACTATAATTTATTTTCAAAAATTTAAAATTGTGGCATATTTTGCATAAATGTGTCATGTAGTGTACAAACCCCTACCCCCAACTTAGAACTTCAATGTCCTCACTGAAGTGTTGAAAGGAAAATAGAACCCAAGCAAGGGATAGGACAGTGCATGGTGCCAGGAAGAATCAATAGTGTTCCTGAAAAATATAATGTTCATACGAGTCATGCATGCAAATTGACACTATAGTACAAAAGATACCAAATGGCCAAAAACACCATGAAAGTTGTCATTAAAATTCTAGACAATACAATGTAGAAAGGAATATTACAAATATTGAGATTGCTATAGAAACATGGCGAACTAGAACAAGAAAAGGAAAGAAAACAACCCTGTGCCACAAAGGTATAATACAAGAGCCAAAAGTAAATGACACAGCAATGTTGATTCTAGACTAACTCAGAGTCAGAATTTGAATCAGATAAAAACATCAGTGGGTGGGCTAGTGTTGCGTCACAAGAAGGTGTTGTTTCTCGCAAGTACTGAAGCCGGCTGCGGGAGAGTGGGGGTCAAGTCTGACGTGGCTAGAAAGCCTAAAGTCGCTGCGGCTGATCAGGTATGGTACTTGGTAGGAGGGATTGATATGATTGAAAGGGGTATGGCCATGGTTGTGGGTAAGGTCAAGGAGCCGGAGGCACAGTGGTGGGAAGATCGGAAACCTCTGATAGTGGGATATACAACATGGTAGGTCAGAAGTGGTGGAAGTGCAAGGGTTGGGGAAACCCGACCTTTTAAAGATCGATGGAGGTCTAGTCCACGAATGATGGTGATACTAAGCGCAACGAGCTTAGTGGTCATCGAGCCAACCATCATCGTGGTATCAGTCGCAGACGTTTGTGAGGTGCCCAAACTATACGCACAACCTCCTCCTGTGACTTAGAACCCTGCCGGCCCCGCAATGAAGACCCCCAATGTGGCACGGCTTGAAGTCGTTGCCTCTTGGCAGTGGACTGAGATGATGCATGGGAGGATGCTGAAGATGAATCAGAAGGAGAAGACATTGCAAGCGGGTGCAATAGGGCCACGGCTTGCTCCAGTAGTGTAACGAACCAAAAATTAAAATTATTAAAATAATTAGGAATATAATAAAGGAAATGGATTAATAGATAATAAGGGGAAGAAGGAAGGATTTTTAGAAGGAACAACAGGCCTCATCGACGAATGTCTTGTCCTCATTGACGAGTGTCCTTCTAGGGATCATCGACGAATTTTGTTCCACGTCGACGAAGGAATCCTGAGAGAGTAAATTTGAAACTCTGAATTTCGTCAATGAAGGTATCTTCTCGTCGATGAAGTCTCTTTAGTGCCTCGATGACGAACCCACGTGTTTCATCGAAGAAGCCCTGCCTATAAATAGAGTTTTATTTCATTTTCAACGAGCATTCGCGAACCTTCTTCCCCCTCTCTCTCTCTAAAATGATTTTCCAGCCTTCTCTCTTCAATTTTAGCCATATTTGACCCAATTTGACAATCTAGAACAGCCACAAGGTTCGTGGGATCGTTCTCTGCAAGGCTATAAGAGCTGATCATTGGTTTGAGAGGTTTAAGAAACATCCCAAAATCAGGGTAAGTGAATTATTTTGGGATTTTCTTAATGAATATTTTTATTTGGAGCCTAACAAGTATTAAATAAGCATTTTTCTTAAGATTTGAGTCAGTTGGAATTTATTTTAATTAAACTAAGATTTTTTGATTTAGGGTCCAAGTGAACGCTACGGGTATTGGTTCGGGTATCCTGCCAGGGTAGTTTAAAAGTCAGGTAAGGGAAAATTATATATTAAATCAGATTTATGAATTTAAAGGTAATAAATTATGTTATATTATGTGTGTGTTTTAGTGTGAATTATAAAATGCCAACCATGTTAAGTAATGTTTTCTGAGCCTAGGGCTGCTTAGGTAGCTATGTATATATGAAAGTAAACAAATGAAAGTGAAAAGTAATTTCTGAGGAATTATATAAGAAATGAAATTTATTTTTAGAAAATAAATGTTAAATGTGGGTTGGCCTATTTTACAAGAGTATGTATGAATTTTATTGCTAAATTGTGTGGCATTAGTAAATGTAAATTCTGTGCAAATATATGTTAAATGTATGAAATGCAGGTTAAGTAATTAAAGCATTGAAAATAAAATATGATATGGACTATGTTGCTAGTGTATGTTAAATGCAACCATGTAAATGTAAGACAGTTAAAAGATAGCCATGTTAGCAGATCTAGTACATTTCTACGTAGACTAACTGATGTCAACTAAAAGGAGCTGTAGACTAACTGATGATAGCTAAAGACCAGCTATAGTACGAAGGAAAGAAAGGAAAATGCTATGAAATGACAATGAAATGACATGGTATGAAATGACAAATCTGAACAATGTAATGATGAAGATTACGTAAAGTGAAATGCAATGAAAAGTTTAAGCTATGAACATGAACAAATGTATATGATTGAATAAAGACAGAAAGGAATAATGTATTATGATAGTAGAAGTAATTATGTACGTAGAACATGTTACAAGTGGGTGAGGCATACTCTTCACCTGAGGGCTTGCTGAGAAAGGCAAGTACACTAGTAGCTTCAGATGTGGCAGTAGCTGCATAATGTACTAGGGTAGAGAGAACCTACTTGTATGGGCAGGTAGATTTCCCTATCCTTAGGGCCTTGCTAACAAACCATTATTGAACTGTGTGAGTACTAGATCAATCTAATACTTGAGGGCTTACTAAGTAAGGTGAGTGCTCTGGTATGCTTTAGTAGTGACCTTCGGGTTGCTTATGTATCAGAACAGAAGGGTGCTACTTGTATGGGCGGGTAATCACCCCTATCCTTGGGTAATCTTGTGGGTTAAATCTTTGCTTGTGATTGATTAGGTTCAAAGAATGGTTTCGGTATTTATGATAATGCTTTGCAAATGTATTTAAAATGATATCTATATACCTCATGTTAGCCACACGCTATTTTAATATGTATATTTCTTCCCTTACTTAGATGTGTCTCACTCGAATATAATTATTTCCTTTTCAGGACATCCTCGAGGTCGGGCCTAGGGAGCTCGAGCGTTTATAGTCTTTTTAGAATTGTACAGAAAGGGTATATTTTTTTTATATACTATGGGGTTGTATAAAGTTTAAGTTTATGTTTTATGTTGCTGTATTTTAAGTCTGTTGAGGATGGAATGATTGTGAATACTGAAATTTTTTGGAGACATGTGTATATATGGAAATGCAGGTGATGAATGGATAATATGAATTATAGATAGGAATTAGTAAACTCTGGTATTATGGTATTATATGAATGGAGATTATGTTTATGTTTTCCGCTATGTATATATTGATTTATGGATTATGAGGATGTTATCAAGTATAACGCAGTGGACCTAAGATTAAGGGTTCGGGGCGTTACAAGTAGCAAGTGCGAGAAGAAGGTGACTATGCTCACCAAAGCTATAATGAGAAGTTGGGAGATGAAGAGTCAGGGTCGAGCAGATTTTAAATGACTTATTATTGTTTCTCAACCATGAAGCAACAAGCTCAATGCTGGTCGCAAAGCTGGTCGACCCTTTTAGTATTTCCCAATCTCATAACAGTGCAGGGGCTCTACGAGGTCGCCCACACACTTGATGGTCGCTTCACTTTGTTGCACCCCCAACTTATCCTAAGTTCTACTCTCAAGACTCTGAACCCTAGTTAATCTCCTCTAACTATCCTAAGGACTCAAAAAGAGAAGAAAAACTATCGAGTTGCTTCCTAGAAGCGCTATGTTTACCGTCTTCATCCAGACACTTTTGAAACTTAACTCGAAGTCAGCCTAGGTCCCAGTTAATATTGGTTTCTCCCTTCTCTTCCTCAGAACCAAAGTTGCATACCCCCACCTTATTTTAAGAATTGGGGATCGAATCATTTTTTTTGTTATGAATTGCTCAAAAGGGTCCTCAAATTCGGTAATGGTAAGGCACTCTAGCTAAAATGTACTATCCCAAGGGTATTTCCATATCATTAAAGAAGTTGCTTCCCTAACAAATTTATCCATCATGGCTTCATCCACAGCTTGGACGGCGTTAAGTGAATATTGGGAGGCATTAAATATATTCAGCCTATGTTGCTTATGGCCCCATAAGATGTCCATAATCCCCATCCTACATTGAATGTAGGCGTTACCCGTGGCTAGGAATGGTCGACCCAAAAGGATAGAGATTGGGTTTGTGGAGGGTTCCATGTCTAGAATAATGAAGTCAACTGGGTAAGGGAATTCTCCAATCGTGACTATGATATCCTTTACTAAACCCTAGGTTTCTTAAGGGATTGATCAACTAAACTCAATGTGACCTCGGTGGGTTGTAGCTTTCCAATGTTAAGTTGCTGATAGGCTGAGTATAAGAGGAAGTTCACACTTGCACCTAGGTCTAAAATAGCCCCTTCAATGGCATAATCACCAATCACACAAGAGACAGTGGGGGAGCTAGGGTCTTTTAGTTTAGGAGGGAGATGACTTTGTGTCATGGAACTCCAATGCTCAGTCAACCGTGCTTGTCCATTCATAGCTGCCCTTGATTCTTTTTGCAACCTATATAGTTCCCTAATGATTTGTGCATATCTAGGCATTTTCTTCTTTGCATCCAAGAGGGGTTGGTTGGCTTGAAATCTCCGGAAGGGGCCCAAAATGGACTCAGTGGTGGTCTCCACATTGGATGAGCAGGGTATAGGGAGATTTGAAGGGCATGGGGTTAGAGAGACATAAAAGGCCCTATGAAGAGCATAATGTGGCTTAGTCCCTCCAACCACAAGTGAGGAAGCAGGGTCGTCATGTCTTAGGCTAGAAGAAGGTAGGAGATAAGAATCAGTAATTGGTGCCACCTTCTCCTCTTCGTCTTTCTCCTTTTTGCTCAATTTCTCCTCGGTTTCATTATCTGTCACCCTATAACTTACCACCTGGGCCTGCTCAAGATAAGTTGTCGGACCAGCATCTGGTTCACACTCTACCCCATATTGCCCCTTTGGATTTATTATGGGCTGACTTGGTAACTTACCCTCATCCCTCCAACTTAAAGTAGCATCTAGCTGTCCCATGGTGGCTTCTAGCTTTGTGATAGATTGGAAATGGGAGTGAAGGAGTTATTGGTCCACTTGACGGTCAACTTTGATTCGATTAAGGGCTATCAGCACCGTCTCCTGAAATAAATCATATTTAATTAAGGTGGAGGTACATGCTGAACGGTTGAAGGTTTGGGGGCTGAGTCCAAATGATTTTGAAAATTTTGATATGGGTATGGAGGCACAACATTAGCGTTTTGCTAAGGTCTTTGGCTTTACAAACTCAAAGCTTGCAGCATCCAGGAGAATTTAGGATGTTGTTTCCACCTGGGACTGTAGATATTCTAATAAGGGTCATTAGACTGCTTACCGTACCAATTGTAAGTAGCCTTTACTTCCTCCTGCACAAGCTCATGCTGGGAGTGCGCATGCAGGCAATTATAACATGTATGTGAAAGGTCAGAGCAAAATGCGCAAACCTCTGCACACACTATTCTTTGCAGTTCTAAGGACAAGCATTGATCTAACTTTTTAGATATAGCATATAGAGTAGGGGCTAGGTCTTGGTTTGTTGTAACCTCTTAGACTCCCTTAGGTTTAGAAGTCGAAGGATTAGGTAGTCTACGGGTGGTAGCCATGTGCTGCTGAGAGTTTTTCACCATATTTTCAAAGAGAATCTAGGCCTCATTCTTATGCTTAGTGAGGAAAGTGCCTTCGCACGATGCATCAGCCATAGACCTATCTTTTTCAGCTAACCCTTCATAGAAAGTTTGCACTAATTGCCATTTGGGGACTTGACAATGTGGGCATTTACAGAGCAAGTCCCTAAAGCACTCCCAAGTCTCGAAAAAGAGTTCCCCGCCCATCTGTGAGAAACTTGTGATGGCTCTCTAAAACTGATTAGTCTTCCCAATTGGAAAGTACTTTTTAAGAAATTCATATTCATGGTGGCCCAGTTGGTCACCGAGCTCGGTTTTAAGAACATCAGCCAAGATGTGGCCTTATCCTTTAGAGCGAATGGGAAAAGCCTAAGACAGAGAGCATCATCACTGAAATTAGGGATGCAGATGGTGGAACAAAATTTCAAGAACTTATCTATATGCTGATATGGAATTTCAGTAGAGTTCCTATGAAAGTTGGGCAGCATCGAGATTATCGAAGTCTTAATCTCAAATTATGTCGCCTGGACATCCAGCAACAGGATGCAAGACGGCGATGCGTATGCATTAGGTACAAAGTAGTCCCTAAGAGGACTAAGGTGTTGCTCTCCCACCACTAGTAGGTGAGGAGCGTGGGGTTTCAGGATTTGTTCAGTGAGAACCGGGGGGTAATCTTTGGCCATTGCTTTCAGTTCAGACAACTTATCCTTTTCCATATTAGATATAGGTTTCCAAATGGACCTATGGGATTTTTCAATCTCAAGATCTGTGGGGATTATCTCGGGTTCCAAAGAACGCAAACCAAATAAACACACGTGTAAGCATACAGATTCAAACTTCAAAAACAGAAAAAAAAAAAAAAATATAGAGCAAATCAAAAGAATAAAGCAATAAGACTCTAAAGCAGAAGTTGGCTTATAACCTTAGCCAAGTCCCCGGCAACGGCGCCAAAATTTGGTAGGCTCGCCAAGGCTTGGGTCCTTAACTACCAAATATTATATTTATAAAACCTAACTATCCCAAGTTCAATAGAAAGTGGGTAAGTTGGGTATCAATCCACGGAGACTTGAAGCGTAGTTATTAAACTACTTTCAATTTAGTTTACTAAAGCCTTGTTATGAAAAACAAAAGTGAAAGATCGTATTTTGCAATGGTAATTGTCTAACAATTATTGGAAAGCATGTAAACAAAAGCAAGTAAATCTAAACTACCCGAAAGCAAGTAAATTTCTAAGTTACCTTACTCCTACAAAGCGATACTGTGATATGAATCAGACACTCGATGTCATGCCTCTAACTATGCTCATCCAGAACGGGAAAGGGGCGATCAAGGGCACAGGGGAGCAAGGGTGCACCAACCGTCTGGAGTATGGTCGGGAACCGGAGTATACCCTGTCTCAATGATAACGAACACCTTCACGGTTTCATAGCTGACTATTTCTCTCTAACTGATACGAAGCAGTGCTCATCCTTATCTGCAATCTTTCATCAAACACACACCATGTAAATGGAAAGCTGTATATTGAAAGCAATAAATTAAAGCATGAGTAAAAATATTATTCCTCTATCATTCCAAATGTTTTTCACTAACACAATAAATACAAGAGGAGATTTTAATATACATGGTTGTTGCATGAACGCCACCGGTTGTCACAGGCCGTCAGACACTCCATACATGAACCGAAACTACTCTATTCCTACTCTAACTTGGCTCTCAATGACTTCCTAGGTATATCACTCACCTAAAAGAGACCAAATAAGAACCCAGAGCTTTTGTTTGTAGTGAATACTTATAGTCTCTAGGGTTTACAAGGTTTGTTTTACAAATTAGGAAGCTTTGCAGCAAATCTTATGCAAAAGATCATTGCTATCGACCAAGTCGTCCTTCTGTCATTCTTGTGTGCACCCTATTTAGATCTCGCGGGAAGTCAGGGATTAAAATTTTCAATGCCTTTGACTTCATCGCGCCTCAAGGTCTTGATTATCGAGCTGATGGTCGAGACTTGCAGTGTCCCGAACTTCAAGGAATCTTAGTATCTCGACATGGTCGCCCCTGAAGGTCTCTTGGTCAAACACTTCATCGATACTCTCAATACTTCTGAATTCTAGTTCTATTTCACTATCTCGACATGGTCACTCTAGGGTGTCACTTGGTTGCACACTTGGTCGAACCTTGCAAGAATCTGATCTCAGTCTAAACCCTGGAGTCCGTAATGGAAGACTAAGTCACCCCTGTGGTTTTCTGGTCGCACCACATGGTCGAGCATCATCTTCTTGTCTATTTATGATCTAAAGCTTCTGAAGCATGGATGAATGTCTGAATTTGAGCTTTGAATCCTCCAAATCCTCCTTATCTTCTTGTAATGCCTAACTCAATGGTTTTAACATGTTTTTCCTAAAAAGACAAAAAAACCTTGCATTGTTCTGAACAATGATAACTCTGGGCAAATACATAATAAAATGAGGATAAAAAAAGATAAATGAGGGTCCAAAATCATATATTTTGGGAACTCATTATCTCTCTCTCTCTTCCCTACTCTTTTTAATTTTATACATATATAAATTGCATGGATGCTTACTTAATTACTGGAAATTAATTTGTTATTAAGAATTGTGGAAACCTTAATTAAAGGGAGCTTATGGTCTTGTTGGTGGAACTGATGGTTGGGACTTGCAGTATCTCGATCTTTAGGAAATCTCAGTATCTCAACATGGTTGCCCCTGAAGGTCTCTTGATCGAACACTTTGTCGAGACTCTCAGTATTTCTAAATTTTAGTTCTATCTTAGTATCTCGATGTGGTCACCCCAGTGGGTCACTTGTAGGGGTGAGCAAACGGTCGGTTCGGCCAAATTCGGCTAATTAACCGAATTAATCGAAAAATTCGGTTAAACAAAAGTGGTAACCGAACCGACCGAATTGGCCGTCCAAACCGAACCTTAACCGACCGAATTACCCGAACGGGTAATTCGGTTAACCGATGTTAACCGATTTTAACCGATTTTATTTAAAATTGATAATTATACAAAAAAAATAAAAAAACCAAATCTAGCTTAATTAAATACCTTATTTATTAATTTTATTAATAAAAATGATATTTTACCATAGAACAAAGAACCCAAAATAAGAAAAACAACAATAAAATAATAATAATAATAATAATAATAATAATAATAATAATAAATAATTAATAATGACGAGTATAATTTGGGAGAAAATAGTGATTAAGGATTTAATATTTCAAAAGAAATGGTCCATGATCGCAAAAATTTGCAGAAAATGATTTATATATATATATATTTCAAGAGGCTAACAGTTGCAAATGAAGCCTTAGAAATTTCTTTCAAGAAGCTGGCAATTTTTTGGTTGGATTATATAGAGTTCAAAAGATACTCTAAAAACTATATCTACCAATTAATTGAAGAGAGAAAAGGGTATAAAATATAATGTCACTTTTTGGAGGATGATCTAATTCCTGGTCTGTAAAACTTGCATGTTAGCAGAGCTTTATTGTGGACTACTCCTAGGATTGTCCATTTGACTAGATCAAGACAATCTTATTCTTATGCACTTTTCTTTTGATAAAAATTATTAACTGTTTGACTAGTGGGGTATGATGCCAAATCTCACGCTCCCAGTGGAAGCCCTGGCACATAACCTGTTCACTCCTTCAAGACATCTCTGGCACTTACTACTACTACTACTTCTACTGCTACTATTATTATTGATACTGACTTTTATCATCTACCCATGTATTGAAACTTGGATTTTTCACCATTTGTGCAAATTCCTCTTTGTACCATAATTGTTGTTTGGCTTACTGGTAAAATCTCTTCTTTTGCAGCTCCTGCATCTCTACCTTTTTAAATGACCAAAGGTGATAACCAGGTATGGCCAGATGAAGCTTCAAAGGACCTGGGAAAGTAAAAATACGCTCTTCACGGAACTAGTAAAATAGTGATATGAATAATGGAAACAAATAATCTGTATTTTGCACAAGTTTAAACTAAAGGCAAATTAAGCGAGACAATCCCAAAATTCAATAGAAGAAAAAAAAAAAAAGTGGGGTGGAGTGAATTGGGGGTAGCCGGATAGGGTTACCCACCGTCATCTGAATTAAGAAACTCTTAATTTTGAAGAAAAAAAAAATCTATAATGACACCATCAGTGGCTCACAACTAGTCAACTAGGTGTCTTATCCCTGTTTAGATAAAATATAATCAATGTAAAAATAGAAGTATAGAACCCTGTTTACATAAAATCTAATAAATGTAAAAATAAAATCATCTGCATACCAAAACAATCTAGAAAATCTTCATAAAAAAATATAATCACAGACCAAACATGAAATTTAAAGGTCTGCAGTATCTACTTGGATTTGAGTTCAAGAGTACAAAGTTAGTAATATTATATTACAGACCAATGTAAATAGTTGTGCAAAATAAAAATAAAAAACAAACATAAAATATAAATTGTTTCTAAAAAATTAAAATAAAAAACTAGGACTTCAATGCTTCATACATCAGCTGACAAGTGACAGCTACAATTTCATGGCTTCTTGTATTAGAAACTCCCACTTTTCAGCTTCTTACATTGCAAAATACAAAGCACAATTTCTCTACTTATTTCACCTGTAAGTCTGCAACAAACCAAAATAATGATAATTGATAGCATGTAATTTATATGACAAAACTCTAAAGCATAATCTCAATATGAAAGTATGAAACCAACCCTTTGTCTTTCTTTGTTTGTCTTATTCACCAATTGTGGACTCCAATGCAACCTTTGACAACTCTAAAAAATTGTATAGAAGCACTTGTAAGTTGTAATAATTAATCATTCAATGAACAACTGAATATTTTTGACAATATATAAATATAATATTACCTTTTTCTAGATTTTCAAGGTCATCTATGTCTTCTTCAACCTTAATTGGAGTATGTGAACCCCGAATCCAATCTTGTGTACAGATAAGAGCTTGAACAATTTTAGGAGTCAAAGAACTCCTAAAGGCATCGAGAACACGCCCCCCTGTGCTAAAAGCAGACTCTGAAGCAACTGTAGAGATGGGAACTGCTAAAACATCACGAACCATATGTGAAAGGACGGGAAACCTTTGACTATTTAACCTCCACCACTCCAAAATATCAAAACCCTCCACGTCCTCTTCACAATCCTCCCCCAAATACCTATCCAACTCTGATTTATTATCTCCACCTCCAATTTGAGTCTTGTACTTTTGATACAAAACTTTGAACTTTCGTTCTACTGCTTCACCTTGACCAGTGGAGGCTGTGGAGCAAGTCGAGCTTGAAGTTTCACTTCTGTTTGATTCTTCATTTTTAGATTGTGACAACTTTTTATACTCAGCAAACAATTCCATTGTTGTATCCTGTACCTTTTTCCCCACTAATAAACCTTTGTCGCCTTCATACATAGTAGAAAGAGCATATTGCACAAATCCCAACTTACGTCTAGGGTCAAGAACAGATGCAACAAAAATCAACATATTCATTTTGTCAATGTTTCCCCAGTACTTGTTGTATTTATCCTTCATTTTCATGCTCATTAAACTCAACTCTAGGTCATCACTATTTTCCCACTCTTTTAGAAGACAATCAATCCCACTAATTTCATCAAAAAAGGTATTACTTGTAACATACGAAGAACCTGAAACTCGTATAGTGAGTTCATAGAAGTGTTCCAAAAACATTACAAATTTTCTAACTTGTTCCCAATCAAAACTACTTGGTATGCCATTCCTAGTCTCAAGCTCAATTCTAAATGAAGGATCTTCATCCCTAAACCTTTCAAAAGCCATTTCATATCTTTGAGCCGTGTCTAGCATCAAATAAGTAGAATTCCATCGAGTGCTAACATCTAGGCATAACATCTTTTTGCATTCTACTTTTTCTACTTCTGCGCAACGCTTGAAATTTTTCAACCTAGCAGGTGAATGCCTAACATATCTGACTGCGTCTCTAACACGAGCAACTGAATCCCCCATTTCTTTCAAACCATCTTGCACAACTAGGTTAATTATATGTGCAATGCACCTCATGTGCAAGAATTTGCCTCCACAAATGTCTTTTCTCCAATTTGAAACTTTTCTTTTTATGTAGGCAATTGCAACGTCATTTGAACTTGCATTATCTACAGTCATTGTAAACACATTATCAACTCCCCAGTCAAGCAAACACCTCTCAATGGCCATACCTATCTCTTCACCTTTATGACTATAAATTGGACAAAAGTTAAGGATCTTTTTGTTCAATTTCCAATCATTATCTACAAAGTGTGCAGTCAAACACATATAATTGACCTTTTGCAAAGAAGTCCATGTATCAGTTGTGAAACTAACCCTTTGAGAGGAGGTTTTCAAAAACTTTTTCAACTTTAACCTCTCTTCCATGTAAAGGTCATAACAATCCCTAGAAATTGTCCATCTTGATGGAATTCGAAAACGAGGGCATGCAACTTTCATAAGATGTTTGAATCCCATATTCTCTACAAATTTAAAAGGCAATTCATCAACAGTAAGCATGTAAGATAATGCCTTTCGAATTGCCTCTTGGTCAAATTTCCAATTTGTAAGAGTTGCCTCTGAGCCCTCTGCATTTTTAAGGCTGGTTGATAATTTAATTGTGTCTGTTTTGTTTCTTCAACATGTGGATTTTGTGCACATCTAACCATATGATATCTAAGTGTGCCCGTACCATTCTTTTTAGGATCAGCACAGTAATCAATATGACAATAATGACACTTACCCTTAATTTCACCAGACTCCGTCACAAATTTAGTGAAGTGATCCCACACTTCAGATCTTGGTCTTATTCTCTTCCTAACTTTTTCATTTGATTGAGTAGGAGGATTAGTAGCACTCTCACTTGTCATACTGGGATTTGAAGGCTGATGTTGGGAATTAGCTTGCGTCATTATTGCATCTTCCAAGTTTGGCACCTCCACCTCTATAGGCAAGTCATTGCTCATTTTCCCTTTAATATCTGAAAAAAAAAAAAAAAATGGTAAAGTCCATCATAGAAAAGTACTAATCCAATTTTTTTTTAAAAATACTCTAATCAGTAATCACAACATAAAGCTTTCTTACCTTAAAAACTTTTACATATTACAATATGCTTACCTATTGCATTCATATTCATAACTTAGCAAGTGGCAATTATATGCAAAAAACTCAAAAAATGTGGTTCTGGGTTTCAATTATTAAAAATGCATGCAATGAGCACGCGTTGATCATCCCACTGAAATTTAATCGATGCATTTGTTGTGAATAACATTTTAATGAATTTGCATCATTTATTTCTGGCTAAAAGATAATAAAATTACAATACAACGTCTTTCCACAAAATAAAATGGAAGCAGACACTTGATAATGTTTCAATGAAATATGTTCTCATTGAACTTTTAAGATTTAAAATTTTTAAGCACTAAATAATGCATTCCAATAAAACTAACCAATAACTAGGATAAATTTTTTTCAGATTTTACCTAATTTTCACGGCTCTAAGGTGGTGTTTGGGAGCATCCATTAAATATTTTGAAGCTAAACGCCTGAATTCATTAATAAACACAAAACCAAATTTCTTGAATAATCTGAAGGTCCTAACTATTTACACTAAAACTGAAATACTCATCCTAAATGCAAAATCAACTTCAAAGACAAATCACATTTTCCATTCTAAACCTTCTAATAATTTCTACTGGAAATTAAAAATGAAGCAGCAAATATGTTGATAAATACAAACCCAAAAAATGCACATAAATATAATAATAAAAGTGGAAGAAGAAGAAGAAGAGGAGGAGCTGAGGAGGAGGAGGTCCAGGAGGAGGAGGAGGAGAGGAAGAGTTACTGACTTACTGCCACTGGGGTTCGGCTTTGCACGGCGAGGTGGCGGGCCGGTGGGCGGTGGCCGCGGCTTTGCACGACGAGACGCTGTCACGCTGAGGAGTGACTTTGAGGACCGAGATGGGAGGCTTCAAACGTGGAGAGGCAGCTAGGCAGGAGAGGAGAGCTACGGCCTGCGGGGCAGATCAGCACTCGGCAGAGTCGGGCAGACCACAGAGAAACTGAGGAACAGAGCTTCGCGATGATAAACCCTAACTCAGTAACTCTATCTCTCTAAGTCTCTAATCCCCAAATCCCCGATTCCCCACTGTGAGTGTGAGTCTGTGTGTGTATCTGTGGAGTGTGATGGATCACGGAGTGAAATGAGCGAACTCAGCGAAGGCCGCCAGGCCGGAGGCCTGGAAGGCACCGCACGGCCCGCACGGCGCACGAAGCCTTTTCCCACCAGGCCCAGGCCCCAAACCCCAAGCGGGCCAAGCCCGAGTCGCCTGCCCACCCCACCGGCCCGCCCCACCTTATTATTAATATATAATAAAGTATATTAAAATTTCGGTTAATCGGTTAACCGATGTTTTTTAAACCGTTAACCGAACCGAACCCGATTAACCGAGATTTCATACAATTTTAACCGAACCGACCGAACTGACTTTTTGACCCGAACCGAACCGGTTAATTTCGGCCGGTTAATTCGGTTAATTCGGTTTTAACCGAATTATGCTCACCCCTAGTCACTTGGTCGAGCACTTGGTCGAACCTTGAAAAATTTTGATCTCAGTTTGAACCTTGGACTCCGCAATGGAAGACTAAGTCGCCCTTGTGGTTTTTTGATCGTGCCACATGGTTGAGCATCATATTCTTTTTTATTTATGATCTGAAGCTTCCAAAGCTTGGCTGAACATCTGAATTCAAGCTTTAAATCCTCCAAATCCTCCTTGGCTTCTTGTAATGTCTTACTCCACTGTTTTAACCTATTTTTCCTGAAAAGACAAACAAACCTTGCATAGCTCCGAACAATGATAACTCTAGGAAAATACATCATGAAATGAGGATAAACAAAGATAAATGAGGGTCTAAAATCATATATTTTAAGGACTCATTATCTCTCTCTCTTCCCTACTCTTTTTAATTTTTAGCATATATAAATTGCGTGGATGCTTACTTAATTGTTGGAAATTAATTTGTTATTTGCAATTGCAAAAACCTTAATTAAAGTGAGTGCGTTGATTGATAAATTTCAAAACCTATTAACTTATTGATTAGTTACATACTTAAATTCAAGTAACTTATATGATATCAAAGTCTAAATTTTGGAAGCTTCCTGAAATTTCTTTTTTGTTTCATATTGTGAATTTAAGCTTACCTTGTTGATTGGATTGACATATTCAAAAGCTAAATTGAGTTCTGATTTTGAATTAAATTACTAAAAGGAATATTGATAATGATGCAAAGCGTTGTAAAATAAAATCTTTGAAATTTTATTCAAGTTGATATTTCCATTCATAAAGAATTAATCTTAAATTGGTTCTTAGTTGTACTTGTAATTGCAAATCAATTATACTTGTGTGATTACTAAATTTAAAATAGTTGGGAAAGACTTAAAAAAAATACTAATAAAGAAATTTTTAAATCCCAAGTCACCCCCTCTCTTAGGAGCATTGGAATGTTGTGAAATGGATTATGAGGTACCTCTGTGGTACAGCTGATTGGAAACTTTGTTTTGGTTTTGAAAAACCTGTTCTGGTTGGCTATACAAACTTAGACATGGCTGGAGATTCGGATTCGAGGAAATCTACTTCAAGTCATTTGATTACCTTTGCAAGGGGTAGTTGTGTCTTGTCAATTCAGGTTGCAGAAATGTGTTGCTTTGTCCACTACAAAAGCTAAGTTCATTACAGCTACTGAGGCACATAAAGAGTTATTGTGGATAAAGAAATCGGTTCATGAACTTGGATTCACTTAGAAGAGGTATGTGTTATTTTGTGATAACCAAGGTACTATTAATCTCAGTAAGAATTCAACCTTTTATGGTAAATCATACCATATTGATGTGAGATATCATTGCATTCGAGATGTTTTGGATTCTAAGTTGCTTGAACTTGAGAAGATCTACACTAATAGGAATGCTGCTGATATGATGGCAAAGGTGGTGCCTCCTATGGAACTTGAGTTTTGTGTCAAGGCACCCAGTATCAAAATTGTTTGATAACTTAATGAATGTCTCCTTCCTCTTATGGGTTGGAGGGGGCGATTTGTTGGGTCTAGCCCACATAAGTAAAAAAAAAAAAAAGGAAGCCCATGTGTTTGAAGCCCATTAGGGCAATTAAAATGAGGCAGCAGTGTGGAATGCCGCTACAGGGAGAAAAAAAATTAGAGCGCCACAACAGTGAAAAAGAAGTGTGTGTGGTAGTGTGTGAGGCAGCAATAGTGTGTTGTGCAGTCTTTATCAACTCGATGATCTAAAGATCTTTTGTAATTCGATTTTGCTAAAATTTGGAGAGCATGTTCGGGATTTTTCAACCTTCGTTATGGACAGTGGAGATATGTTTCAAAGCTTTGGAGGACTTGATTTTGTAGTACTGACAGTAACTACATTCATGTGACTTCTTTCTGCTCATTCTTATTTTATCGCAATTCTTTTGGGAATCCTTTTTACCCTAAGTTTGTGAAAAATTTTTTGATTGTACTGCTGTAATTTTTGGCTCTATTATAGTAAAAAATTTATTAGATCTCATAGGCCCGGTGGTTTTTACCCTTCACATTGGAGGGGTTTTCCACGTTAAAAATCGTGGTGTTCCTATTGTGGTGTGTGATTTATTATTATTGTTGGTTGGTTATTTTTGCTCGTCATAGATTTAATTTTTGGGAAAGATTTATCTGTTGTGCTAGTATTATTGTTACTTTCCCAACATGATCCACCATAATATGGTGATCACTTACTATAAGACTCATTAATTCTACACTCCCAAAATGTTTGATATTTATTTAGCCCAAGTTTTATGTCATTAGGTCATGTAAGTCAACAAAAAAAAAATTATCTTCCACTTGGACTACACAGATAAAACTTTTGCATATATATAAAAAAAAAAAAAAACTCTTCAGACTAAAATACATATATAACATGTGACCACCACAAAGAATATGGAATGTGAATCCAAACATAATGATCTAGAATGAGATATTAATACCATGTGCAGAAAATCATGTCTGATAGGATATTAATACCATCCAGGTCATAACACACATCATTTTATGACCATACACATATGTTCAGAATGAAATCGGGCATAAACAAAAGTATACATACCCGGAGGGGTACTAACATTACATTGTTAAAACATACACAATCTTGTGAGCATACATGCAACAAGGGAGCGTGGTCAAAATAATATGGCAAAATGTGATCAACATGTATTTTGAAAATGGTCCAAATATTTTCCTAAGATGCTTCAATGTCAAAGAAGCTCATCAAGACTAAACAAAAATGCATCGATACATAACCAAAATGAGACTAAGCCAAAATGTCTCTAATAGCCTTAACATCTATCAAGATGCATATGCTTCTCACAAAAACCAATCAAGATCAATACCAAAATGTCTCTCAAACATACCATGAAGAGACTAAATCATAATGTTTCAATGTTTTACAAATGATGCTATATTAAAATATTAATTGAGATTAATATTAGTATATCCAATTACATCATAATAAGGCAACAATTTCAATATTCCATAAATGAGGTCAAACAGTAAAATGCCTCGACATATGCAATTCGCAGCATGATTATAATCAAAATTTACATAAGTGTGTGCACATCATAATAAGCAAAAATTAAATTGGTCAATTCATATTACTTCCGAGAATAATATAATTATCAATATATAGTTATCGTCTATTATTATGATGCACTCCCACTAGCTCAAAATATAAAAGGGTTTTTACTACATGCATGCTGCTTATATTTTTTAAAAACTTTAAGAACCAATCCCTTAGGGGTCATTTGGTATCACTGTCAAAAATTAGAGAAATGAAAATAAGAAATGAAAACCAAAAACTAGAAACAGAAACTAAAAGCAGAAACTAGTAACTTGTTTAGTTAGCATTTATAAAATTAATACGAATTAAAAACTAAATTAAAAAATACTCATTTTCATCTTTAAATCAAAATATTATTATAAAAATATAATCAAAATAATAAAATTTCAAAAAAATGCACATTAAAAAAATACTATAATAAAATAAAATTTATTATAATTATTTTACTTAGTTGTTCTACCTTCAAATTTTACTTTATAATAAAATTTTACTAGACATGACAATTGAAAAATAGAAAAGATATTTTATAATTGGCTTTATTATTATTTTTTAAAATTTATATCTATTTTTATTTTAATTATATTTAAATTTATATGATCAACTAATTTGATTTTAATTTAAAAGTGTAAAAAATGAATAATTTAATTAAAAAAAAAACTATTTCTGGATATTAAAATTTATGGCAACAATTTGCCAAAACAACTAAAAACCATAAAATTTGGTTTTAATTTTTTGGCAAACAATTGAAAATCAACAACAAAAACAAACTATTTTTATAATCTGTTTTTTCACTATGGAGAAACAAAAAACAAGAAACAATAGCGATACCAAACAGACCCTTAGTTAGTGGATCCGTAATCATTTGCTTTATGGTTATATGCTTAATATTTGTTTATTATCACATAATATTAATAATGGTTTGACAACAAAATCAACCATGTGGAGTCTTGTGGTAAAATTTTGCAACCACGAAGCCTAAAAAGTTGCCTTATAGCAGGCTATAAATTTTGTCTCTGTAGTCAAGGTAGTTGTAAGAGTTTCCTTAACTCTCTTCTAGAATATTACACCTTTTTCCATCCTAAAAATACAATCGGATGTAGATTTTCTATCATCCATGCAACCTATTTAGTTAGCATTGGAGTACCTAATCACCTCAAGGTGATTTAATCACCTATAAGTGAGCACGTAATTCTTACTACCCTGCAAATATCTCATGACTTTCTTTGTAGCTCTCCAATGACTTAACCTAGGATCACTCAAGTATCTGCTAAGTACATCGATTGCATAAGACCATGTGCACACTTAAACATTTATCAGACTACCAATTGTTGAAGAAAAAGGAACCTTTTTCTTATATTTTTTATCATCATCATCATCATTTTAAGGACATTGATTTCTTGAATGTTTCTCACCCTTCACATTTGGTGTTGCACATAATGAACAAGATTGCATGTTAAATTTGAAGGGACTTGCGGAATAGCCCTAAGATCATGTTGTAGTGCATACGGATAACCAAAAAAAAAATAATCTTATCATGCAAACCCTAATTGCGTGATTAGGATTATACCTGCAAGATCTGTCTAGTTTGATCCTAAATCTGCAAGTACGAAAATGAGCTCTTGAAGACGACAAAGAATATTCTACTGCATTCCTTGAACATGCCTTGTTCCTAAGAGAATGGGCTCATAAGCGGCTGCTAGGATTTTCTTTTCTCACGAAAACGTCTGCCTCTATGAGAATTCCCTTGTCTTACGTGATTGCGCGCATAAACTATGTAATTAGGGATTTTAATCTGAGCATTAGGACTTATATTTTTAATTAAATATCTAATTACTCTCAATATTTTAACAAAGTGTCCTATTTATAATCTCTGGATTTTATTGAGCAATTTATGAATTTTTGGCATTTTTTTATCGCAAAAAAGGTATGGGGAGCTAAAACTGGCACCAATTAGTAATTCACGCATAACATTTTCGTCCAAGCTCCGATCGAGACGATTCGAAATCCTAGAAAAATATGAAAATATTACCTACAACGTTTGTGTTTCGATCTTTGAGAGATACGGGCTCTAGGGGGATCAAGATTGGCTTCGTTCATAAAGGAATAAAAAGAAGAAAGAAGAAAGAAAAAGAAAAAAAAAATACAATACCTATGATGTGACCCAGCCATGCAGTTGGGTCGGGTAAGCTGTGCGCTAGGTTATAGGACAGCCACCCCCCTCCCTATTTAACTCTCTCTTTCCCTCTTGTTCTGGCAAGCCCCCGGGGCTCTCCTCCCATTCCTTTCTCACTCTCCCTTACCCTTCCCTGCCTCTCTTTCCCTCTCCTACTCTCTCATTCCCTGCCTCCCCTTCTCTCAAAATCTCTCTTCCTACTTCCTTTCTCCCTATCCTCTTCTCCTCCCTCTCTTTTTTCCCTTCCTTGCTCCCCTTCTTGCTATTCATGGACAGTCACAGCACTAATACGCTCCTTTTCCTCTGCTCCGGCCACCTGCCAGTAGCCACTATTCTAACCGCTGCTGCCAGCCCCCCTGCTGCAACTCTCCAGCCACAGACTACTACAAGAAATTCCAAGCGCCAACCGGCTGTCCTACAATAGCACGCACTAGCTAGCCAACTGAGACAACCTTTGCTTCTATCGTGCACCACCACCTCTGCTGCAAGTTTCCTTTGCTACCAGGAACAGCCACCTGAAGCCTCCATCTTCTCTAATCTTCCAACACCAGGCCACGCCTAGCTCTAGAACTCCACAGCTAGCAGCAACATCCCTCGAGCTTTATTCTTCTCTCTCTCTCTCTCTCTCTCTCTCTCTCTCTCTCTCTCTCTCCCTCTCCCTCTCCCTCTCTCTCTCTCATCTTTTCCTTTTACTTAGTTGAGTATTGTTAAGACTGTATTGAAATTTATTTAAAATTTTTTACTTTGACTAGTGTTTAGGATTTTTATTATTATTGAAGTATTTATTTAGGATTTTTATTATTATTAAAGTATTTATTTATTTACTTTCTCTTAATTAACTTTAGCGTTAAATTTTAATTAATGCTTCGAGTTAATTAATTAGTCTAGTAAGGTCGTGTTTGGTTCTAAAATTAAAAATTAAAAAAAAAATACAAAAAAAAAAAGAAGAAAAAAATTTGTTTTTGTTTTTAGAAATTAAATTAGTTGTCTTTCTTTTTTAAAATTTAATTTTTGATTGAAGCTTGATTTAGTTTAGAGTCCATCTTATTAATGTTTGTATTTTTATCGTGTTTGGTTATTGTTTAAGTTGTTAAGGCGTTAAATTTTTGTTCAAGTTCTTGGTTGCCTTTAAATTTTGATTTTGGTTCAAATTCTTGATTTTGTTAAAGGTTCGGTTTTTATCGCTCGCATTTATGTTTGTGTGAGTTTCCTTATTGCATGTTTTAGTTGTGTTAAAATTACCCTCTTTGGTTTATATTCCAAATTTTAACGCATGCTTCGATGTCTGCCTAATTAGATGTAGGTTTTTCGTTCTTGTTATTTAATTCAGTGCATGCTAGGATTAGGGTTTAATTTGCGTGTTCGTTTAATTTGTCAAAAGAAATCTCAAACAAATTTGAAAACCCCAAATCTAAATTGAGTTCGGTAACTTTTTATTTTCGATTGAAAAAACGTAAAATTTGAGATTAAACAGCATTCCTTGAGGAGACGATCTAGCCTTTGAGCTAAATATTACACGACAGAATTCCTATACTTGGGATAGCTTCCGAGATGCTCATTTTTTTAGTGAGTCAAGTTTTTGGCGCCGTTGCTAGGGAATGTTGGTCCTAGTCTCAAATTAGCATTTTTCTCATCATTTTAATTAGTCTCATTAAAAAAAAAAAAAACAAAAAAAAAAAGAGTTTTGAAAAAACAAACAAATAAATATGGCTACACCTGCACCATGCACACTTATGGACTTTTTGCAGCTTCAATACACCACTGCACCATCTTCCACTGTTTTACCTACTGAATAACTTGATTTCATAATGCAGCACGGGAGGACCTCATTACTACCCCAGTTCTACGGGACGGAATCTGAGTGCCCTTATTAGCACCTGACATAGTTCGAGTTAACTTGCAATTTTTTTTCTCTCATGCTAGAACTGATGAATCTACTAGACTGCGTTTATTTCTTGCCTCTTTGAAGGATGGGGCACAGATGTGATTTAATTCTTTGAGACCTCACTCTATCACTAATTGGACTGATACGGAGCGTGAATTTCTGCATATGTTTCGTCCCTCACAGAGAACTCAATTTTTACAGGAACAGATTATTCAGTTTATGCATAAGGGTGACGAGACTTTTCGAGATTGCTGGGAGAGATTCAAGGATCCGCTAAGTACTTGTCCACATCATGGGTTTGAATCATGGAGGTTAATTAATTGTTTTTATACTGCTCTTACCCCTGATTGCAAGCACTTTGTCCAGACCATGTGCAATGGAGAATCCTTCAACGAGGATCCGGATCAGATACTATCGTTCTTTGATTACCTAACTGAAAGTGTCCCACAGTGGGATACAAGATACAACCAGGCACCCATGACAGTACACCCTATTAGCATAATCAGTGATGGAGATGCATATGAGCCAAAATATTACCTAGACACTCTGTCGCCTCAATATCAGCCACAACAAACCCTTCAGAGCTGCGAGCTATTAGGATTTCCTGATGATAGCATGACGCAGATAACGAATATATTCCAGCAGTTCATGCAAATTCAAATCAATCAGTATACTCAGGACTTGAATGAATTGCAGGACACCATTAATGCAATGAGCACGCAGTTGGATAACTTAGAAAAAGAGGAATTTCCTATGGAACCTCAACCTAGTCCTCAAGAATACCAGCAACAACAACAACAAATACATAATGTTTCTCTTGAGACAATAAAGACCGCAATCACTTCAAGAAGCAAGAAAGAAGGTTTCCAACTTGAGACGCTCATCGCCTGACAACATGTTGTCCCGGCACTGGAAGTTATGGCTGAAACAGATGAAGTCAAAGAAAAACCAGAGGAAACGGGCCTAGAAGTGAAGCAGTCAGTTAATGAGGAGGTTGTTACTAATAAAGAGTACCAATTTGAGGTACCTTTTCCTCAAAGCTTGGTAGTTATGGAATCTTCACTCCCGATTGGATTAAATGTCAAAGGAGATCGGCTCTGTCCTTGGGGGCAAATCTATAGGAAAATCCACCTCGCGTTTGGGAGGCAATTCTGGTAGTTCCTTAGGAAAAACATCTGGAAATTCCTGCACGACTAGGGTACTATCGAGCTTCGATTCATTTTCTAACGCATCCTTTATAAAAGCCACGAATCCCTGATTTCCATCCTGGAGTAATCTGTTTGCCTGTATAGCTGACACCATCTATGGTGGAGTACGTACCCGTGAACCAACGAATCTAAATTCCTACTCACCAGGGGGTCTAAAAATTACTTCTTTTTGACAACAATCAATGCTGGCGTGATTAGCAGCCAACCAGTCCATACCCAGTATTACATCAAACCCACACATATCAAAAACAATTAGATCTTCTGGTAGCACTCTCCCCTGAATTTCTATTGGATGGCTTCTAAGTACCCTTTGACATCTCATTACTGACCCTGATGGTGTAGCTACTGACAATGCTATATCTAACAATTGGGCCTCACTTCTAGATAATTTAACGTAAGATGCAGAAATAAAGGAATGAGTGGCACCTGAGTCAAATAGAACAATAACTGGATATGATAAAATAGTTAATGTACTTGTCACCACATCCGTGGCAGTCTCAGCATCACCCAACGTCAGAGCGTAAACTAGCGCTGGGGCTGCATTCCTCTACTGGCCTCCATGAAGCGCCTGATATCCTCTCTGATAGGACCTAAAGCTAGAACCTAGTCTTGTGGCCCTAGACATGCACGTGCCATATGGCTGGGTCTCCCACACCAGTAACATACACCTCTCTGCCAGGCACTCCCTCGAATGACGTCTCCCGCATGTCTGGCACACTGGAAAGGTCTGCATACCTTGGTACTCCCGAGGTCCTATGATCTGCCTCTGATCTCCTCTATCACAGCCTCCTCTCCATGGACCCCTACTAGAGCTAGCCTGATAACCCTGAGGCGCCAGCCTCTTCCTCTGACTCTGCGCTTCTAAACCCCTCTAAATACCACTCTCAATAATCGCAACTCTGTCTATGACCTCCGTAAATGTCTAAGCTCTGAAGCCAATAACCTGCTCAAACAAGTTCTGCCTCAATCCCTCTTCAAACTTCCTAGCCTTTTTCTCTTCATCAGGTGCTAGATGTGGAGCAAAACGTGACAACTCGATAAACCGAGTTGCATACTAGGATACGGTCATCTGCCCTTGTACCAGATGCAGAAACTCTGCTACCTTCACGCTCCGAATGACAGAAGGAAAATATCGCTCGAAGAATAGCTCCTTGAATCGATCCCAAGTCACTGGAACTGGAACCAGCCTCTGCTCCTCTATCAATCGCGCTGATCTCCACCACCGCTTCACCTCCTCTATCAGTTTAAACGTTGCAAATACCACCTTCTGTTCATCCGTACATGGAAGCACAGCCAACATCTCTTCAATATCCTGGACCCAATTTTTAGCTATAATTGGGTCATCTCCTCTAGCAAAAGATGGAGGCTTCATTCACGTAAACTGCTTTATCGAATAGCCATGCTCCCCTGAGCTCCTGGCCATCTCAGCCATCACCTGCTGGGTGATGCTATGCAGAACGACATCAATATCGGCACCTCCCATACTGGAAGGTCCTGCTCCATCCCTCCCAGCGTTCGTACCGCTACTTACTGGATCCATCCTGAAAAGACAAGAAAACAGGAAGCTTATCTCCTTATTTTACTCCAATCCTATATTTATAATTAACTACTCTCCCCAATCTTAACTCAAAATCCAGTTCTGCCACCTAGACACACGACCCGACTATAGTTCACTATGATTTTCCTGAAATCATCACCCCAGAAAAAACACAAAAACCACCACGGAAAATTCTATACCAAAACCACATAACAAACCTCAAATTCTTCCGTATACTCTTGTATTGCTTCCACTGCATTCTAAAGTCTACTGAACCTAGCAACCTAGGCTCTGATACCAAATTGAAATGACTTGCTAATAAAATAAAATCTTTTTCCCTAGTTTTAAATCCAATCATTAACCTAAACAGTGGAAGGCCAATCATATAAAATAAATCCACACATAATACAATACCAAAGTGTCAAATCAGTCCACAATATACAATCATCATTATTCTCTCGAAACTACCCTACTGATATAAAGGTTTTACAAAAACATGCCACCCAAAAATACTCACTCTTAAAAAGGGCAATACAACAGCCCCTCTACCTGTGAGGTTGCTCCACTCGCCTAGCTGGTTCACCTTAAAAAAAAAAAAAAAAAAAAAAAAAACCAACACTGATATGAGCCAACGCTCAGACGAAACATGCTATTAATAGGGTGTTGCTATTGAGCTATAGTTTGGTAAAAATAATCTGACTTAAGAATAATATGAAAAATTGAATCCAAAAGTGTTGATATTACATAACGAATAATAAAACCATTAACTGCATAACTGAAATGCCAATCTGTATGAAATTACCTTTCATATTAATACTACTAGTTCTGAAAGTCTGATAGTACTCATAATATCTGAGAAATTTCTCTGGATGGTTGTACATCATGATTTAACCCCTCATGACAGGGTTGTACAGCCCGAACATAGGACCTATCCTGGCTGGTCGACCAAGGTAAGTCAACTGAACTCCAACAGTCTGATCGGCCCCCTCAATCCATATATAATGGAGAGCCTGTCCCAACATGGGCACGATCAACCTCAAACCACTTACTGTCTGAGTAAAGTGGTTGCACTCTGAACTGAATATTTGTAGCTATGGTAGCGTGCTCTGCTGTCTGATCCATCAGGGTCTGATACTATATAGGTAACTAATATCTGTATTATATTGTTTTTACTGTGGTTTCTAAAATAACCATAACCCCATAGAATTTATCTAAAATTCTAATTAAACTGACTGAAAGTCTGATTTTTGTATAATGAAACTGCTGTCTGAATATCTATATATCGGGCGTTATGGTACTGATAAACATGTTATTCTGAAGTTACTGAAAATACATATTTCTGAGTATATTGTACACTAAAAAATTCATCATTCTATAAACATGCAAATATCATTATATTTCTGTTAATAACTATAAACATGGTATTCACAAATTCTATAAATATAGTACTATTCTGTTATCAATTCAAGCCACACAAATAAATATTAATATTATCAGGTTCTAGAAACTGTAAATATTAATAATCTGAATAATAATTTGATAAAAACATATAGTTCGTACTAAAATCGTAAAAGGGTTTCCTAGCATAGCATGCTTCCCTTACTCGACTACTAAAAAGCCCCTATGGTACACTGGTCCAACACCTGTAGGGCTTCCTACTCAACACCCTAAAAACAACATTCGCCAGAATAGAATATCATTATTTCTTTGTCTCCATCATTTCCTACAACTACCAGAAGGCCAAAAACTGAATAAAAGGCCTTACCTGAATCTGGGGAGAAATTCAACTTGATTCCACCGACAATCCGCCCCGGTAAACTTAGAGAGAACTTCTCCAGGAGCGTCGTGATGGCCTCAAATCATCGATCTGGTGACTAACGGGGCTAGAATCAAAGAGAGAAGAGGGAAGGACCATAGGAGAGAGAGAGAGAGAGAGAGAGAGAGAGAGAGAGAGAGAGAAATATTTTCGTTGATTTTTTTTGCAATTAAACGAAGTTTAGGGCTATTTATACTGCAGCCTTCATCGATGAGCCACGTCATCTCATCGACGAGTCTAAGAGGAAATTTGTCAACGAGCTCTCCCCTTTGTCGACAAAATTTAGAATCGCCCAAAACATTTTCTCAGTATCTTCTCGTCGATGAAACATGCCCTCGTCGACGAGACCCTCTTGTACCTTCGTCGACGAATCCCTTGTGTTCGTCGATGAGGCCATGAGAAAATTCCTTAGGCTATTATATCCATAATGCAATGTCATCGAGGAACGCCTGCTGTCTCCTTCTGTTCCTGCTTCCATTTACCTCCCTCTTTATTATTTAAATAACATTATTCTTTGGGTCATTACAAATCAGTGGATGTATCAAAGACGGCTTTCCATACCAGGTATGGCTATTATTAATTCCTGGTTATGTTGTTTGGATTAACAAATGCTCCTACAGTGTTCATGGATATGATGAACAAGGTTTTCCACCAATATTTGGACCAGTTCGTGGTAGTGTTTATCAACAACATACTAGTGTACTCAAAGAGCCTAGAGGAACACGAGGAACATCTGAGGATATTCTTCAGGTGCTGAGATAAGAAAAGTTGTATGCTAAATTTAAAAAATGCGAGTTCTAGCAGGAACAAGTTGCATTTCTGGGACATGTAGTGTCCAGGGAGGGAATTTTAGTGGATCCAGGCAAAGTAGAGGCGGTAGTGGATTGGGCAAGACTGAAGAATGTGCATGAGGTTAGAAATTTCTTAGGTTTAGTAGCGTACTATTGCCTATTCGTTGAGGGATTTTCGAGGCAATTAGGTCCTCTGACACGGCTTACGAGAAAGAACATGAAGTTTGAATGGACTAATGAATGCAAGCAGAGTTTTTAGGAATTAACGCAATAACTAGTCACTGCCCTAGTGTTGACCATTCCGTCAAGAGAGGATGGATTTGTGATCTATAGTGACGCATCTTGGAAAGGACTTAGGTGTGTATTGATGTAGCAAGGAAGGGTTGTTGCTTATGCTTCTCACCAACTCAAGGAGTATGAGAAGAATTATCCGACGCACGACTTGGAGTTGGCGGCTGTAGTTTTTGCATTAAAGATCTAGAGGCCCCACCTATATTGAGAAAAGTGTAACACCTTTACTGATCATAAAAGTATTAAATACTTTTTCACTCAAAAAGTGTTGAACATGAGGCAGAGAAGATGGCTTGAATTGATAAAGGACTACAATTGTACCATTAGTTACCACCCAGGAAAGGCTGATGTGGTAGCTGATGCTTTGAGTCGGAAGTCGATGGGTGCGTCAGTTTCAGCGGTTGTGGTTCAACATCAGATCAGGATGGACGTGGAAAGGTTGGGTGTAGAGTTAGTGGAAGGAAATTCACAGGCGAGCATTGCTAGTTTGATTATTCAGCCAACCTTACAGGAGAAAATTAAAGCCGCACAGATGAAAGACGTGGAGTTTATGGAAATTGTGGAGAAAGTTCGAAGTGAGCAGCAACAAGACTTCAATGTTTCTTAGGATAGAGTTATCAGACTTTACAAGAGGTTGTGTGTAGCTAACGACGCGGAGATTAAAAAGACAATTCTAGAGGAGGCTCATCACTCTCTTTATACTATTCATCCATAAAGTATGAACATGTATAAATGTAATGACCTTGAAGAATAATGGTATTTAAATAATAAAGAGAGAGTAAAATGGAAATTGTAAAAGAGGACAGTAGCAGACTTCATCGACAAGGGTGTGTTTCATTGACAAGAAGACACCAAGAGGCTATTTTTTTTTAGATTTGAATTTTGTCGACAAATTGCCTTCTTGACCTCGTCAACGAGGTGACGTGGCTCGTTGACGAAGGCCAGTGTATGTCTTAAACACGATTTTTTAGCTGATTTTCGTGCAAAAACCCTCTCCTCTCTCTCTCTTCTATGGTTTTCATCCTTTCTTTCTAAGTTTCTAGGCTAGATTTACGCCGGTTTAACGATCTGAAGCCACCACGACACTCCTGGGGAAGTTCTTTGCATATCTACTGGAGTGGATCATCAGTGGGGCTAGTTTGAAATTCATCATTGATTCAAGGTAAGGCTATTTATTCAGAATTTGGTCTTTTCGTAGTTATAGGAAATGTTATTCATGGAAAAATACTGAAATTTGGTTCTGGGAGTTGTTGTTTTCAGGGTATTGAACGGGGAACCTTGTGAGTGCAAGACCAGTGAATTTTAGGGGGTTTCCTTTCAGAAATCAGGTAAGGGAATAAACTAAAGCAGTTAATTTTCCATGAAAATACTATTAAATTATTAGTAGATTTATGTTCAGAAAGCATGTATTACATTTGAATATTATTGAGAAAATGTTTATTTAAGAAAATATTGTTATGATACTGAAATGTATGTATTAGTATGAAATGACAGAAAATATGATTTGAGAATAAAATGTATGGTTTTCTTTAGAATTGTGTGACATGAATATTATTTTACATGAAAATTATTATGTTATGGCAATTTTACGAATAAAGTATCTTTTTCAGAAATGATGGAATATTGCAGTACATTATGGTTTCAAAAAACATGATAAATAGATTATTTATTCAGAATAATATGAATGAAATGTTCGGTGCAAGGCCGTGATTGATAGTCGGCGCAAGGCCATGTATTATGTATGATTTCGACACAAGACCATATTTATGAATGTTTGGCGCAAGGCTGCAGATATAAAAGAATTTGACGCAAGGTCGTATGTATGTATGTATGTATGTTATTACATAAAATTCTATCAATCTATTTATGTTAGACAAGTATATTATCATGTATTATATGTTATCAGAACCCGAATGATAGTTCATTTCAGTTTCAGGAGCATGGTACCCTAGTTATACAGATCAGATTATTACATTCAGACTTGTGCTAACCGCCCCTGCAAGTAGAGGGGGTGGGAGATGGATAGTCGATGTGGCTTTCAGTGTAGAGTTGTAGACGTCCACCTGACAGTCTGAACCAGGGTAAGGCGGGACCATCACACTTACCGACATTTTTGACTCGGCAGTGGTCGGCCAGCCATTATTGGGTCCCGTGTTCGGGCTGCACAACCCGTCATGGGGGGTAATACATGACATCGGCTAGCTATACATCCTGGGTGAATTTCAGTATTATTAGTTATATTAGACATTTTATGATTAGTATGGCTTATTAGAAATTATGAAAGCATATGATTATTCAGTATGTTATGATGAATGTTTTCTAGCATACCAAATGTATTGTGTATGTACTATAACACTAAATATTCATATTGCCACATAACTGTATTTAGTTTATTTTCCCAAACTGATAAGTGTCTCACCCCCAAACTTAAATAATTTTCAAGAAACCCAGAAAGATCGGTGGATCAAGGCCACCTTTGAGATAGGTTAATACTACCCCGCTAGGATGGTAAGTTTTGATCTAGGGACAGGAAATATATGTTGTGTGTTCCTAGGTATGTAAATATTTTTGTATTTTTGGAGATTGTATATAAACACAGTATTCTAGGAATGTAGTTGACTCTAGTATTACACATTTTATGGTTATAAGAATGTGATTTATATTTATTGTTGCTTAGGTTTCCGCTGTGAATGTCAGATGTGTCCCCGTTACCCATGGGTTCGGGTTGACTTTATTATTAAATGTGTTTTATTATATGATAAGATAAGAAGGTCATTACAATAGAGATCTGCGAGAATCGTTCTAGTGGAGTAACATGAAAAGGGAAATAGCCAGATTTGTAGAACAGTGCCTGACATGTCAGTAGGTAAAAGCAGAGCACTTAAGGCTAGCGGGACCACTTCAGCCACTTGATCAATGTACTTTGTGTTAGGGTTGCCTTCAGTGGTGCATGGTTACAATGCCATCTGGGTAATAGTAGATCAGCTGATGAAGACTCTGCACTTCGCTCCATTCAGAGTCAGTTATTCTATGAATAAGCTAGCAGAACTTTATGTGCAAGAGATTTTACGACTGCATGGCATCCCTATTTCCATTGTTTCATATCGAGATCCATGGTTCACCTTTAGGTTCTAGAAAAGTTTGCAGGATGTATTAGAATCTCAACTCACTTTCAGTACCGCGTTTCACCTACACACGGATGGGCAATCTAAGAGGACCACTCAGATTCTAGAGGATATACTGCAGGCATGTATACAGGATTTTGGGAATGGTTGGATTCGGTACTCACCACTTGTTAAGTTTGCGTATAATAATAGTTATTAGGTCAGTATAGAGATGACACCATATGAGGCTTTGTATGGTCGCCGATGCTGATCTCCGTTGTACTAGGAAGAGGTAGGCAAGCAGCAAATTTTGGGGCCAAAACTAGTTTAGCAGACCTGATTTGCAAAGGTCGAGCTCATCAAGGAAAAGATTAAAGCAGCACAGAGCCAACAAAAGAGTTATGCAGATACTAGTCGATAGGAGCTAGAGTTCGAGATTGGTAATATGATATTCTTGAGGATTACTCCGATGAAAGGGGTGATGAGGTTTGGGAAGAAAGACAAGTTGAGCCCTAGGTACACTAGGTCATTCGAGATTTTGGAAAGGATTGGTCCAGTTGCCTATCAAGTAGCATTACCCCCAGCATTGTCTAGGGTTCATAATGTTTTCCACGTATTTGTACTGATAAAGTATGTGCTAGATCCTTCATATGTGATAAGTTATAAGCCTTTGGAGATCAAGGATGCTTTGGCATATGAGGAGGTACCAGTTCAAATTTTAGATCAGAAAATACAAGAGCTACATACTAAGGAAATACCATTAGTGAAAGTGTTGTGGTAGAATCACACAATTGAAGGAGGCCTTTTGGGAATTAGAAACATAAATACGCCAAAAGTACCCACAGTTTTTCAGAGAGACTTAGCGCAGACAATTTAGTACGGCGGCAGAGGTAAGTGTTGATTCTGTTTGCAAGTTAGATAAGGTAGGTTGTGTATTTTTGTTAGTTATTTATGGTTTCATATATAAATGGTCTTTGGGAGACTTTTGTTTGATATTATAATCTCCCAAGACATTGTGTGTAACCACGATATTCCTCTACCATTAGTGAGTGTATTTAATGAACTTATAAAGGGGCCGCTATATGGGTGGTTACCGACCCTTTTATAGAGATGGATTGTGAGTTAAGAATGTTATTAGTATCAGTTAACAAACTTCGAAACTCAGAAAATAAAGGAAAAAAACAAGAAACGAAGAAAGGAAAACTTAAAAAGGGCAAAGCATTAGGACTCGCCGAAACTTTGAGGAAGAAATTTTTATAAGGGGGGAGATTGTAGAAACCCAAACTCGGAAAATAAAGGAAAAAAACAAGAAACGAAGAAAGGAAAACTTAAAAAGGGCAAAGCATTAGGACTCGTTGATGAATCCCTTGTTCTCATTGATGAGTGCCCTTTTGTGCCTCGTTGATGACGTTCAAGCGTCATTGACAAAGAAATTCTGAAAGTCAAGAAATTTCATGCTTAGGTTCATCGACGGACATTCCTCCATAACTCATTGATGAATGCTCCATTTCTTCAATGAATTCGGCCAGGTCAACGGCCTATAAAAAGGCCTTAAATAACTTAAACGTTAAGAAAACAAAATCTCTCTCTCTCTCTCTCTCTCTCTCTCTCTCTCTCTCTCTCTCTCTCTCTCTCTCTCTCTCTCTCTCGCTCTCTCTCCCTCCCTCCCTCTCTCTCTCTCTCAACCGCGAGAACCGTCCCTTCTCTCTTTGATTTCTCACCGTTCGTCGCCCGAATCAACGATCGGAAGTCACCACGATAATCTAGGAGCTTTTCTCTACAAGTCCAGGAAAGTAAATTTTTTAACTTGACTTTCCAGGCACAACTCCAAGGCTAGGGTAAGATTTAGGGAATCAAGAAAAATTGTTGTTTTTGGGAGTTTAATCATTTATTTGGAGTTTGTGGGCCTCAAAAATGTTAAAATAGTATTTTTATCTGGGGTTGAGTTGATTAAACTAGGATTTATGAATTTAGGGTTCACGTTAGCATCGCAGGCACAGTTTCGGGATACCTGTAGGTGTAGCTTCAGAAAAACAGGTAAGGGGATTAAGTTAAGTCAGGTTTTTAATAAGTTTGAACCAATTAAGCATCTTATATGTAAGTATACTATGGTTTTAAAGGTTGATTCGAAAATCAACCGTTCAAAGATGGAATTTTCAAATATAGGATATATGATATGGTATTTTGAATAAAATGAACAGTGAAAGGCTTTCTTATAAACTAAACATACTATAAGGTGCTGGTTGGTTATTTATGGATTATGTTTAAATACTGAAATCGTGTGGCCGGTGAATAATCGGCATAGATATTGTGTAACCGGATTTGGGGTATGGTTATGAAATACTGAATTATTTGTAAAAATACTATAACTGCCTTTGTGAAATATTGGAAGTGGATATAATGGCCATGGGCCAAGTTTTATTTGATGGTCATGTTAGCTTTGGTGCAATCCCAAAAGGGGGTGAATTGGAAATTTAAAATTTATGCCTAGGTTTGTCTAATATAACAATCAGTATTATGCAACCTAGGGGCAGTCTAAGCAGTTTCAAACCCAAGCAGATATTAAACCAAAAAAACTTACAGGTGTAGAAAATAAAGTGCGGAAAATAAACTAACACCAGATATGTTATCGGGGTTCGACCAAAGTGTCTACGTCCCTGCCTTAGCTCACTAGCTCAAGGATTCCACTATGGTTCACTTAACAGGTGGAGCGGCACCGTTTACAACCAGGTTAATTAGCAGGGCTAACCTCAACCTACACCTTACCAAGATGGTGCACCCAACTTTCCTAACCAGGTCTAAGTCAATTCGGGACTATTCAATAGGGATAGTCTCCCTCTTCAGGCCCACGCCTAGAATACAACAAATGTAAATTTACATACACGAAAATGTGCTTCTCAACTAAGAAGATATGTACCAAAGATAATCAATCAACCACACATCAACAATATAGGAATTGTAAGCTCGGTAATGTGATTTTGTGCAAACAACACTCAGCAAAGTATAATCTCAAATATGCTCAAGAGTGTACAAACAAGCTATTTCTTTGAAACAAGATGTAACAAATCTCAAGATTATATTAGGGTTTCAAAGATGCTAATAAAAATATTCAAACTAACTCAAAAATATTTTCCTCAATGAAATAAGCACAAGAGTTGTTTGAAAAATATAGCTTGTAAAATACTTTGCACACAAAAATTATTGCTTTAGGAATCCATCAATAACAATGCTAAGATCCTCAAGCTAATGAGTTTTCCCAAGACAAGATTTATCAAGTTAAATCTATGGGTTAACTCTTGCTTAACTCTCCAAAATCAAACACAATCACAATAGCACAAATGAGAGTTTTAAGCAATTTACAATAGAGCACTAGCACAATAGGAACTCTCACAATGCTTGGATGATCAAAGAAAATAGTATATGAGAGTATTTGGGATAGTATTTGGCAAAATAGGCATTTTAATTTTGAGAGGATTTCGTACTAATGATTTTGCTAATCTCTTACTAATCTTCACAAATGAGACCCTATTTATAAAAGTAGGCCAAATTATAATCGTTAAGAACATCAAGGGAATTATTAATATTGTTTTAAAACCATTAAGAAATATTAACCCCATTTAACCATGCTTAATCGCAGTAAGAATAAAACAACCCAAGAGTTTTCAGGTGCCTGATCCAAGGTTCAGTCGCCCAAACAAACTTTATAGAAAGAATTATTTTTGAACGTTTGGGTGCCCAAATCTGGGCTTGATTTTTTGAACCAAGGAGATTTCCATTCTGTCTGTGTTTCGGTTGCCTAGTCTAGAGTTTGGTTAACCGAAGTTATGTGTTCGGTTACCCAAGGTTATTTTGAACATGAAGGTCGGGCTATCGAGTTGATAGGAAAAGTCAGAGTTATGGTTCGGTCACCCGAGGATGATGCGGTCATTTAAGTTCAGCCGCCCGAAACCAATTCAACGTTCTGACCGGTCAATAGTTTGGTCACTCGAAGTGTTTTGAACACTAAGAGTTCGGTCGCCCGACCTCTCACAGATTTGGCATTTATGTCATATTCACTTGAATTGATTTGCCTGATAATGCAAGTGATTTAGGGGACTATCTTAAGTGTATGTGCAAGGACCTAGGTTCAGTCTATGGTCTAGGTTTTTTTATTAAACCTAAAAACCTGGCATCGGTCAACCCCTAATGACATTCGGTTCCCTATGGTCAATCTACGGTCATGTTGAGCTTACAATTACCTACATGCATGACATGTAGAGATTATTACAGACCGATATAAATTATTACAGACCTAAATATAATAAATGCATTTACAAATGAAGCATAAGCGGGTCTTCTTCTTTTGCCTTTCATTTTCCCATTGAATATGCCAGGAGTATGATCTTCAAGATTTTCAGGCTTCCATCAATCCTTTCTCATGTGTGTGCACTAAATTAACAACATGTTCAAGTACTAGGCACACACATTAGTAATATGCAGTTTGTCATAATCAAAACTAGAGATCGGACTCAAAAAGTCAACAAGCTAAGGGCCGAGTTTTATTTTAACGGTTGTGTGCCAGGTTTTATTTGATGGTCGAGGACCAGATTCTATTAAATGGTAGGTTCTATATGAAATAAGATTTATACTTCAATGTTTACTATTTAAATTACATGATATGGTTTAAGAACCCTGAGGACCAGTTGTGTTATGAGCACGGTACCATTGCTAGGGAATTATTTTTTAGACTAGGTCTACCCACACTGTACTGAGAAATGTAGGGTGGTCTCCATAGTTTAGCCTATGTAGGATGGAGTACCTTCCCTAGAGTCTAGACCAGGAAGTGGTATGGCTAGCGGACCTGCGACTTAGTTGTGGGTGCCTGCAGACGTGCTTGCAGATGGTTACTTTGACTGTATTTGGGCTGATCCCCAAGGTATAAGTCCAGCCTTTGGGCCGCACAACCCGTACCATGGGGGAAGTAATGGTGTTTAGTCCCAAGGAGTGTCTTTTATGCATATATGTTAATTTATGTAAATGGTGTTATTATTTATTGAACTGGTTCATATTGAGGAAGCAAATGCATATTTTTCAACTATAAAGGCGTGAGTATTTGAAAATGAATTAAAACGTTTATAGCAAAGTAAACTCTCTACTCAAGGGCTTGCTGAGAAAGACAAGTACCCTTATAAGTATCAGTTACAACCATACTAGGTCGCATAACGTATTAGAACAAAGGGGAGCTACATGTATGGGCGTGTAATCTCCCTTGTCCTTGGGAACTTTTGCTGATAAATAATTGTGTGTGTGTGTGTGTGTGTGTGTGTGTGTGTGTGTGTGTGTGTGTGTGTGTGAGTATGGTTTGGGAATGAATTTTGTAACTGTGGTTAATTTATCAACTGATGATATTTTGTATACATTAAAACTCACATTGGCTACACATTGATATTAACTTAATCTGCCTTACTAAGAAGTGTCTCACCCCAATATACAAATCATTTTTCAGGACCATCTCAAGATCGTGCTTAGTGAACTTTGGGGAGGGGTGATAGCTAGTTTCAATTTTGTGAGTTTCTATACGATCTCTAATGTACTTAAGTTATGTTTGAAGTCCCTGGATGTGTATTAGGGTTGTATGGATTGAGTTGGGTTTTTGTATTATATTATGTTCTGTAATATGGATATTTTGAGACCTTTGTGTATAAAGGTAGATTAGAACTCTGGTAATAAGTTATAAAGAATGCATCATTTATTTCTGCTGCATTTTTGTATGATGAATATGATATCAGGTACATTGATTGTTGACCTTATTGGTCACACCCGGTTTTGATTATGACAAATACTCATGATATCTAATGGGTGTTTGAGATTTTGTGCAGGAACTTAAGCTATCAGATCTTGATGCACATAGAGCAAGTGAAGATTGAAGACCTAATAACACTGCGTTGTGATATATAATTCATTCATGTAATTGGTATGTAATAATAAATTAGGGTGTTTACGTGTAATAATCACACTCCCCACGTGCATGGTCTAATAGGTAAGCTCAGAATGTATAATAACTAAAACCTAGAAAAGACCTTAGGACACTCATCTTTGCACTTGTATGTTTTAGGCACTTTAATAGGGTGATTGTGTATTGAAACAGGACCGAAATCCAAAAGTTGTGC
The DNA here is from genome assembly GCF_029873635.1 of Malania oleifera. NCBI lineage: Eukaryota > Viridiplantae > Streptophyta > Magnoliopsida > Santalales > Ximeniaceae > Malania > Malania oleifera. The sequence goes on along the minus strand of NC_080428.1, from coordinate 33,511,817 downwards.
ACTTTCGGTCGACCGACCTATACAGGTCATTTTCCCCCCGGTTGGCTGAATCCAATCTGGGTCAACCGGTTGACCACAATCCGGTCGACCGAGACCCTAAAGCTTATTTGACCCTAGTCGACCGAACCACCTAGAAGTCAATAGTTTGACTTCCTGGTTGACCGAGAGACTTTTGAACTACACCAACTTGCTTTATCGAGTTCCCACGTGTGGGAACCCAATGGTCTGGTCAACCGACCAGTTAGTTCATTTTCACCCTGGTCAACCGAACCGTGCTATTTTGAAAAATCGTCCCTTTAGGTTAACCAACCCTGAAGTTCAAAATTGGCCCAGTCGACTGAGCCATATGAACTTCGGTCGACTGAAAGTCTTCTAGTTGACCGATACTCTCGGGTTGTCTTGTATTTTTTACGGTGGTTAAATATTTTTAACAGGGTTAAATTTGTCAAAACATCATTAATCTTTTCTAATTATACCAGCCTTGTCCCCAACGGTCATAATTCATAGGGTGTCTATAAATACCCCTTCATTTGGGAAAATTAGAGACAAGATTAAGAAAAAGCAAAACAAAATTTTCTCTCAAGCCAAAATCTCTCTACTACTCATACTCTTACTCAAATCACTCAAACTTACCCTCTCAAGTTCCTAAAATCCTCTGTGTGTGTCTTAAGCGTTTGTGTTAATAGGTTTGCTCTCTCATTTTTGTGTGATTGAATCGATTTTCAATGACTGCTAAACCTAAGTGTTCTTAGGGGGCTTTGCTAATAAGTTTATCCTAAGAATACTTGCATTTAGCTTCTGAGTATTGCATTTGTATTGCAATATCTTAGGAAGCTTGTATTTGTTTTTGGGTTGCAAAAACATTTTCAAAAACATACTCAAATATCTTGTGTGATTTATATTGACATATTTTTTAAAAGATATTTGTATTTGTGGTAGTGATCTTTGTTGCAATAATTATTCACTTACATATCATTTGCTGAATACAAATATTACATTTCTTTTGCAAGCCAAGCATATACACTATTTACGTTATTGATATATTCTGCTCTTTGGAATATATGAAACCTGAGTGATATCTTTGTTTAAGCACCTTGATTGAGAAGATTGCTTGCTGACACTCTCATGCACTCATTACATAGATAGCAAATATATTTGAGAGTTGAAATATTAGACCACACTGAGGTTACGTATTAAATCATTTTGTGGTGTTTGTGAGTGAGCGCATTTGGGTACATATCTGCCTTACACAAATACACAATCATTGTATTGTTATTATTTGATTGTAAAATTTGAGTGTTTCCAGCGTGGCCTGAGGGGGCAGTAATCCAACCCAGTAAGGATTGGTTGTTAAGGTTAAGGTCAGCCCTGTGTTAATTGACCTGCTTTGTTTAGGTGTCGCTCCACCCGTTTAAGTAAGCAAGTTATAGTGGGAATCCTTGTGCTTGTTAGCCAAGGCAGGGATGTAGGCAATTGGCCAAACCTCGATGACATTTATGTGTGTCACCCTTAATTTACTACTTTCTAATGCATGTGTGTTTGATTAAATTGCTTTATTTACTTTCTAGTATACATTTGTATTACTTGCACTAGATTGATCATAGGGTTATGAATATACTAGTGTTAGGAGATTGATCTAGGGCTTAAATTTTAAAAATACCAATTCACCCCCACTCTTGGGATCACGGTAAAGCTAACGCTGACACCACTAAGGTAGCACCCTAGTCCCCACATGGCAGGTCAAGGCGTTACATGACCCATAAAGAATCTCACTCTTCTATGAATCAAAACAATAAACACTATATGCACGTGTCCAATAATCATATCAGGATTAAGAGCATAAGCACTCATAATAACCATAAGGCATTAATTGTTTTATGTATTCAATATAAAAATAATTACACCAAGATGATCCTATTCAATGCACACAAAATGTACTAACACAAGGAATTAGAACTATACCACGCCCAATAGTCAAGACAAACCTATTAAAACCTAGTGCTACAGTCCTACCAATGGTGTGTCCAATTTCATTTAAGAATGTAAACAATAAACTTATATTTTATAAGACCTGATGATCCAATATTCTGTGCATAAGACATACTCTACACACTAGATCGCCTACTATTCAGAATAAAAGACACACATGCGTAATCATTAAATACATAATGTTAGGCAAACATTGCTCACAAAGTTTCTCATTAAAATGGAAAAACTAAAGTTATTAATAAATACTAAAAATGATTACATAAAGCATGTCTTTTAGCATAAATCCCTAACAATCTCCCACTTAGACTCAAAGCTATGTTGCCATGCATCTCACTCCCTTTTCCTCTACATGACTATCAAAAGTCCTAATCGGTAAGCTCTTTATAAACGGGTCTGCCAGATTGCTTGCCAATGCAATCTTGGTCATTATCACATCACCTCTCTACACGATATCTAGTATCAGATGATACTTACACTTGATGTATTTTGCCCTCTTGTGGGTCCTGGGTTCCTTTGAGTTAGCAACCACCTCGCTATTTTCACAATAAAGTGTAATAGGCTATTGTACCAAAGGAACCACTCCTAGATCCAATAGAAAGTTCTTAAGCCAAATGGCCTCCTTGAGTGCCTCAAAGGCTGCCACATATTCAGCCTACATAGTGGAATCAGCAACACATGATTGCTTCATACTCCTCTAACTAATGGCTCCACCTCCTAGAGTAAACACTTTTCCCAAGGTTTGGAATCCTTATTTGACTGAAAATATGAGTCTGTGTACCCAATGGGTACTAGACTATCTGCCTGATAAACCAAGATATAATCTCTAGTCCTTTTCAAGTACTTGATTACATATTCTACCACAATCTAGTGTTCCCGCCCTAAGTTAGACTGTTATCTGTTGACCATGCCTACTGCAAAACAGATGTCAGGTCTAGTGCAAACCATAGCATACATGAGGCTTGCATAAGGAACTGCCTTTGTGTTCTCTACCTCAATCGGTGTTTTAGGACACTGATCCTTGGATAGAGAGATTCCATGTCTAAAAGGGAGTAACCCTTTCTTAGAATCATGTATGCTAAAACGGGCAAGAATCTTATTGACATAAGTAGCTTGTGATAAGTCCAACATCCTTTGCTTGCAATCTCGCAAAAGCTTAATCCCATGGATGTGACCGGCTTCTCCCAAGTCCTTCATGTCCGGATAACCATACCTTAACCGAAGATAATATGCCCACATCATTTTCGATGAGTAAGAAATCATCCACATATAGCATCAAGAGATCAAAACGGATGTTCCAAGATCTAGATTCCTGCTTAAGTCAATAAATGGACTTCTTAAGCTTGCACAACATATGTTATTGGCCCACTGCTACAAAACCATATGGTTGCACCATATAGATGCACTCATCAAGACTTCCATTAAAGAAAGTTGTATTGACATCCATTAGCCAAATTTCATAATCGAAATGAGATGTAATGGATAAGAGAATCTGGATAGACATTACCATGGCTACCGGCGAGAAAGTTTTCTCATAGTCGATTCCCTATTTCTAAGTTTTTTTTTTTTTTTTGCAACAAGCCTAACCTTAATGATTTCCACCCTCATGTATGCTCCTCTCTTCTTCTTATAGATCTACTTGCATCCGATGGGTTTTATCCCTTCAGGTGGCTCTACAAGATCCCAGACTTGATTAGAGTACATGGACTCCATCTCTGATTTCATAGCCTTCTGCCAGAGTTCTACATCTTTATCTTAAAGTGCTTCACAGTAGTTTCCAGGTTTATTATCTAGTTCATCAGGGATCCTATCATAAGACTCTCTCAATAACATACACCAATCAGGTTGGTGTACAACCCTCCCACTACGATGAGGCACATTTTGCTGTATTGATCCTGATCCTTGTGCACTATCATTCTGCCCTGGCTATACAACCGGCGTATTGATGTTAGCTACACGTGATTAGTCAAACTCAACTTGAGTTATAAAATTCCTCCCACTACGACGAGGCATTAGGATGTCAATGACTCTGTCTTGTGGTGGTTCGTCTTGCACTATTGGTATAGCTGGTATATCTCTCAACTCTTCTAGAACAATCATACTTCTAGGTTTTTGGTTCATTACATAGTCCTCTTCTAAGAATTGAGCATTGGTGCTAACAATGACCTTCTGATCCTTAAGACAATAAAATAAACCACCTTTTGTTCCTATAGGTTAGCCAACAAATAAATAGACATCTGTCCTTGATTCCAACTTATCTATTTTCCCTTTTAGCACGTGTGCTGGACTACCCATATCTGAACATGCTACAAACTAGGTTTGCGCCCAATCCACAATTTTGTGGGTGTAGTAGGTACTAACTTAGATAGGACCAAGTTCATAATATAGGCTACTGTTTCTAGTGTGTGCCCCCAAAATGAATTAGGCAAATCGGAATAACTCATCATAGATCCGACAATGTCCACAAGAGTCTTATTCCTTCTTTCTGCTACAACATTCTGTTATGGCATACTAGGTGTAGACAACTAGGATTCAATTCCCTCCTTTAATAAGTAATCCACAAATTCTCCTAAGAGGTACTCGCCACCACTATTAGATCGTAGTGTCTTGATACATTTACCCTGATGCTTCTCCATTTCTTCCTTAAATACCTTGAATTTCTCAAAGCATTCAGACTTATGGCGCATCAAAAAAATATACCCATACCTTGAGTAATCATCAATAAAAGTAATGAAATACTCAAATCCACCTCCAGCCTAAATACACAAATCATAGTGAACCAGTTTTAATGCCTCTTTTGCTCTATAGCCCTTGGACGAAAAGGGTCGCTTGATCATCTTACCTTCTAAGCAGGATTCATAGACTGGCACTGCCTCCACTTCTAATGAACCTAATGGTCCATTCTGAACCAGCCTTGAAATCCATCTCAAATTAATATGACCTAGGCGTAAGTGCCAAAGATAAGCTTTGTTTAATTCAGAAGGTTTCTTTCTATTAAATGGTAGTTTAATAGTGTTATTCAATTCATTTAGTTGCACTATATAAGAAGCATAATTAATAATATAAATATCATCCACCAATATACTAGAAACGATAAAACATTTATTTAACTTAATAACAACTGAGTTATTGAAATAAATGGAATATTCGTAATCAACCAACTTGGGAACTGAGTTCAAATTTCCTTTAATGGAAGGTATATAAAGAGAGTCTTTCAATATTAAAATCCTATCTCTACTAAAAGAAATTTGAATATCTTCTACTGCAACTACTGACACTCTTGTGCCATCACTCAGAAAAACGTAAATCTCCCCATCACTTAACTAGCAAGTTTGCTGGAACCCCTGCAAAGAATTGCAAATATGATTAGTGGTTCTCGTATCTACACACCAGATACTTGTAGATATCACCGCTAAACATGTTTCAACTACTTGTGAATGAGATATACCTTTGTTGTTCTATTTGGTGAGATAAACTAAACATTGTGATTTCCAGTGCCCTGGTTGCTTGCAGTGAAAACACTTTCCCTTAGGCTTTTTCACACCATATTGCAGCCCACGTACTACTGGAGGAGCTCCCTATGGTTTCTGAACCTTTTTCTGCTTCTCTCAGCCTTTTGGCCTAGAAGAAGAACCTTTCTCAGTGATAAGGCCCCCAGCTGCTTGAAGCTCTTTAAGTAGTTCTTCCAATTAGCCAAAGAGCTTATTCATGTTGTAGTTTAGGCAAAAATTCTTTAAAAAGTTAGGCAACTACTAGAGAACGATATTGACCTGATTTTCCTCATTGATTTCAGCTCCAAGGATCTCTAGCTCATTGAGAAAACCAATCATCTTCAGAACATGACCCCTTACTAGGGTCCCTTCTACCATAGTAGTACTCATGAGTTCCTTCATAGCAGTCTACCTAATAGCACGATTTTGATCCCCAAACATTTCTTTGAGGTTTTGCATTATATCATAGGTAGAAGGCATAACCTAATGCTGATGTTACAAAACATTCAACATAGATGCCAAAATGTAACATCGTGCCATCTCATCAGCCTTAATCCACTTCCAGTAAGCCTGGGTTTCCTCATCGGTTGCCCCTTCACCGGGTTTCTATGGACATACCTCTACAAGCACATAATTGTACTCCTCTATAGTCAGTACAATACCCAACTTCCTTTTCCAGTCAATATAATTAGGTCCAACCAGTTTGTTTTCTTTGAGAATAATAGCCAGGGGATTGAAAGCCATTTTAATATTAAGAATCACATATTATAACAAAATATGATGAGCAATAATAAACTTTAAATTCAATTAAAAGAACATGGTTCCCTCTACCAATATTTTCTTTTAAAGAGATGGCACGGTCATAGACCAAATATTTCATATTTTCATGTCTTTGGCTACAAATGTTTTATTCTTAGAGATAATGAACACCTAGGAAAATTTGACACAAAATCTGATGAAGGTATCTTTCTAGGTTATGTCTTAGACAGTAAAGCCTACAGGGTGTATAACAAAAGAACATTGACCATTGTAGAATCCATTCATATAGTATTCGATGAGGCTAATCCATTCTTTAAAAGGTCTGATGAGGATGATTTTGAGATAATTAAGGAATTAGAAAAATTATCGATTAAAAATAATTCAGATAAGAGCAATGAATTTAAGGAAACATCTTCTGAAGATAATCAAGTAGAAAGCGAGATTCATGAACTACCTAGGGAATGGAAGTATGTAAGGAATCACCCCATAGATCAAATCATAGGTGAGCCATCATGTGGAGTAACTACACAATCTTCACTTAGAAATTTGGTTAGCCACTTTGCATTCTTATCACAAGAAGAACCTAAGAATGTGAGTGAGGTAATTGAGGATGAATCATGGGTGATATCTATGCAAGAAGAATTAAATCAATTTGAAAGAAATAAAGTCTGGACATTAGTTCCCACACCTGATAATCATACAATTATTGGAACAAAATGGGCCTATAAGAACAAGAAAGATGAAAATGGAATAGTAATTAGAAACAAAGCCGGACTAGTAGCTCAAGGATATAACCAGGAGGAAGGCATAGATTTTGAGGAAACATTTGCTCCTGTAGCTAGAATGGAAGCCATTCGGATGTTATTAGCATATATTGTTTTTAATAATTTCAAATTATAACAAATGGATGTTAAAAGTACTTTTTAAATGGCTATATAAATGAGAAAGTTTATGTTGAACAATCCCCATGATTTGAAAACCACAAATTTCCAAATCATATCTATAAATTGACTAAAGCCTTGTATGGATTGAAACAAGCTTCTAGAGTTTGGTATGAAAGGCTTAGTGGTTTTCTAATAGATAATGGGTTTACTAGAGGGAAGATTGACACAACACTCTTCATAAAGACTAAAAAGGATAACTTGCTCCTAGTACAAATATACGTAGATGATATCATTTTTGGATCAACAAACGAAGAGTTGTGTAATGAGTTTGCCAGTTGCATGCAAAGTGAATTTGAAATGAGCATGATGTGTGAACTTAACTTCTTTCTAGGACTTCAGATCAAATAGGAAAAACACGAGATTTTCATAAATTAATCAAAATACATTAGAGACTTGCTCAAAAAGTTTAACATGGAAGATGGTAAAATTTTAGGAACACCTATGAGTTCTTCCACAAAATTAGATAAAGATGAGCAAGGTATACCGGTGGATGTTAAGTTCTACCGTTGAATGATAGGTAGCCTGTTATACCTAACTTCTAATAGACCTGATATTATGTTTAGCGTATGCATGTGCGCAAGATTTTAGGCTACACCCAAAGAGTCACATCTATTAGCAGTAAAGAGAATACTTAGATACGTTATTGGAACTATTGAACTTGGATTATGGTATCCTAAGTACACTTCTCTTGAGATTGTTAATTATTCTGATGCCGAATTTTCGGTACTAAAGTAGATAGAAAAAGCATGAGCGGCACTTGTCTTTTTTTAGGGCAATCCTTAGTTTCTTGCTTCTCCAAGAAACAAAACTTAGTTGCATTGTCCATAGCCGAAGTAGAATACATAGCGGCTAGAAGTTGTGCTCAAACGCTTTACATGAAGCAACAACTAATGGACTATGGATTGCACTATCAAAATGTACCTATAAAGTGTGACAATATAAGTGCAATAAATATCTCAAAGAATCTCATATCACATTCACAAACTAAGCACATAAAAATTAGACCTCATTTTCTACGTGACCATATGGAAAAAGGGGATATAGCACTTGAGTTTGTATGCACAGATGAACAATGGGTAGATATATTCACAGAACCACTTTCGGAGGATAGGTTTATTCAAACTAGACGTGAATTAGGCTTGATGTACAATAGGGAAGTTGTCTAGAGATATATCAGAATACATAACTAAGAAGGAGCAATCTAATTCAAAAATTAAGTAATTGCTATTTATAGAGAACTGTATGTTAAATACTTTATGAATATGTTGACTCTACGAGTCCAATCCGATTTTGATAATGACAAATTACTTGGTATTTGATCTGTGCATTGAGTTTGTGAACAGGACCTATATTAAGCATGCACGGAAAGATAACGAATCATGGAAGCCATAAAGTAAAGCTGATACATTTTGGAAAGCACCATGGAACTCAAAGAGTGCGAGAATCAAGATGCAAGCCGCATAGTTCAAGAATATCTTGGGAATGGGTATTTAGATCTCATGTACTTACATTTTCGTATGATTTAATTTGAGGCTCATGATAACTTAGAATGGTTTTAGGATTCATGCATTTTATGTACATTATTAGGAAACTCTCATGGATCTTGAAATGTTTTCAAAATCATGAAAAATATGTTTATGAAAGACCTAAGAAAAGGAGCCAAGCAGATTTTTTAGTTAGAAATGAAAATTTGAGAAAATGGGGACTTCGGTCGCCTGAATTCAAACATTAGTAGCCTGAAGAATTTCTTCAGTTGCCTGAAGATTAAGTTTAGTCGCCTGAAGAATTAAATGGAGAAGATAGCACCTAGCCGAGGCTCTTTGGTCGCCTGACCTTGGAACCTCAGGCACCTGAAGTTGACACTTCGGTTGCCTGAACTCGCGGAAAAGCCTAAAAATCAGTTCTTTATTAAAAAGACACGTGAAGTATCTTATTGATCCAACGGCTGAGATTAATTCTAAGGGTAATATAATATATATTATGAATATCTAAGGCTGATGCATCCCAACTAGGAAAATAAGCAAGAACAAGCTTTAAGAAGAAGAAAGAGATCTCCACTACTAGGCCACTTCAAATGCTGCACTTAGACTAATTTGGACCAAACCAAATTCAGAGTTTAGGAGGAAAATCATACGTTTTTGTCATAGTTGATGACTTCTCAAGACACACATGGGTACTATTCTTAGGTTATAAAGATGAAGCATGTGAAAATTTTATAAATCTATGCAAGAGAGTACAAAATGAAAAGGGATACACAATTACCAAAATTTGAAGTGATAGGGGTAGAGAGTTTAAAAATCAAGGCATGGAAGACTATTGTAACTCATTAGGAATTGCCCATAATTTTCAGCTCCTAGAACACCACAACAAAATGGCTAGTTGAAAGAAAAAATAGATCTATACAAGAAATGGCCAGAACTATGCTTAACGAACATAAATTGCCCAAATACTTCTGCGCCGAGGCAGTGAATACCGCTTGCTATGTACTAAATAGAGTTCTAATTAGACCATCACTTAATAAGACTCCTTACGAGTTATGGAATGGCCATAGACCAAACATATCATATTTTCATGTTTTTGGCTATAAGTGTTTTGTGCTTAGAGACAATGAGCATCTAGGAAAGTTTGATGTGAAATCAGATGAAGGTATCTTCCTAGGGTATGCTTTAGATAGTAAAGCCTATAGAGTGTATAACAAAAAAACATTGACGGTCATGGAATCTATTCATGTAGTGTTCAATGAGACAAATCCCTTCTCCAAAAGAATTGATGAAGATGAACCTAAATTAAACAAGGAACTAAAAGAACTATCAATTGAGAATGATTCAGAAAAGACAAATAAACTTAGAGAACCATCCATTGAAATTGATGAAACTACAACTGAGGTAAATGCACCACCTAGAGAATGGAAATACATAAAGAATCATCCCATAAATCAAATAATAGGAAAACCATCACGTGGAGTATCCACTCACTCCTCTCTTAGGAACATGATGAGTCATTGTGCATTTTTATCACAAGAAGAACCTAAGAATGTGAGTGAAGCTATAGAGGATGAATCTTGGGTGCTATCCATACAAGAGGAATTAAATCAATTTGAAAGAAATAGAGTATGGACTTTAGTTCCCAGACCAGAGGATAAGTCAATCATAGGGACCAAATGGATATATAAGAATAAGAAAGATGAAAATGGAATAGTTGTGAGAAATAAGGCTAGCTTAGTAGCTCAGGGATATAACCAAGAAGAAGGTATAGATTTTGAAGAAACATTTGCCCCAATAGCTAGGATGGAAGCCATATGAATGTTATTAGCATATGCAGTTTTTAAGGATTTCAAGCTATATCAAATGGATGTGAAAAGCGCATTTTTAAATGGCTACATAAATGAGGAAGTGTATGTAGAACAACCCCCAGGGTTTGAAAACCATAAGAATTCAGATCATGTTTATAAACTAACAAAGGTTTTATACAGTTTAAAGCAAGCTCCTAGAGCTTGGTATGAAAGGTTAAGCGGATTTCTATTGGAAAAAGGATTTATAAGAGGAAAGATAGATACAATCCTATTCATAAAGGCTAAGAAAGATGATATTCTCCTAGTGCAAGTATATGTAGATGACATCATCTTTGGCGCTACTAATAAAGAATTGTGTAATGAATTTGCCAATACAATGCAAAATGAATTTGAGATGAGCATGATGGGTGAACTAAATTTCTTTCTAAGACTTCAGATTAAATAAGCAAATCATGGAATATTCATCAATCAATCAAAGTATATTAGAGACCTACTCAAAAAAATTTAACATGGAAGACGGAAAAATACTAGGTACACCTATGAGCACTTCATTGAAATTAGATAAAGATGAACAAGGTATGCCAGTAGATGTAAACCTATATCGTGGAATGATAGGTAGCTTGTTATACCTGACTACCAGTAGACCAAATATAATGTTTAGTGTATGTTTGTGCGCAAGATTTCAATCTGCTCCAAAAGAGTCTCATTTGCTAGCTATTAAACGGATACTTAGATATTTGATGGGAACCGTGGACATTGGGTTATGGTATCCTAAATACACATCCTTTGAAATTCTTAGTTATTCAGATGCTGATTTTTAGAGTAGCAAAGTAGATAGAAAGAGCACTAGCGGTACTTGTCATTTCTTAGGACACTCCTTGGTCTCTTGGTTTTCCAAGAAACAAAATTCAGTTGCACTTTCCACAGCTGAGGCTGAATACATAGCGGCTGGTAGCTGTTGTGCTAAAACGCTTTACATAAAGCAACAACTGAAGGATTTTGGAGTAAGATATGAAACAATTCCCATAAGATGCGACAATACGAGTGCAATAAATATCTCAAAGAATCCCATATTACATTCACGAACTAAGCACATAGAAATACGACATCACTTTCTTCGTGACCATGTACAAAAAGGGGATGTAAGACCTAAGTTTGTATGCACGGATGAACAATAGGCCGATATATTCACGAAACCACTTGCGGAGGATAGATTTATACAAATTAGACATGAATTAGGTCTCATGCATAGTCGAGAGGTTGCTTAGAATCATGTTAAATGATATAATTCAGGGGGAGCAACATCTCTTACGACTTAATCACTTGAAAGTGCATATTATTAATATTTGGTATCAACATTTGGATACATTCAAAACCTTAAGATCTCTAAGGGGAGAAGAACATAAGGTTGCATTTACTCATGTTTTATTTGTTTACACCTTTTTGTTGATGTCAAAAGGGGAAGAAAATCTGGAAAAGCAAAAATAATAAAATGGAAGCAAAGAGTCTTGGTAAAACTAAGTTGCAAATGGCGAGATATTCATAGGGAGAAATCTAGCATATTACATTCATTATGAGCATATTTCATATTTCATTTGGATTCAGGCTAAACACTTTGTCTATGAACATGAGCATATTGTCATTCATTGAATATTTGATGCATTAATTGAGGGGGAGCCTTGTTAGGCGTAACCCATTATATATTTTTGCTCATGCATTTGTCATCATCAAAAAGGGAGAGATTGTTGACTCTACGAGTCCAATCCGGTTTTGATAATGACAAATCACTTGGTATTTGATCTGTGCATTGAGTTTGTGAACAGGACCTATATTAAGCATGCATGGAAAAATAACGAGTCATGGAAGCCATAAAGTAAAGTTGATACATTTTGGAAAGCACCATGGAACTCAAAGAGTGTGAGAATCAAGATGCAAGCGACAAAGTTCAAGAATATCTTGGGAATGGGTATTTAGATCTCATGTACTTACATTTTCGTATGATTTAATTTGAGGCTCATTATAACTTAGAATGGTTTTAGGATTCAAGCATTTCATGTACATCATTAGGAAACTCTCATGGATCTTGAAATGTTTTCAAAATCATGAAAAATATGTTTTATGAAAGACCCAAGAAAAGGAGCCAAGCAGATTTTTTAGTTAGAAATGAAAATTTGAGAAAATGGGGACTTCGGTCGCCTGAACTCAAACATCAGTAGCCTGAAGAATTTCTTCGGTTGCCTGAAAATTAAGTTCAGTCGCATGAAAAATTAAATGGAGAAGACAGAACCTGGCCGAGGCTCTTCGGTCGCCTGACCTTGGAACCTCAGGCGCCTGAAGTTGACACTTTAGGAGCCTAAAGTCAAGCTCGGTTGCCTGAACTCGCGGGAAAGCCTAAAAATTAGTTCTCTATTAAAAAGACACGCGAAGTATCTTATTGATCCCAGAGCTGAGATTAATTCTAAGGGTAATATAATATATATTATGAATATCTAAACCCTAGAACACAAGCTAGGAGATACAACAAGAAAAGTATACATCTCATTGCAAGACTTGAACCCTAGAGCTAATTTTCTGCACGTAAATCTTCTTCCATCTTCGTTGGGCAAATCTCTACTGAAATCAAAAGGGCATTCATTCATCCAACTAAACTTTAATCCAATATTAAGGTTTGATCTTTCAAGTTATTACTTTTCAAGAACCTCTCATCTCTTTACGTGTTTATCATTAGAAAGAGGTTGTGATCTTGAGTGTGTATTCACATATAAAAACTAATTTTTGAAAAGATCATGTCTTGAGAAAAACTTGTTAGCTTGGTTGATTGATTTGTGATTCAAGAAGTATATAAACACATATTTATATATATTGTTCATTGGGCTTCTTATTGAAAAACCTACTTTGATTAAAATATTGAAACTTGAAAGAAGCTTTGTGATTTTGATTGAGTTTGTATTCAAGACAAAGATTTTGTTAACTAGTTCACTTCAAATATACTTGTGCATCTTTACAAAGTGAATCAAGAACCCTAGTTGACTCCAAAGCTTTTCAAATATATTTTCACTTGGGAGTTTTGATTAAATACGAATTTGTGTGTTGACACATATCATACATCAAACGATTGTATTGTTTTTCATACATTCTTGAGCTTCAAGTTATATCATATGTTAATGTATTAGGAAATTGAATTGTACTCACAAGCTTTTGTTGGAAGCATTGTTTTGATTGTTTTTTTCAGATTTCATTGTGAATACGATTCGGGTTGTGAACCGGGTGTGAGGAGGAAGCTATACCTCTTGTGAGCAGCGGATAAGGAGGGAGCTATACCTCTTGTAAGCAGTAGTTTGTAAGGGAAGCTCCATCCCACTTTAAGGAGCAAGGTTTTGGGTGAATCCTTAAGTGGTTGCTCAAGGTAAGGACGTAAGCCAAGTCGGCTGAACCTCGTAAAATCGTGTTTGTCTTCTCTCTTCCTTTTACTCTTTATTTTCCACATTATATTTAAATTGAGTATATTGCATGCATAGATAGGTTTTCCACACTCATACATAATTGAGCAACAAGAAGTAGTTGGTAAATTGATAAGAAGTGTGTAAAAGGAAACTAAGTGGCTTAATTTTTTTTTTTTTTATATCCAATTCACCCCCCCCCCCTCTTGGGATTACACCTTAATCAACTGAGTATATGATACGTGTTGATATACACATGATTTTTGGACTTTAATGAACTAAATTGCTTGCCTACCTATATAAATGTTGTTTGAAATGCTGGTGTAGGCTCAACATGAAAATTGTTTCTACAAAATAGCTATATTTTTAAAAGGGAGGAGAAATAATTTTTTTAATAAAGGGGAGAGATATTTATATTCGTATATTTTTATACCTTTTTGATTGATTGGGGGATAGAATATTTATATTAGAGCAAAAAAAAAAATTCAAGATCAAAAAGGAGAGATACTTTTCAAGATCAAAAGAAGAGATATTTTCTAGAGCAAAAATAATTTTAGAGCATAAATATTTTCTAGATTACATTGCTATATTATAAATCATTCATTATCTTAAGGAGAGCCTTATTAGGCTTAACCCATTTTTGTCCGTGTATTTGTCATCATAAAAAAGGGGAAGATTGTTGATTCTATGAGTCCAATCTTGTTTTGATAATGACAAATCACTTGGTATTTTACCCGTGCATTTAGATTTTGAATAGGATAATTACTTAGCATGCATGGATGACGAGCATGATATGGAAACCACGAGGAATACAAAGTACATACCACTTGGCTCAATCCATAGAAACCAAAGAGTAGAAGGATAAAGGCAATCCATATTTTCAGTTGTAATTTGCATTAGGTTTGATTATATTGGCATAACTCATAAGATATGATGCGAAGCTCAAATTAACATATAGACTGACCTTAGGATGCATGTTCTTCATGACATATTCATATGCATTGACCTGGGTTGTGTTGACTCTATGAATCTAATCCCGTTTTGATTATGACAAAACCAATGTTTCTCACCTGTGCACTGAGTCTCTTGAACACGTTCATCCTAAGCATGCACTATTGGTAAGAACTCAAGCAAGCCATATGGACTATGAAAATCAAGCTTCATTTATGGCATCTGAAGAATCAAAAGAATGAAGACTTATTTTCTATTGTATTTACATTCATTTTTAATTGGTCTATAATATAATATGAACTGTAATAGTGCATCTGCATGCATGATAGGATTTAATGCTCAACATAACCATAGATTGACCATAGGGACCGAATGACCTTAGGGCACCCTTCGGTCGACCGATGCCGGGTTTTTAGGACTAACTCAAAAGACCTTAGATCCATGCATAAACACACAAGATAGTCCCCAATATCACTTATATTATCAGGGGAATTAATTGAAGTAAATAGGACATAAAATGCCAAACTTGGGACGTTTTAGGCGACCGAACCCCTGGTGTTCAAAACACCTCAGGCGACCAAACCTTTGAGCAGTCAGAAGGTTGACTTGGTTTTGGGCGACCAAACCAAAAATGACCGTAGCGTCCTCGGGTGATCGAACCACCATTCTGACTTCTCCCAACAACTTAGCAGCCCAAACTCCCACGTTCAAATATGCCTTGGGCTACGAAATACATGAGTTCAGCATACCAAACTTTAGACCGGGTGACCAAATCATGGACATCTAGAGAATCGCCTCGGTTCAGCACACCAAACCCATATTCGGGCACCCAAACTTCAAAAGTAACTTTTCTGAGTGTGTCTGTTCAGGCAACCGAACTGTGGATTGGGCACCCAAAACTCTCGAGTTATTTTTTTTTTTTACCACAGTTAAGAATGGTTAAATGGGCTTAATTGTCTTAAAAACTTTTAAAACATTTTTAATATTCCCCATTGTGTCCCAACGGTTACATTTTAAGTCCTACCTATATATAGCACTTCATTTGGCTTAATTAGTAACAAGATTAGTAAAAGTGATTAATAATTTTTTTCTCTAATTTTTCATACTCTTTTGCTATATTCTTTTCATTCCAAGCTCATATTTTGAAATCTCTCATTCATACTTTCTTATAAACATCTTTTTGAAAGTGAGAGAAAGTGTTAGTTGTTCCCATTTCTTGCAAATCAATTGTAAGATTGAAGGGAAGTGATTGTGGTTAGTGCATACACTCTTACATATCATTTCCTTGGCAGATACTCTCTTATAAGCATACGATTTTGAAAATCCATTTTGAGAGTTCTTGCTTATTTGATCTTTCCCATAGTATTTTATTTCATAAATATTTTATTGGAAAGATCTTGATTTTTGCTTGCTAGTCTTGACACTCATATTGCAAGACTTGAAAGCTTGCATATAATCTTTGATATTGTTTTTGCAAGTTTCAATCAAAAATATCTATTGTGCTTTACATTTAGAATATCCCTGAGATATTTGATTTGGATTGTGTTAAACTTCCTTTGATTATTTGTGTGTTGAATATCTTATCTTAAATCAAAGGTTCAACTCTCACATATACATACACACACATCTTAGAGAGTTTATATATTGGATCTCACCTGAGCATTAAATCCATATCATCTGTGTGTGCATATTTATCTGTGTTGTATTTTCGTACATATCTTCTTGTTGAGAAGCATATTTCTGTGTATGCAAAAATTTGTATTAAATATTCATTGTATTCCAGGTGTGGGCCTGAAGAGGGAGACTAGCCCTGTTGAATAGTCCTGGATTGGCTTAGACCCGGTTAGGAAAGATAGGTGCACCATCCTGGTAAGGTGTAGGTTGAGGTCAGCCCGTAAATTGACCTAGTTGTATTGGGTGTCACTCCACCCGTTAAGTGAGCTTTATAGTGGAATCCTTGTGCTAGTAAGCCAAGGCAGGGATGTAGGCACTTTGGTCAAACCTCAATAACATATCATGTGTGCATTTTACATTTCTGCAAGTTATTTACCGCACGTGTATGTTTTATTGTGAATGATTGGATTTATAATTGTATAGAAAGACCCTAGGTTGTGTATTACTGTTATTAAACTAGTTAACCTAGGAAAAAATTTTAAATCTCCAATTCATCCCCCCCCCCTCTTGGGATTGCACCAAAGCTAATAGGTTGGATCGGGCTGATTAACAGGTAGCTCGTCGACAAATCCCCTGGTCTCATCAACGAATGACTAAAGGCCACTTATCTTCGAATGCTTTGCTCTTATCAACAAGAAAATACCGAGAGCTCAAAAATCTTAGGCAGTCCACCTGTTGATGAATCCCCTATTTTCGTCACCGAATGAGTGTTGAACAGTTGTTGACTAATGTATCCACTCTTCAATGAGTTAGTAGCATAAAACGGCGTTTGAGGGTGGACATGGACATAAATCTTTTATTTTAAATGATCCAAAAGCTAGAATTCTTCCAAATGGCGAGAACACTTATAAGTTGTTGACTTTTTGAGTCTGATCCCTGGTTTTGATAATGACAAATCGCATGTTACTAATGTGTGTGCCTAAGTACTTGAATAGGTTAATCATTCAGATCACACACATGAAGTGAAGTGGAAGCTAGAAAGACCTTAAAAGAGCACATACTATCTGGTGTATTCAATGATCTGAGGAGCAAAGGAAGAAGAAGAAGAAGATACTTATTTTAAATGTAAATGCATGTGGTATTTGTATTTTGGGTCTGTAATATTTGCATCTGCATGCATGATATGAATAAGCTCAACAAGACCATAGATTGACTATAGGGAACCGAATGACCTTAGGGCATCCTTCAGTTGACCGACACCGAATTTTTGGACTTAACTCTCAAAAGACCTTAGACTAAGCATAGGTTCCAAAATATTGCATGAAAAGTCCCCCATAATCTTTGTATTGACTATCATGTAAATAGGGGTAACTTCATAAGAAGAGTAGGACCAAATTGCACAAACTTGGTGTGTCTAGTGGTGTGTTCGGTTGACCGAACCCTAACACATTGAGCACTTCGGTCGACTAAACCTCCTCAGGGTCAATGTTTTGACCCTTCAATCGACTGACCTCAAAATAGGCAGCAATGCCCTGGTCAACCGAACTAACACGTGGGGTGATCCCAACGCCCTGGTCGACCGAACTGATAGTAGAAAAATGGCTCAGTTGACTGAACGTTCAACTTTGATCAACTAAACTTAGCCTGGTCGACCGAACCTCGGAGGTTCAAAATCACCTCAAATATGGTCCACCAAAACCTCAGTTCAAAAATGCCCTAGTCGACCGAACTTGGCAATCTGGTCGACCGAACCTCTCGAACTGGAAAATTTTTTACCGCTGTAAACGAGGTTATTTTTAAACTAAACATCATTAATCTTTTTCCAAAATGACCTGCAAGTCCCCAACAATCATATTTTTTTTCCCAAGTCTATGTATACCCTTTCATTTGTTTTAATTAGTATCAGATTAGCAAAAATCATTAAAAAAAATTCTCTGAAATTTTCATACTCCTTTTATTGCTCAAATTCTTTCAATATTTTCAAAGCATACTACTTATACTCTCTTTTATTATTTCTTTGATAAATGATTCAAGAGAGCATATTTTTAAACCTTGGTTTGGCCTTCCGTTTTACAAATTAAAGTCATTTTTACTCTCATCTTGCACATATCTTTTATACCTTACTTTGAGAGTATTATCTTAGTTTCTTTCACATATTTCATTTGATAAATATTCTTGGGAGTTAATTTTATTTTCTTGTGAATCTTGCACATCCATTGCAAGATTCAAAGGCTCATTGACTTGTGCTTGCGAAAAATATTTTTGAGCCATAAACCCTACATTCTCTTGCACTTTATTAAGAGAAATATTTTTGGAGAAATTTCTTATTTGGGCATAAAATCTTTGAGAACTCATCATACACATATTTATTCAAAGATCATTTTTTGTGAAAATCACATTCTCACATTGAGCTTATTTGCATATCATACGTGAGTGTATTTGTGCTTATTGTTGTACACATCTGCTTGTATTAGAAGCATATTGGTTGTACAAAATATTTCATTTGATTATCTATTGTATTCCCAACGTATGATCGAAAGAAGGAGACTAGCCCTGCGAATGGTCTCAGACTGGTTTAGACCTGGTTAAGAGAACTAGGTCCACCATCTTGGTAAGGTATTGTAAACGGTGTTGCTCCACCCGTGAAGTAAGCAACTAGTGGAATACTTGAACTGTGGCTCAAAGCAGGGACGTAGGCAGTATTGGTCGAACCCTGATATCATATCTGGTGTCAACTTTATTTATCTGCAATTTATTTTTAGCACCTATATGATATTTGACATTACTCTGATTATATTGTTTATATATTGATTTGGTATATGCTTAGAAAGACCCTAGGTTGTGTAATACTGATATTTGGTTTAACATAAGAGAAAAGTTTAAAATTCCAATTTACCCCCCTTCTTGAAAATACACCAATTCCAACATAAGTACAAATTCTAAACCCTAGGTCATCACTTTTTGCATATTTTTGAGAGCTTTGAACATCGTTGCAAAACTTTGCCCGCACTCCAAAGCATTCATATCAAGTTTGGGCATTCGTCAACATCACCTTCAAGATCCAAGTGCTTACATTCATCATAGTACGAAAAATTGGTTTGGTCTTGAGGTTTGATTAAATCTATTGTTGAGCATTCAATTCTATATTTTCTATAAGCCCATCTATTCCCATATTCTTTTATTTAATAATTTTTTAGGGAACAAGAACTTGAGTATTCTATATACTTACTTGAAAAATCTTTTGGGGAAAATTTTCTAGGGCTTATATCTTTGTGATTCAAAGTTATATTTTTTATTCAAAATATTTTATATTTGAAAGTAAAAAAGTTTGAATCTTTGCAATAAACAAAGTGATATTTCTATTCAAAGGATAACTTATTGTTTCTTGTGAGAGTTGTTTGAAAGAAAATTTTAGGATCTACAAAGCATATATTTTTAAGAAATTATTTTGTTCAGAGAAATATTGAATAATCATTAGATCATTGAAGCATCTTATTTATATATATATATTTTATAAAGATCACAACTTTTATACATCATTGGAAAAATCACATACTGCATTTGAGCTTCATATTATATCTTGTGAAAGTACTTCAAATTTTTATTGTACTCATTAGCTTGTTCAGAAGCATCTGAGTGTTCGGCCATTTTATTCATCTATTGTATTAATGGTTCAGTTTGTGAATCATGAGGAGGAAGCTACACCTCTTGTAAGTAGTGGATTGTAACGGGAAGCTCCGTCCCAAGTTAAGGAGCAGTATAGTGGAATCCTTGGGTAACTACCCAAGACGAAGATGTAGGTCAGGTTGGCTAAACCTCGTAAAAATCGTGTTTGCATCTCTCTTCCCTTAACTCTTTTTGTTGGAAGTCCCAACCCGGAGTATATAGTCTAGAGGGGGGGTGAATAGACTCTTTTCGTGGAATACGTATTTTTCTACAAAATAAAAACTCTTGGCAAGATACAAGAAATTATATTACAATATAAATATAAATCATGCACAAGATATAAAATAAAGAGTGTAAGGGAGAGAAAGAACAACACCGGTATTTTTACATGGTTCGGCACCAAGCCTACATCCACGCCTTAGCACCAAGCCAAGGATTCTACAATCCACTATAATTGCTCCTTCCACAGTGGAGCAAGCCTTACAAACTTGGGAACAAATCCCAACCGCTCACAAAGAGCCTTTACCGATTCGGTTCACAAAGAACCTTACAACTTGGTTCACAAAGAACCTTTCACAAGAAGATGGAAGATTACAAAGAATGCTCATTACAATGAGAAAATATGATTTACAACTCAAACCTCACACTATTCTCTCAAGAATTGAATCAAACACAATAAGTGAGCAAGAGAGAATGAGCACATGTAATGAAGAACTAATATGCAATGTGTTAGGTTTTGTATAAAATAATGTTTTTTACTAACAATGATCAAAGACCTTCAAAACCTTGTTAATACAAGTCTAATAGCTTGCATTTATAGCCCAAGAACCTTAGGAGCCGTTAACTAGCCGTTGGGGGGAAGAAAAAATATTTTATTTGGCCGACTAGTCGTTTTCCGCCCGTTGGGGCGCTTCTGCACAGAATTCGTCGACGAAATCTGAATTTCGTCAACGAGGTCCCTGAATCAGAAAAAGTGACCAAATGAAAGTTGTGGTATTTTGTCTTAGCTTTCCAGGGACACCAAGATCGTCCCATTTGGATTTTTATAGAAAAAGTTATGCCCAAAATACCGCAAGGTGTTCAGGACTCAAGATTGCACTACGGTAGTGACGATTGCTTTGTTTTTCCTTGTCAAAAAATATTTTAATGACTTAAAACATTCTTGGACAAAAGTATATGAAATATATTGAGTCTAATGAAGATTAAAACTTGTCCAAGTGAGTTTCCCCATAAATATAAGATATCTTGTTTTATGAAAACATATTTGAAAGCTTGTTTCGATATCTTATATGCTTAGTATGTCCTTTATTGAATATACTTGACTTTCTTTGAACCTTTAGGACATTAAACTTGTTTTAACACAATCGGGACTAAGTATAAAAATGTTCTTAAAATTAGGATGTTAAAAACTTGTCCCTTTGAAAACATATTTGAATTTTAGGATTCATTTGATAAACTCTTGTTTTAACTTAGAAAGTCATGAAAGGTGAGTTTGGGTTTATGTCTTTAGTGCGATCCTATAAACTCATGTGTCCTAGTATGCATGTGCTTTGCTCAACTCTTGCTCAGAAATCATGCAAGAAACACACTCACAAGAATTACAAAACTTACTACCTCACACAAACCTTATTACAAATAATTCTCCAATTGAGCTTCCTTTTGGTTGTGCTTGGGTCATTCCGAGTACGTGTCCAATTGATCTTTCCTTCTTGACGTCTACTCGGTCCGATCTTTGCCTTCGATCCAATAATTCATGTACGAGTACCTGTACTAAACATGATCTGCAAAGATAGGAAAACACTAGGAACAACATATAGGTTAATATCATCAAAACACATTAAACAATGATGGTGTAGCCACTAAGGCTAACACTTTTAATTTCCGCTTGCACTTAATTATTTGATTGTTGTGTATTTTAAGTAATTGGGTAATCTTTTTTGCATGATAAAATCACGCATTAAAATTGATAAGTTGAGAAATACTGAACTACTTGTCATCTAGTTTGTGAGTGTGTGATTGTAAGTTCTTCAAAAATTAGAATCTAAAGACTAAGATTTTAAAATACCCAATGCACCCCCCTCCCCTCTCTTGGGATTACACATAAATTCACATGTTGGAACCCTATCTATGCTTTAGTGTCATATCATGATTAATTCAAGCCCCCATAAAAAAACACCTCCAAGACTTCAAGATTAATTGATTAAACAATATAGGTTCTTAAGGGGAAATTATAACAGAAGTCGGCCCCTCCACATGTACTTGCGCCTAACTTTTAAGATTTTGACATGTGGTATGTGGGGCCCAATTGAATGACTCCCTCCTACTAGACTAGTGTTAACATTGTTTGCCTCGTTTGTGTGAAATAAAAAAAAAATGTTTTAAAAAAGGAAAGGTTCTTCACTGCTCTCTTTCGCATATCTCCCCTCTTTCTCTGTTCTTCGCCTGAGATCTAGAAAATTGGCGAAGATGATGAAAAATTGGATGCCATCGTGGTCCTTGCTTGCACTAGCGGTGGGTGAAGCAGCGATGTCTTGCCACGACGTGGAGGGGCCACTTCCAATGATGGAGTAGCTAGCTAACATTCAAACATCGCTGCTTCACCCATTTTCTTTTCTTTCCTTTCCTTTCTTAATTTTCTTC
Organism: Malania oleifera; assembly: GCF_029873635.1. NCBI lineage: Eukaryota > Viridiplantae > Streptophyta > Magnoliopsida > Santalales > Ximeniaceae > Malania > Malania oleifera. The sequence goes on along the minus strand of NC_080428.1, from coordinate 33,489,034 downwards.
TCTCTGAATTGATTATACAGGCCAATTTCACAAATAAAACCAGACATCACTGCTTCACCCACCACTAGTGCAAGCAAGGACCACGATGGCATCCAATTTTTCATCATCTTCTCCAATTTTCTAGTTCTCGGGTGAAGAACATAGAAAGAGGGAGATATGCGAGAGAGAGCAACAAAGAACCCTTCCTTTTTCAAAACATTTTTTTTTTCACACAAGTGGGCAAACAGCATTAACGCCAATCCAACAGGAGGGAGCCATTCAACTAGGCCCCACATACCACGTGTCAAAATTTTAAAAGCTAGGCACAGGTACACGTGGAGGGGCCGCCTCGTGTTATAATTTCCCGTTTCAATGGGGCACCTGTTATAATTTCCCGTTTCAATGGGGCATCAATTTACATTATCACTTAACGAAAATTGTTCATTTAATGCTCCAAATATTTATTGTAGTGATGCTTTATTTATTTATTTATTTATTTATTTATTTATTTATTTATTATTATTATTATGGACAAAAGATATTGACTTTTTATAAGATTTTAAATATTTTAGTGACTTTTTTTAACATTTCAAAATCTCCAAACCTCTCCTAACATTTAATTTTTGAACAGTTATATTTCTAAAAAAATTATCATTTTGTCAAATATAAAAGGAGGAATGTGTTTTTTTTTTCAAATCTTAAGAGAAGCCTATGAAATTTTTAAAATCTCAAGAGAGACCCCTAAAATTTTTGAAATTTTAACGGTCTTTGCCTTTTTGTTGAACTCCTTTTTTTTTTTAACCATATATCTACGAGAATCTTAATTGGGTACTAAACAAGATAATCTATCTTCTACCTCTTCCTCTTTCTGGTCTCGCTCACATTTTTAAATCTATATTTTTGAACTTCTCCCTGGCTCAACATTCCTCGCTTGGTTTTTCTTATCAAAATATTAGCAAAAAATTTCCAAACTATTCAAATTGTGTTTGAAAGTATGATTCAGTTTTCGATTTCAGTTTGTATAGATTTGTGCAAAAGTCAATACGATTTTGTACTACATAATCGTGCTCCCAAAAACATAAAATTAAGCAGCAGCAACAACAAAAATATTCAAGCTTGGTGCCTATGAGCATGGTTTGGATTTTGGAATTGGCAATTTTATATGAAATACTGCAACTTATACATTTATTTTCAGTTATTTATCATAAGGTAAAACATTAACAGAAAATAATATCACAAATCAAAACATAAAAAATCATATATACCATATCTCAATGACTATGATCATCAACTCCCTTAATTTCTTCAAGCACATCTTCTTCCAAGCCTAACCTTCAATCCATGTTTCATATGAAGAATGACAAAATTGCTTATTGAAACAGGTTGACCTTCCACAAGCTCAACCTCATAATTATAAGCAATCACAGTTGCGATTGCCTTCATCTGAAGAAAAGATATCTCCTTACCAATACAACTCCTTGGCCCTGCATTGAACGCTGTGAACTTCTAAGATGGCTCATGCTTGATCCCTCCTCCCTCCTCCCTCCAATACCCACCTCTCTGGCTTGAACTCCATACAGTCCTCCCCCCCATATCTCCTCCATCCTTCCCATCGAGTACAGCATCACCAGGATCTTCGCGTTCGTGTCGAAGCGGTGCCCGCTCGAGAGAACGTCAGGCTGCGCCGCCGCCTTCTGCACGATCGGAACCGGTGGAAACAGCCTCAGCGTCTCGCACAAGGCCCCGTGGAGCTAGACCATTTTCCCGAGTGCCTCGGTGCTGAAGCGCGTACATTTTTTATTGTCTCCGTCCAAGTTTGCTCCGATTTCGTCTCGGATTTTGTTCCGGGCCGCAGGGTTCGTCGCGAGGAGGTAGACGAACCAGGTGAGGGCAGCGCTGATGGTGTCCCTCCCCGCAGCCATGAGGTTGAACGCAGTGTCCCTGAGGAAGGAGTCGTCTGTTTTTTGCTGATGGTTTTTCTGTTGCTCTTGCTTCATGTAAGCTGTCAACAAGTTGAACTCTTCCTCTTCTTCTACTTCTTCTTTTTCTTCATTCTCTTCTTTTTGTGCTTTGCTTCTTTTGAAGAATTCTTCTCGTTTCAAAGAGATGCACTGAGTTATGAAGCTTTCTACGGTCTCATACGCTTTGGACATCTTCTTCTCTTCTCCGACCTGAAGCCATTTCTGCAGCTTCCAGAATGTCTCCGGCACAATGTAGCGGTGAAACAAGACTTCTTCCATTTCGTCGAACGCCTTCGCGAACGGAACCTCGGGGAATTTTACGGAGAGGCAGCCAAGTTCGAAGCCTAAAACGAGCACGCAAATGCTATCGAAAATGAGTCTCTAGAACAAATCCTGCATGTCAACCACAATGCCGCGCTCGCAGACGTGATCAAGAACTGGGATTAGCCCATTCTCCACCATTCTCCAAGTGGTTTTCTCCAAGAACTGCTGGAACCTGAAGTGTTTGATGAGGGAGTGCGTGATTCGTCTCTGGGATTTCCACAACTCCGAGTCGGAATTGAAAATCCCGTCTCCCAAAACGTCGAAGATCATTTTGTACTGAGGTCCTTTGGGGAAATTGGAGAAGTTCTTGCTGGAGATGTAGTGGGCGTTGGCGGGGTCGCTGGTGATTACCATGTCCATGCTGGCGAAGCTGGGGCATTTGAGCTCGAACGTGCAGCCGCTCTGTTTGAGCACGCGCGTCGCGAAGTCGAGCACGTGGTGGGCGTTGTGGAGGAGGCCCGGGAGCATGCCGACGACCGGCCAGTTGGTCATCGGCGACCGCGGCGAAGGCGACGCCTTCTTTGGGACGCGCAGGCGGAGGACGAGAAAGCAGAGAAGGGCTAGTAGAATTTCTGCGTAGCCCACTGTCGCCATTGGAGGATGGGTGATGGCTCATGGCAAATAATATATATGTTTGCGCTTTTTATTGTGGTGATCACTAGGAGTTTGTGCATCTTGATTTAGGAGAATGTTGCATGGTTTCAATTTTCTATTTTGTAATGGAGTATACCATTGGGCTTTAAAAACAAGCAAAAGCTTTGATTGTATTTAATGGTGTCGGTAAGCTCTAATTAAACCTTTGTAGTGTGGAGGAGCTACTGGGCATTACAGGGTGACACGAACCGTTGGTCATCAAGCATCTTGCTTGCTTAACCTTTTTCTTGTCTTCCCCCTTTAGATGTGCATTAATAAAGCTCTTTTACCGTTCGAAAAAATTTAAAAAAAAAGTGATCAATTAATCTCCTTTTAATGGGTAAACAACAAACAACTATACTTTTTTTTTCTCAAACTTCTTCTTTAGTCCATTAGAGGATTAATGACTCTAATATATTGTGTTCCTATTATTGGAGGCATATATACAAAGAGGCCTTTCATACTTATTGCATCAATCGTGTTATATGTACTCGTGATGATACAGGCTCATGTGACAAGTTATCAATAGATCCCGTGGGTCTCTGTCATCACAGCCCATGACACCTAATATTTTTTCCTTATTACATAATGCATATAATTAGAATGAATTAAATTTATCACTTCATATTTCCATCATTTCTATTTATTTTTCATTCAATTTCGTTCTCATCCCATTATGTTCGCAAATCAAATAATATGATTTTCATGATGCAAGACTCAATCATATTATTCAAGTTGTATAGCTATAGTTGGTCTAAAATCTTATACTAAAGGGAGGATATAACCATACAAACTAAGCAGACGTTAAGCTTTTTATAACTCATATTTAGTGCAAGCAATATAAAAGAGTGAAGGCACATGTATATATATACATATAGTCTAGAGCTACATTTAGTCTTGGGCCTAGATAGGTATATGTTAATTAATCTTAGATATTGACTTTGTTTCGTAAATAATTAGCAGCTTGACAATCAAATAATATTATTTTCATGATGCAAGACTCAGTCATATTATTCGGGTTGTATAGCTATAGTTGGCTTAAAACCTTATACTAAGGGAGGATATAACCATGAGTGAGACAAACTAAGCAAGCGTTAAGCTTTTTATAACTCATATTTAGTGTAAGCAATATAAAAGAGTGAAGGCACATGTATATATATACATATAGTCTAGAGCTACATTTAGTCTTGGGCCTAGATAGGTATATGTTAATTAATCTTAGATACTAACTTTGTTTCGTAAATAATTAGCAGCTTGACAATCACCTTTCTTTATATGCAACTAGGAATAAAATGATACTTAAAAGGCCTACTGGCCTCTAATGGACTTTTGCAACATTAAGCTAGCTAATTAATCTAATAGTATGAATAATTCATTTCATATTATAGATGGTGACCTTTTGAACTAGTTCAAGTCTATTCAATCTATATTAATCTTAGGAAACAAATATGCCTAAAGTTGTTAACACAATAGACTACTCAATAGCTTAAAAACTACCAAAAAACAAATTACACGCAATAAGAATACTGTAAAATTTACAATTTGAATACCAATCCCTTTATGTTATGTTGTTTATAGGGTGGTTCTTATACTTGGAGTTTCATAAATAAGGGAAGGAAGAAGAACATGGAGGGGCTGCACAGCAGGGACTCGTCGATGAGTGCCCTGAGCTCGTCGACGAGTAAATACCGAGAGCCATAATTTCTCAGAATTGAAGACTCGTCGACAAGAGTATTAACACGTTGATGAGTGGTCTTCTTCATATCGTCGACGAATCCTTGTAGTCATCGACGAGTGTCTCCTGGGCTGCGAAGACAAATTCAAAATTTGAATTTGGACGTTATGGTAGTTGGGTATTTGGAGGGAAACCTCCGAGAAACTTCTATTTATGTATTTCTGAATGTATTTTGTATACAGAGAACTTTGTAAGACTAGTGTATTGTTGTTCTTCACATTATAGTGAATATTGAGTGTCATTTGCTTTATTCTTATTTGATAAATTGTTGTTTCTCATCCATATTGGTTGTGTGTTGTTGAGGCTTGGTGATTTGTTGCAAGTTTACATCTTCCGCTGTGTGTGTGTGTGTGTGTGTGTGTGTGTGTGTGTGTGTGTGTATCCTATACTCAATTCAAATCACAACAAATTGGTATCAGAGCGATTGTTGTTATAGCATTGGGATCATCTTCTGCAAGATTTGACATTGTCAAATTTGATGGAATCGAAAACTTTGGTTTGTGGCAGAGGAGAGTAAAGGATATTCTTGTACAACATGGAATGACTAAGGCTCTACTTGGTGTTCGAACGGTTGGAATGGATAAGGCAACATGGAGAGAATTGGAAGCAAAGGTCGTTTCTTCAATACGCTTGTGTTTGGCCGATGAAGTTCTCTATCATGTGATGGAGGAGGATTCTCTAGCGGCTGTGTGGCGAAAGCTTGAAAGTTGGTATATGTCTAAATCCTTGTCAAACAAACTTTTTCTTTAAGCAAAGATTGTATTGGCTTAAGATGGTTGAGGGTTCAGATTTAAACCAACATATCAACATTTTTAATCAAATTGTGAGTGATTTGGCACGCGTTGATGTAACATTCGAGGAGGAAGATAATGCATTGATGCTATTAAATTCCCTTCCTACGTCTCAAACTTATGAAAATTTGGTTACAACTCTTACATGAGGCAAAGATGATCAGAATTTGGAAAAAGTGACAAGTGCATTGCTTGGTTTTCATCAAAAAAATGGTAATTAGCAATGAAGTTTCACATGGTGAAGGACTCATTGTAAAAGGAAATCAAGAACATGGGAGACGTAAGTCCCAAGGTAAATCTCGGTTGTAGTCCGAGAAGAAGAAGAAGAAGAAAGACGTGAAATGCTTTAAGTGCGATGAAATCGGGCACATAAGGTCTGAATGTCTGGAGTGGAAGAAAGGGAATTCTAAAAATCAACAAGGTTCGTCAAAATCTACATGTGTAGTAGAAGGAGATTCAGAAAGAAGTGATGGAGATATGTTGTGTATTTCATTGGGTTCGGAGTGCCTCATAGAAGACTTTTGGATTCTAGATACCGGATGCTCTTATCATATGACAACAAACAGAAAATGGTTTGACACCTACAGGTCAGTCAATACTAGTTGTGTTTTGATGGGAAATAATATTTCATGCAAAATACTTGGTATTGGAGATATAAAAATTAAAATGCATGATGGTGTTGTAAGAACTATATATGATGTAAGACATGTGGAGGGTCTAGGAAAGAGTGTTATTTCATTGGGTATTTTAGACTGTAATGAATATAGTTATGAGTCTGAAAAAGGAGATATGAAAGTGTGTGAAGGTGATTCGATAGTGATGAAAGGAGAAAAGATAGAGGGAAATATCTATGTACTACAGGGTGTTATGGTTGTAGGTGGAGATGCAGTCATTGAATTTGAATCAGTTACTTCGTGGTATATGCAGTTGAAGCATATGGGTGACTACATATATTCAGATGTTTGAAAACAGATGATGATAGCATCAAAGGAGAGACGTGTATTTTGTGAGTTTATTACAAAGGGTCTTGGTGTACTTCATACAGTGGCTGAGGTGGAGAATCAGACCGGGAGAGAAATCCTTATGTTAGACATTGGGGACTGAGTACGCTGGTTTTTTCAAGAAGTTTTGTAAGCAGGGCAAGTTATATGCAAAGCTTGCAAGGTACTTCTTGATGAAGTTAGTGAGTATGGTGCATTTCTCGTATGATCGATTGCCAAAAGTATCGCTAAATGGGAAAGTTGCAAGTGAATTATGGGCATGTTTTTGTAGTAGACTACTCAGTTGGGAGTGGATGTCCACTGGTGCACTATTCAAGTGATGGAGGATCTAGGCTTGGTGTTTTGTCTAGATAATACCTCTTTCTTTATTCACTAAGAAAGGAGGGTGCAAGCAGGGTGATCATGTGGCAAACAAAGGGGTGATCGAGGACATGACTTTTTGTTGATAAAGTCATAAGGCAACGTACTCTAGTAAAGGAAGGGAAACAGAAATGCCAGAAAATTGTAGTAGCAACAATCATGTTATTCAGGTGGAGTTAGGGACTCAAGGCAAAAATGAGGGGAGTTCGAACTCAGGTTAACAATATCACAAATTAAATGGGCTTGTGATATAGGTGAAGCAACAAACTCAGGCCAGAGATGGCATTGGTCATATTGCAGGGAGTTTCAGCTCGAGAGATTGGTAGAATCACCGTAAGCTCATGTGCATTATCATACCACCACTCAAGTGTGTGAGGTAGTGAGGCTTCCAATATGGAAGAGGGTGATAGAATGCAGTGGAGTGATATGTCTGCTGTGTATGAATGACATGTTATTTGCTGGAAATGCTTTAACTAAGGCTTTAATCAGTTGGAAACTCTGTTTGAAGGTTTTGACATGAATGTTTTTTGCGTACGGTCAAGATGGGTCTTGGTTTATTGATTCGCATGGACAAAGCTACAGGGAGATTGGTATTATCTCATGGTGGCTTTATGGATAAAGATGCATGGAGATTAGTGTTATCTCAAGGTGGCTTTGTGGATGGAACCATAGGAAGACTTCGTTTGCCATCTCAAGGGGTTCTGTGGAGAATCACTGTGAAATGTCTACCGCTCGGTACCCAAGGACGGGCTGTGATGTCCGGGATATGTCAAAGGTCCTCCATGATTGTGTAAATGGGATGTTTCAGCAGGCAATAGAGTGGACCGTCAGTTGTGAGATTTGTTGAAGACTATGTAGGGGGCTTTGGTGATATGAGGCTTGCAGCAGTGTTTGTTTACTGTTGTTGGAAGGCTTTCTTGGAAGTCTAGGGTGCATTCTTCTAGTGATGAATCTACAACTACATCGGGCTTGATGGTAGAAGTTGAAGCTGCCATCGGTAAGTTCAAGAGGTATTACTTGGACATGGTATTTGTCTCCAAGTGTTAGAAGGGAGACATAACCCAAATGGGCGATTCAAGTTCAAGGTGGAGCAGTTCATATGTTTTTCAGTATTTTCTTAAGGGGGCGTATAATCATCAAGGTGGAGATTGTTGTTTATCGTGTGACTCTTATACTTGGAGTGTAATGACCCGAAGAAAAATGGTATTTAAATAATAAAAAGAAAGGGAAATGGAAATCGGAAACAGAAGAAGGAGTGTTCGTCAATGACATTGCATTTTGGAAAGGATAAATCTCGAGGAATTTTTCCAGCTTCTCGTTGACAAATACAGGAGACTCGTCGGCGAGGGTATAACAGGAGATTATCGACAAGGATGGGATTCATTGGCGAAAATATAATTGGGCTCGTCGACGAGGAGACGTGGTTCGTCGACGAGGAAATATCGAGGGGATGATTTTGGGGTTTTTGAATTTCATCGACGAAGTGGAGAGTTCATTGACGAGATGACGTGGCTCGTCAACGAATGCCACAATTTAAATAGGCCTAATGTAACGACCTCAAAGTGGGGACACCTGTTAATCACAGTAGAAACCTAAGCAGCAGTAAACATAAAATTTCAATCATCCAACCATAAAACATAATACCAAAGTTATCTACATTCCCAAAATACTGTAGTTATTTACATTCTTCCAAACTATTTCAAAATACATCTAGGATCCCATAACCAAAATAATTTTGATCCTAGTACATTGCTTACCCTCCTAATGGGGTAATATATCACTGACTCAACGGCGGTCACGACCCGCCGGTCCTTCAAGGTTTCCTGAAAAATTAATTTAGTTCGGGGGTGAGACACTTCTCAGTAAAGGAAAGTAAACTAAATACGACTGTTTGGAAACATGAACATTTAAGGCATTATACATATACAGTACATTTCATATTTTCGTAAATGTTCATCATATCATACTGAATAATCAAATGCTTTCATATTTTCTAATAAGTCATAACATACATAAAACATCTGTTATAACTGATAATACTGAAAATATACTCAGGATGAATAGCTAGCTAATGTCATGTATTACCACCCACCACGGGTTGTGCATCCCGAAGGCGGGACCTGACAATGGTTGGCCGACCACTGCCGAGTCAAATATGTCTATAAGTACGATGGGCCCACCACACCCTAGTCTGACTACCAGGTGGACGTCCATACTCTACTAAAAGTCACATCGACTATCCATCTCCCACCCCCTCGTGGAGTGGTTAGCACTAATCTGTATATAGATATCTGATCTATATAGCTACAGTACCGAGCTCCTGAAACTGAACTAAACTAACATCCAGGCTCTGATAACATATAATACGTGATATTATAGCATCTTTCATCATTATGGCCTTGTGGCGAACATTTCATAATTACGGCCTTGCGCCGAAGATTTCATAATTACGGCCTTGCACCGAACATTTCATAAATACGGCCTTGCGCCAAACATTTCATATATGTATATCATTATGAAAATAATCAATTTATCATGCATTTTCAATATCATATGGTACTATATTCTTTCATAGTTTCTTAAAACATATTCTATTCGTATCATCGTCATATCATGATATTCTTCCGTGTAAAATAATATTCATGTCACACATTTGCTGTATAAAATCATACATTGCATTCTAAAATCATAGTTTCTGGCATCTCATACATATACATACATTTCAGCATAGTAGCAGTATTTTTCTCAACCGTACATTTCCTTCGTAATCTATAGATATAATACATACTTTCCACAAAATAAATTTTCTCATAATAATAATAATTTGCATGAAAATGACTGCTTTAGTTTATTCCCTTACCTAGCTACTGAGAAAGTCCCCTAAAATATCCTAGTCTAACACCCGTAGGATTTCCTGATCAATACCCTGAAAATGAAAATTCCCAATACTAAACTTCAGTATTTCTACGTATACACAATTTCCTATAACTACCATAAGATCAAATTTGGCTTAAAAAGTCTTACCTCAACTTAGGGATGATTTCAAACTAGCTTTCACCAATAATCCGCTCCGGAAGATTTGGATAGAACTTCCCCAGGAGCGTTGTGGTGACTTTGGATTGTCGATCCGGTGTAAATCTGGCCCAAAATTGATGAGAGATAGAGAGAGAGAGGGCTGAATAGAAGAGAGAGAGAGAGAGAGAGAGAGAGAGAGAGAGAGAGAGGAAAGTTTGCTTAACTGTGAAGTAAAATTCGGATTTTTTTCATATTTATAGAACTGGATTCGTTGACGAGCCACATCATTCGTCGACAAATCCTTTAATATTTTCGTTGACGAAATTCAGTCCTCGTCAACGAAATTCAGTCAGCTCAAAACCTCTCTCAGTATTTCCTCATCGACGAATCCTGTCTTCGTCAACGAATTCTCTTATACCCTCATCGATGAATCCCCTATATTCGTCAATGAAGCCCTGATGATTCACTCGATTATTTCTTTCAAACTGCGATGTCGTCGACAAAGTCGACCTCCTCCTTCTGTTACTATTTTCCATTTCCCTTCCTCTTTATTATTTAATCTCCATTTTTATTCGGGTTGTCACACCTAAAGTTCATTTTTGGATGAAATTTCCTGCGTAGATATTCTCTCTCCCTTACCCTTCGGTTCCTCCTCCTTCTCTCTTCAATTTTGGGCCAGATTTTTGCCAGTTCAATGATCTGAAGCCGCCACAACGTTTGTGGGAAAGTTCTCTGCAAGTCTACCGGAGCGGATCGTTGGTGGGGCTAAGGTGGAAACCATCCCAAATCCAAGGTAAGGTTTTCTACTCAATATTTGGATTTTTGGCAGTTGTAGAAAGTGTTATACGCTTGGAAATACTGAACTTTTGTTCTAGGAAATCCCGTTTTCAGGGTGTTGAACGGGGAACCCTGCGGGTGCGGGACAGATTTTCTTAGGGGCTTTTCAAGAATCAGGTAAGGGGATAAACTAAGCTAGTTTTTTTTAAGAAAATGTATGTAGATATATAGCATTTGATTTCAGGAAAGTAAATATGTTCATATATATGATTTATACTTGAGAAAACACTATTGAAAATGATGGTATGTTGAATATATGAAAAACGTGTTTAGTGTGGCATGAATAGAAATTGTTATGAAATACTGTTTTCTGGAAATGTGATTATAATACGGATTTTTATAATGGAAAACCGGCGTATGGCCGAGATTTTTATATGTTTTTCCGGCGTACGGGCTATGCTATGTGTATGATTTGCCACCGTACGGGCTGAGCTATGGATATATTTTGCCGGCGTATGGGCCGTGTTATGAATGTGATTTGCCTACGTACGGGTTGTACTATGATATGATTTTCCGGCGTACGGGCAGAGCTATGGATGTGATTTGCCAACATAAAGACTGTGCTATGATATGATTTGCCAGCGTACAGGCCGAGCTATGATAAAATGTGTAATACTGGCGTACAGGCTGATATTTTCATGATATACGTATATATGCAAAATGTTATGATTGATCTGATAATTAATGATATGAGATATCCATGTATCACAGTTTCAGTATATGTTATATGATATCTAAACCTGGTTGGCTTGGTATAAGCTAGCACTTCCACGGTACCGTTGCTATGTGTCTATGGTCATCATAATTATGATATTTGTGTTAACGCCGCTGTACGGAGTGGTGTGAGATTGGATGGTCGATGTGGTTTATAAGAAGTGTGTGAACACCCCTGGTGTACGGACAAGGTCTGGCAGACCCATCAGACTTACAGACTGTACTTTTGACTTGGCAGTGGTCGGCCAACCATTTGTCAAGTCCCGCCTTCGGACCACACAACCCAGTCATGTGAGGGTAATACATGACAACAGCCAGCTAACCTACCAAGAATGTTTTTGTATTACTTTACGAGATGAAATATGATTATGAAAATGTAATATGTTCTGTCATGTTATAATGATATATATACATATATATATATATATATGTTTTCCTAAATATGATATAATAAAATTTTCGGGAGCCCCTGATAGGAGAGCGGGTAAAGCCCCACTGATCTAGTACGGTAGATCTGCCCTTCCAGAAGGGTAAGTATTTTGATAGGGTCGGATGTATTTTTTGAAAATGGCCATAAGACATCTTTTTGGACTAAGTGTTGTGTATATATGTATATACTGATTGTAGTAACTCTGGTATTGTGATGTATGGTATAATGAGGTGTTTTTGATTTATGTTTCTTGCTGCATAGGCTTCCGTAATGTATTCTTGATGTATCCCTGGTACCCATGGGTCCAGGTGGATTATAATCTGCTAAGATTGGTGATACTGATTATATTATATATAAAAATGGGGAAATTCATCAAGTCGTCACATGGAGTTTCATAAATAAGGGAAGGAAGAAGAACATGGAGGGGCTGTGTTGACTCTACAAGTCCAATCCGGTTTTGATAATGACAAATCACTTGGTATTTGATCTGTGCGTTGAGTTTGTGAACAGGAACCATATTAAGCATGCACGGAAGGATAACGAGTCATGGAAGCCTTAAAGTAAAGCACACATATCTTGGAAAGATCCATGGAACTCAAAGAGTATGAGAATCAAGATGCAAGCAGCAAAGTTCAAGCACATCTTGGGAATGGGTACTTAGACCTCATGTATTTACATTTTCGTAAGATTTAATTTGAGACTCAACATATACCTTAGAATGACTTTGGGACTCATGCATTTCATGAACATCATTAGGGGACATTCGTGGACTTAGAATTAATGTCAAAACCCTAGAAAATGTTTTTATGAAATAGTCAAGAAAGAAAACAAAACACATTTTTGAATTGAAAAGTAAATATGCAAATATTGGGAACTTCAGATGACAGAACTTCAAGTTCAGTTAACTAAAAAATTTCCTCAGACGTCTGCAGAATAAGCTCAATCGTCTGAAGTTTTATGGGTGAAAAACAGAAAGTGGTAGAAGCACCTCAGATGACTGAACTTGACACTTCGGTCGTCTGAACTTGACACTTCGATCATCTGACCCTTGATCTCAGTCATCTAACCCTATGTCCAAACTATTTTTTCAATGGATAAAATGACTTCAATCGTCTGGGCTCTTGACCTCAGTTATCTGAACTTGCGGGAAAGATTAAAAATGTAATTTTTATTGAGCAAACGCACGAGCTATCTTATAATCCAATGGTTGAGATCAATTTTAAGGGTGAGACACTATTTATACTTTATATCTAAACCCTAGTTCGAAGTCTACTCTTCACTCTACATTCATCTACTTTGGGCAAATCTACTCAGAATATCTAAGTAGAACTCAGTTACTCATTTGGTTCTTTCATTATAGTATTAAGGTTTGATAAATCATATTTTTTTGTTAAGAGTTAGTTGGATAGATTTTTTCTTATATAAGCTAATTTACTTGTTGATATCTATATTTCATAGAGTATATCATTGCAAAATCTACTTTTGAATTCTTGTTAAGAAGTTGATCTTGTGTGTGCATATAGAAAATCATTTCATTAAGAATATTACCACTGGAGAAGAGCTTTAGGTATTTATTAAACACTTTTGATTCAAGTGAGATTTCATTCAAAGAGTTGATATTTTCAATAGAACAAACCTACTTATTTGAATATCATTTATGTTTGTAACTATATATATATATATATATATATATATATATATATATTGAAGGATATTTCATAAAATCATATAGTAAGAGTGTTGATTTTTGGTATCATCATCTTAGAGATACATATATGTATACATCAAGTCAAATATTACCTAGATCACATTGAGATTGAAATATTATTGAGATTAAAATATTTCGTGAAATAATTTTTACAAAGTGGGTGTAACATCTTTGCAGTCTACAAAGTTATTCTTATATTCAAAGATCTAACCTAAGTTCTCCAAAGTAGTGAGTTATACAAATATTTTTAGGAGATTGGATAAAAAGGAATTTGTGTATTGAAGCATATCATGCATAAACGATTGTATCATTTTCATACATTCTGAGCTTCAAGTTATATCATATATTAAATGTATCAGGAATTTGAATTATACTTACAAGCTTTTGTTCGGAAGCATTTTTGAGTGTCTTTACAGATTCTATTGTATTCACGGTTCGGTGTGTGAACCGGTATTTGAAGAGAGAGTTGTATCTGTTGTAAGCAGCAGAGTAGGAAGGAGTTGTACCTCTTGTAAGCAGCGGATTGTAAGGGAAGTTGCGTCCCAATTTAAAGAGCATGGATTTTAGTGAAATCCTTGAGTGGTTGCTCAAGGCGAGGACGTAGGCTGAGTTGGCTAAACCTCGTAAAACCCGTTTTTGTCTTCTCTCTTCCCTTTACTCTTTACTTTCAACACTTCATTTAAATTGTTCGACTTGCATATGTTGGTTGAATAACATTGCACACAATTAATTGGGTAAAAAGAACTTATTGATAAAATCAATTTAAGTAAGTTATAAATCCTAGCAATTGATTTGGTAAGTAAATAAATAAATAGGGATTAAGTGATAAATAGATTCAAAGAATTTTAAAATACCCAATTCACCCCCCCCCCTCCCCTCTTGGGATTACACTTAATTCAACAATTGGTATCAAAGCAGGTTTACATAGGCTTAATAGTTTATTTGTAAAAAGATCACATGGCACATATCTGTGTAACTCCATTCGGTGAGGGACACTCATCCACTAGACCACCAATTTTCTATGGTGTAAACTACACCTATTGGAAATGTAGGATGAGCATATATTTATTAAACATAGATTGGAAGGTTTGAAAAATAGTGACTAAGGGAAATCACATTCCCATGAAAGTAATAGATAAGATTAATATACCTAAAACTGAAGATGAGTATACAGAGGAAGACTGGAAATCAGTACAAATCAATGCTACTGCCATGAACTTGCTTTTCTGTGCATTAGATGTCAATGAATTTAATAGGGTAATGGCATGTAACTCAACTAAAGAAATTTGGGAAAAATTAGAAGTTACATATGAAGGCACTAAGGAAGTCGAGGATAGTAGGAGAGACATGCTCACTAGTGAATATGAAGCATTTAAAATGACTACTGATGAATCCATACAATCCATGTACACTAGATTCACACACATCAATTATTCCTTAAATGCGCTTGGAAAGACTTACCCTACTTATGAGTTGATCAGGAAAATACTAAGGGGATTACCTCCAGTGTGGGAAGCGAAAGCTACGGCAATAGCAGAAGGGAGAAATCTTAAGGAGATATCGATGGACGAACTCATTGGATCGCTCATCACCTATAAGCTGGCAATAAATGAGAGGAAGAATGAGCAAAGCTATAATGACCTACTTAACTAATCATATAACAAAACCTAATAAATAAAATAATCAACTTGAACCGGTGGGTAACGGGGCACCTTTCATGCACAGCGGAACCTAGGCAGCAGTAAATATAAACAAAATTTATCAACCATAAATTACATATTACCAGAGTCTACTATATTCCCAAAGATACTGTGTTTATATACAGTTTCCAAAACATCAAAATAGACCTAGGATCTTACAACAAAAATCTCCTAATCCTAGATCAAAACTTACCCTTCTAGCAGGGAAGCTCAACTCACTCAGCGGCGGCCCTAACCCGCCGGTCTCTTCGGGTTTCCTGAAATAATTTAAACTTAGGGTGAGACATCTCTTAGTAAGGGTAGATAAATTAAAATCAGATGTGTGGCAACATGAATATTTAATGTTGTAATACATATACCATACATTTCACATACCATAAAACATAAATTGTAATATGATTAGATAAACATATAATTTCATACTTCCAAGTAATCAAACTAATCATGTATTATTTGGTATAATATATAATACTGAAAACTACCCAGGATGTATAGCTAGTCGATGTCATGTATTACCCCCACAACGGGTTGTGCAGCCCAAAGGCGGGACCTGACAATGGCTGGCCGACCACTGCCGAGTCAAAAATGTCTATAAGTACGATGGGCTCGCCATACCCTGATCCGGACTGCCAGGTGGACGTCTACAAATCTACATTGAAAGCCACATCAACTATCCATCTCCCACCCCCTCGTGGGGTGGTTAGCACCAATCTGAACATAGATATCTTATCTATAAGTTACGGTACCGTGCTCCTGAAACTGAACTAAACTAACATCCAGGTTCTGATAACATATAGTACATAAACATATACTGTTTATCATAAATCAAATAATATCATTTTCTAAATCCCACATTAACATAATAATTATGTCCTTGCGTCGAAAACATGAATAAATGCGGCCTTGCGCCGAATAACATGAGTAATTGCGGCCTTGTGCCGACCATGTCATATATTCTGAAATCATAATTTACTGTGTTTATCATGTTATTCCTGAAAATATTTGTAATCATGCTTTATTTTGTAAATCTAACTTAACATGGTATAAAATAATATTCATGCCACACGAATTGAATGAAACCATTTATTCCGTTCTGAAATCCCATTTCCTGTACAATTGCAGTATTTTCCCAAACTTACATTTTCTCAATTATACTCATATATAATCACATTTTTTTTGAAAATTATTCTACTATTAAATAATAGTAATTCCAATGGAAAATAACTGCTTTAATTTATCCCCTTACCTGGCAACTAAAAAGGCTTTCTATAATACTGATCGTACACCCATAGGAAAGCCTGAGCAATACCCTGAAAATGATAACTCCCAGAACTAAACTTCAGCATTTATTCGAGTACATCATTTCTTTCAACTGTGGAAAGACCAAATTTCAAATAAAAAGTCTTACCTTGATTCAGGGATGAATTCCAACTCGCTTCCACCAACGATCCGCTCCTATAGCTTTGGAGAGAACTTCCCTAAGAGCATCGTGGTGGCCTCAGATCGTCGATCCGGCGAACGAAGGAGCCGAAATAGAAGAGAGAGGAGAGAGAAACCGTAAGGAGAGAGAAAGGGAGTTATATTCTATTTTTCTTCTGCGTAAATCCGAGTTTTGCACTATTTATAGAGCCGAATTCATCGACGAGATACATCACCTCGTCAACGAGTCCCTGAAGAGTTTCGTCGACGAACCTTCACCCCTTGTCGACGAAATTCAGAATCGCCAAAACCCTCCTCGATATTTTCTCGTCGACGAAACATACCCTCGTCAACGAGACCCTATGCTATCCTCGTCGATGAATCCCTTGTATTCGTCGACAAGTCCTTGATTAAATTCCACAGTTATTACTCCCAAAGTGCAATGTCGTTGACGAACGCGAAGTCTGCTTCCTCATTCTATTTCTATTTCCATTTCCCTCCCTCTTTATTATTTAAATACCATTATTTTTCAGGTCATTACATTCTCCCCTCCTTATAAAATTTCGTCCTCGAAATTTACTATTCATACAACTCATCATCCCTTAAAGGCAAAATAGTCTACTTATTTTATTATTTGCCCTCACTTATGGCAGAGGAATACCATGGTTACATTTCAAGTTCTAGGAGATTACATATACCAAAATTAAATTCCCCCAAAACTAAAATACCACTTACTAACTAAAGCATTACATATTCCTACAAAAGAAACATTACATATTTACTCACATTTCCTAATCACATATGGCTTCTTCGAATAATTGTGTGTATTTCTGTCTAATCTGTTCCTCGAGCTCCCAAGAAGCCTCTTCTACTGTGTGATTCTTCCATAGAACTTTTACAAGAGGAATCTTCTCATTACGTAGTTCTTGTTCCTTTCTATCCTGAATCTGCACTGGTTCCTCCTTATAGACTAGCAAATCACTGAACTCTAACTCACCATAGCTGATAATATGAGAAGGGTCTGGGACGTATTTCCTCAACATAGATACATGGAATACGTCGTGCATCCTGGATAGTGCAGGTGGCAAAGCTAGCCTATAGGCAACTGGTCCCACTTTCTCTAAAATCTCAAACGGACCGATGAACCTAGGGCTAAGTTTACCCTTTCTAACAAATCTCATAACCCCTTTCAATGGAGTTATCTTCAAAAATATATGATCACCCACATCGAACTCCAAATTCCTGCGGCGATTGTCGGCACAACTTTTTTTCGACTCAGAGTTGCACTGATTCTATCCCTGATGAGCTGAACTTTATATTACGCCTGCTGTACCAGCTTTGGCCCCACAACTCACCGCTCACCCATCTCATCCCAATACAAAGGAGATCGACATCTCCTACCATACAGTGCCTTAAACGGTGTCATACCAATGCTGGCCTGAAAATTGTTATTATATGCGAACTCTACCAGCGGCATGAACTGAGTCCAACTACCCCCAAAATCTAATACACATGCTTGGAACATATCTTCTAGTATCTATATTGTCCTCTCAGTCTGCCCATCTGACTGAGGATGAAATGTCATACTAAACGATAGCTAAGACCTTAGAGCTTCCTGCAAACTTCTCCAAAAACGTGACGTAAAATGTGGGTCTCGATCTGACACAATAGATACGGGCACTCCATGAGAACGAAATATCTCCTGAACGTAAATCTCCACTAAATGGCTAACGGAATAGCTGATCTTGATAGGGAGGAAATAAGCGGACTTGGTCAATTGATCTACTATTACCCATATCGCATTCTGGCCATGCGATGTCGATGGCAACCCTGACACAAAGTCCATGGATATATGATCCCACTTCCACTCTGGGATAAATAATTGCTACAACTAACCCACTGGCCTTTGGTGCTTAGCTTTTACCAGCTGGCACGTCAAGCACTAAGCTACATACTCGGCAATCTCTCTCTTCATACCACTCCACCAATAAAACTCTCGCAAATCCCTATACATTTTCGTACTACCAGGATGAACTGTATACAATGATCTGTGAGTCTCCTCTAAAATAGTCTTCCTAATGTCAGAGTCAGCAGGAACACATAATCTAGAACGGAACCATAAAGTTCTGTCATCTGAGATGCAGAATTCCTCACCCTGACAAATCTGCACTCTATCTATCACCTCTGCTAATTCTGGATCTTCCTTCTGAGCAGCTTTAATTCTTTCTTGCAGAGTAGGCTGCACTACTAGGCTAGCGATACATACTGAAGGATTACCCTCTATCAATTCAATGCCGAGTCTCTTTAGATCCATCATGATCGGACGCTGGATCTTCATAGCCACCAATGTTGATTCCCCAGACTTTCTGCTCAGTGCATCAGCTACCACATTTTCATTCCCTAGGTGGTAACTGATGGTACAATCAAAATATTTAATTAACTCTAAACTCATTCTCTGTCTCGTATCAATTCCTTCTAGGTGAATAAATACTTTAAACTCTTGTGGTCGGAGAAAATCTTACACTGCTCGTCGTACAAGTAATGTCTCCAAATTTTCAATACGTGTACCACTGCAGCCAATTTAAGATCATGGGTAGGGTAGTTCTTTTCATATTCTTTCAACTGTCTAGACGCATACGTCACCACCCTGCCATGCTACATCAGTATACAGCCAAGTCCCTTCAAGGACGCATCACTGAAGATAGTATAACCCTCACCCCCAGATGGGATGATCAGTACTGGCGTTGTGACTAGCCTCTGCTTCAATTCCTGAAAATTCTGCTCACAACTGTCGTCCCATTCAAATTTGGCATTCTTCCTAGTCAGTCGTGTTAGAGGCCCTAATAAAGCTGAGAACCCCTCGACAAAATGACGGTAATATCCAGCTAACCCCATGAAACTCCTAATCTCCTAAACGTTCCTCAATCTAGCCCAATTCACTACTGCCTCCATCTTACTAGGATCCATAAAATTCCGTCTCCTGAGATAACATGCCCCAAAAACACAACTTTCTCGAGCCATAAGTCACATTTTCTGAATTTGGCATATAGCTTATTTTCCCTGAGCATCTGCAAAACCTGCCTCAAATGTATCTCATGCTCCTCGAATAGACGAGTACATCATCAATAAAAACAACAACAAACTGATCTAAATATGGATGAAAAATCTTATTCATCAAACCCATAAATACCACAGGAGCATTCGTCGGACCAAATGGCATAAGAAGGAATTCATAATGTCGATACCTGGTCCTAAAAGTCGTCTTCGATACATCTTCTGCTCTTACCTTTACTTGATGGTAGCCTGATCTAAGGTCGATCTTAGAATATACCCATGTACCCTGGAGCTGGTCAAACAAGTCATCAATACGGGGTAGAGGATACTTGTTCTTTATGGTCACTTTATGAATCTCCCTATAGTATATGCACATTCTCATAGACCCATCCTTCTTCTTCATGAACAGTACTGAAGCTCCCCATGGGGATACACTAGGTCGTATGAAACCCTTATCAAATAAATCCTGCAATTAATCTTTCAGTTTTGCCAACTCTGCTGGCGCCATTCTATATGGTGCTTTAAATATCGGCGTTGTACCGTGAAGTAGATCAATGGGAAAATCTACCTCACGATCAGGTGGCAAACCTGGTAATTCATTTGGAAACACATCAATAAACTCCTTTACTACTGGCGTACTGGTGAGCTTCATTTCATTCCCTGTTGTTTCCTTCACAAAGGCCACAAATCCCTGACAACCACTCAAAAGCAGTCTCCTCGCCTGAACAGATGAAACCATCTGAGGTAGAGATTGCACTCATGACCTTATAAATTTAAATTCTGGTCTTCCTAGAGGTCTAAAAATTACTTCTCTCACATGGCAGTCTATACTAGCAAAATTTGCTGCTAGCCAATCTATGTCGAAAATAATATCAAACTCATACATATCTAGCATTAACAAATCAGTAGATAGAATCCTCCCCTGAACATCAAATGGACAACCATGAAGCACCCTACTACATCTCACTGCTAACCCTTTTGGTGTAGCTACTAAGAATTCAAAATCTAATGTCTATGTTTCAGCCCCACACAATTTAACACATCCCACAGATACAAATGAGTGTGTGGCCCCTGAGTCGAATAGTGCAATAACTTTAAATGAAAACATATTGACCGTACCTATCACCACGTCGCCGGCTGTCTCAGCATCACCTAGCGTCAGAGCGAAAACTCTGGCTGGGGCCATAGTTTGCTGCTGGCCTCCACATGGCGCCTGGTAGCCTCCTTGAGTAGGCCTAGGAGTAAGAGCAGCACCAATCTAAGCCTGACAGTCCCTTATCATATGTCCTGGCTCCCCACACCGGTCGCAGACACCTCGCTCGGCACGACACTCCCCTAAGTGTCTCTTTTCATAAGATGGGCAAACTGGAGATGGCCGCGCACCCTGAAAACCGCAATTCCCGGTCTCCTACCTCCAATCTCTGTAATAGCCACCACAAACCACGACTGACTCCCTGCTGGGAACCAGAAGGTGTGGATCTCTTCTTCTGTCTCTGCTCCTCAGCCTCCAACCGCTCTCCATTCTCTGCTATAGTGGCCCTATCCACCAATTCAGTAAAATCCTATAACTTCAATATCGACACATGTTTATGTATTTCTCTCCCCAGACCTCTCTCAAACTTTCGTACCTTCTTTGCTTCATCTGGTATAATGTACGGGGCAAAGCGAGATAATTCGATGAACCTCGTCGCGTACTGTTGTACAGTCTACTATCCCTGCTTCAGTTTCAGGAACTCCTCAATCTTCACTTCCCTGGACGAGGCTGAAAAATAATTATCGAAGAATGTCTCCTTAAACCGTTCCCATGTCATCTTTGAAGGTACTATCTTCTTCTGCTCTAAAAGTTTCACCACTGACCACCATTTCTCAACCTCCCTAGTCAGTTTGTAGGTAGCAAATAGCACCCTCTGCTCCTCTAAACACTACAGCATTGCAAATATTCTCTCGATCTCCTACACCCAGTTTTCAGTGACTGCAGGATATTTTTCTCCTGAGAAAGTCAGAGGATTCATCTTAATAAATTTCTCGATTGAGCTACCGTGGCCTGCCGATGGACCCCCTATTCCCTAAAGATTCTGGCAATTTCGGCCATGACTTGCTGTGCCACGCTGCGCAAACCTGCATCTGAATCACCGTCCGCAGTGCCCGAGGGTCTAGCACCCTCATTCCCACTAGCGTGGGCACTACTGCTACCAGGGTCCATCCTAAAAACAAATAACTTAATTCAAAACCCGTTCACTATACATATCACTCAACCAATATAGTATATACTCCTAATTAATCCACCTCTCCTAATATTAATTCAAGGTTCAATCCTGCAACCTAGATACCCAACCCGATGATAGTTTACCATAACTTTCCTAAAATCGTCACCCCAGTAAAATAACACAAACCACCACGGAAGTCCTGCATCTAGACTACAAAACCAGACCTCAAATCCCCTTATCTTATACCCTGGTATTATTATTGCTGCATTCTAAAGTCTAAAGAACCTAGTATCCTAGGCTCTGATCAAAATGTAATGACCTGCTTAACTAATCATATAATAAAACCTAATAAATAAAATAATCAACTCGAACCCGTGGGTAACGGGGCACCTATCATACACAGCGGAACCTAGGCAGCAATAAATATAAACCACATTCATCAATCATAAATAACATAATACCAGAGTCTACTATATTCCCAAAGATACTGTGTTTATATACAATCTCCAAAACATCAAAATAAACCTAGGATCTTACAACAAAAATCTCCTGATCCAAAATCAAAACTTACCCTTCTAGCAGGGAAGCTCAACTCACTCAGCGGCGGCCCTGACCCGCCGGTCTCTCCGGATTTCATGAAATAATTTAAACTTAGGGTGAGACACCTCTCAGTAAGAGTAGATAAATTAAAATCAACTGTGTCGAAACATGAATATTTAATGTTGTAATACCTATACCGTACATTTCACATACCATAAAACATAAATCGTAATATGGTTAGATAAAAATATAATTTCATACTTCCAAGTAATCATACTAATCATGTATTATCTGGTATAATTTATAATACTGAAAAACTACCTAGGATGTATAGTTAGTTGATGTCATGTATTACCCCCCATGACGGGTTGAGCAGCCCAAAAGCAGGACCCGACAATGGCTAGTCGACCACTACCGAGTCAAAAATGTCTGTAAGTACGATGGGCCAGCCACACCCTAGTCTGGACTGCCAGGTGGACGTCTACAACTCTACACTGAAAGCCACATCGACTATCCATCTCTCACTCCCTCATGGGGTGGTTAACACCAATCTGAACATAGATATCTTATCTATAAGCTACGGTACCGTGCTCCCGAAACTGAACTAAACTAACATCCGGGTTCTGATAACATATAGTACATTAACATATATTGTTTATCGTAAATCAAATAATATCATTTTCTGAATCCCACATTAACATAATAATTATAGCCTCATGCCGAAAACATGAATAAATGCGGCCTTGCACCGAATAATATGAGTAATTGCAGCCTTGCGCCGACCATATCATATATTCTGAAATCATAATTTACTGTGTTTATCATGTTATTCCTAAAAATATTTGTAATCATGCTTTATTTTGTAAATCTAACTTAACATGGTATAATATATATATATATATATATATATATAAAATAATATTCATGCCACACGAATTGAATGAAACCATTTATTACATTCTGAAATCCCATTTCCTGTACAATTGCAGTATTTTCCCAAACTTACATTTTCTCAATTATACTCAAATATAATCACATTTTTTCTGAAAATTATTCTACTATAAAATAATAATAATTCTAATGGAAAATAACTGCTTTAATTTATCCCCTTACCTAACAACTGAAAAAACCCTCTATAATACTAGTCTTACACCCGTAGGAAACCCTTAGCAGTACCCTGAAAATGATAACTCCTATAACTAAACTTCAGTATTTATTCGAGTGCATCATTTCCTTCAACTATGGAAAGACCAAATTTCAAATAAAAAGTTTTACCTTGATTCAGGGATGAATTCCAACTCACTTCCACTAATGATCTGCTCCTGCAGCTTTGGAGAGAACTTTCCCATGAGCATCGTGGTGGCCTCAGATCGTCGATCCGGCGAACGATGGAGCCGAAATTGAAGAGAGAGAGAGGAAGTGATTTTCTATTTTTCTTCTGCGTAAAACCAAGTTTTGCACTATTTATAGAACCAAATTCGTCGACGAGACATGTCACCTCGTCGATGAGTCCCTAAAGAGTTTCATTGACGAACCTTCAACCCTCATCAACAAAATTCAAAATTACCAAAACCCTCCTCGGTATTTTCTCGTCGACGAAACATACGCTCGTCGACGAGACCCTGTGTTATCCTCGTCGATGAATCCCCTGTATTCATCGACGAGTCACTGATTAAATTCCTTAGTTATTACTCCCAAAGTGCAATGTCATCGATGAAAGCAAAGTTTGCTGCCTCCTTCTATTTCTGTTTCCATTTCCCTCCTTCTTTATTATTTAAATACCATTATTCTTCGGGTCATTACAAAAGAAAAGCCAAGAAAACCACAGCACTTGAGGCAACATCTCACAGCTCCAGTGAGGAAAGTGGCTTAGAATCATATGACGAGATGGCCTTGCTTACAAAGAAGTTCGTAAAGTCCCTAAAAAAGAACAAGAAGTTCAATAGAAAATTTCGGAACTCTAAATCAGAAAGAGAAGAGTCTAGCATAAAGAAAAAGACGGAAGATCTTCCAACATGCTACAACTGCCGAGAGGTTGGACACATCAAGTCTAAGTGTCCTAAACTAGTGAAAGCCTCAAAGAAAAAGAAGAAGGCACTGAAAGTAGGCTGGGATACACACAGCACTAGTTGTTAAAATCTAAATTCAATGACAACGAGGTTGCCAATCTGTGTCTAATAGCACATGATGACCTTGAGGTACAATCATTGTTTTCATCCTCTTCATATTATTCTAGTGAGTCTGAAAATGAAAATGAAAATGACTTGATTTCATATGATGAACTGAAACAAGAATACCTATACTCTATTAAAATGCTTGAGAATTAAACAAAGAAAATTTTTGAGTTAAAAAGTAAAGTCAAAGAACTTTCAAGGCTAATTGAACACCAAA
The DNA here is from genome assembly GCF_029873635.1 of Malania oleifera. Lineage (NCBI taxonomy): Eukaryota > Viridiplantae > Streptophyta > Magnoliopsida > Santalales > Ximeniaceae > Malania > Malania oleifera. The sequence goes on along the minus strand of NC_080428.1, from coordinate 33,464,235 downwards.
ATGAATCTCATGCATCTTTCATAAAAGATAAAGATTTGAAAATTGATGAGTTAGAAAAGGATTTGAAAAATAAATATGAAATTATTTGTAAATTTACTGAGGGACAAAACAATTTTGAAAAGCTCCTAGGATCTCAAAGAAATTCCCTAGAAAAGGAAGGGCTTGGTTTTAATGGGAAGGAAAATCTAAAGAATAGACACATTTACATGGGTTATTTTATAAAAGAGTCAAAGTCATATGTTCCAACTAAGAATTATTATAGAAATACTACATACTTTAAATGTAGAAGGTTGGGTCACATACAATTCGACTGTCCTTTCAAAAATAAATATGTAAAAATTAAGAAAGTATGGAAGGTCAAAAGGTCAATCTAGCACTAACCCCCCTGGACCCAAGAAAATATGGGTACCAAAGGTAGTTGTTTGATTGTGTCTTATAGATATGCTTAAGATCAGCATCCTCAAAAGACAAATGGTATATGGATAGTGGATGTTCACTTCACATGACCAGGGATGAAGCGAAGTTCACATTCTTCACACCCAAGGATGAAGGGTTTGTTAAATTTGGAGATAATGCTAAGGGAAGGACCACAGGTGTAGGTAAATTCGGTAATGATTCCTCACTCATTATATATGATGCTTTATTAGTTGAAGGTTTACACAACTTATTGAGCATAAGCCAACTATGCGATAAAAGTTACAAAGTATCTTTTGAACATGACAAGTGCATAGTTGAACACAAAATGGATAATAAGATATTGTTCATTGCTAAGCGTCGTGAAAACGTATATACCACTAGCTTTGATAACTTAACTTCACAGAGTGTGACATGCTTATCTGCTATGAACGAAATTAGTTGGATTTGGCATAGGAGACTAGGACACATAATATGCATTTAATCTCGAAACTTGTTAAGAAAGAATTAGTTAAGGGACTGCCTAAGACTAAATTTGTGAAAGATAAAATATATGATGCATGCCAACTAGGAAAACAAGCAAGAACAAGTTTTAAGAAGAAGAAAAAGATCTCCACTACTAGGCCACTCCAAATGTTACACTTAGACTTACTTGGTTCAACCCCAATTTAGATCTTAGGAGAAAAATCATACGCTTTTGTCATAGTTGATGACTTTTCAAGATTTACATGGGTATTATTCTCAGGGCACAAAGATGAAGCATGTGAACAATTCATAAACCTGTGTAAGAAAATCCAAAATGAAAAGGGATATACAATCACTAAAATTAGAAGTGATAGGGGTAGAGAATTTAAAAATCAAGGCATGGAAGACTATTTTAATTCATTAGGAATTGCCCATAATTTTTTAGCACCTAGAACACCACAGCAGAATGGTATAGTTGAACGGAAGAATAGGTCCATACAAGAATTGGCCAGAACTATGCTTAATGAACATAAACTACCTAAGTATTTATGGGCTGAGGCAGTGAATACCGTCTGCTATGTTCTAAATAGAGTATTGATCAAACCATCACTTAATAAGATGCCTTACGAATTATGGAATGATCATAGACTAAACATATCATATTTTCATGTCTTTGGCTGTAAATGTTTTGTGCTTAGAGACAATGAACACCTAGGAAAGTTTGATGTGAAATCTAATGAAGGTATCTTCCTAGGGTATGCATTAGATAGTAAAGCATATAGAGTATATAACAAATGAACATTGACGGTCGTAGAATCTATTCATGTAGTGTTCGATGAGTCAAATCCCTTCTCCAAAAGAACTGATGAAGATGAAATTGAATTAAACAAGGAATTTGAAGAACGATCCATTGAGAATAATTCAGAAAAGAATAATGAACGTAAGGAACCATCCATTGAAATTGATCAAACTGAAAATGAGGTTAATGAACCACCTAGAAAATGGAAATATATAAAGAATCATCCCATTGATCAAATAATAGGTGAACCATTACGTGGAGTAGCCACTCAATCCTCTCTTAGGAATATGATTAGTCATTTTGCATTTCTATCTCAAGAAGAAACTAAAAATGTGAGTGAAGCTATAAAGGATGAATCATGGGTGTTGTCTATGCAAGAAGAATTAAATCAATTTGAGAGAAACAAAGTATGGACATTAGTTCCCAGACCTGAGGATAAGTCAATCATAGGAACCAAATGGATATATAAGAATAAGAAAGATGAACATGGAGTAGCTGTGAGAAATAAGGCTAGATTAGTAGCTCAAGGATATAATCAAGAAGAAGTTATAGATTTTGAAGAAACATTTGCACCTGTAACTAGAATGGAAGTCATTCGAATGCTTTTAGCATATGCAGCTTTTAAGGATTTCAAGTTATATCAAATGGACGTCAAAAGCGCATTTTTAAATGGCTGTATAAATGATGTAGAACAACCCGCTGGCTTTGAAAACCATAAGAATCCAGATCATGTGTATAGACTGACAAAAGCCTTGTACAGTTTAAAGCAAGCTCCTTAAGCTTGGTATGAAAGGTTAAGCAGTTTTCTATTAGAAAATGGATTTATAAGAGGAAAGATAGATACAACCATGTTCATTAAGTCCAAGAAAGATGACATTCTACTAGTGCAAGTATATGTAGATGACATCATATTTGGCGCTACGAATCAAGAATTGTGTGATGAATTTGCCAATACCATGCAAAATGAATTTGAGATGAGCATGATGGGTAAACTAAATTTCTTCCTAGGACTTTAGATCAAACAAGAAAAACATGAAATATTCATAAATCAATCGAAGAATATTAGAGACATACTCAAAAAGTTTAAGATGGAAGATGGAAAAATACTAGGTACACCTATGAGTGCTTCATTGAAATTAGACAAAGATGAATAAGGTATACCAGTAAATGTCAAGCTATATCGTGGAATGATAGGTAGCTTATTATATCTGACTTCCAATAGACTTGATATAATGTTTAGCGTATGTTTGTGCGCAAGATTTCATGCGGCACCAAAAGAGTCACATTTGTTAGCCGTTAAAAGAATACTTAGATACCTAATAGGAACCATGGAAATTGGATTATGGTATCCTAAGTCCACATCTTTTGAGATTATCAGCTATTCAGATGCTGATTTTGCGGGTAGCAAAGTGGATAGGAAGAGCACTAGTGGTACTTGTCATTTCTTAGGACATTCCTTAGTCTCTTGGTTTTCCAAGAAACAAAATTCAGTAGCTCTTTCCACTGCTGAGGCTGAATACATAACAATAGGTAGTTGTTGTGCTCAAATGCTATACATGAAACAACAACTGAAGGATTTTGGATTAAGTTATGAATCAATCCTTATAAGATGCGATAATACGAGTGTGATAAATATTTCCAAGAATTCCATATTACATTCACGAACTAAACATATAGAGATAAGACATCATTTTCATCATGTTCATGTGCAAAAAGGGGATGTGACACTTGAGTTTGTATGCACAGATAAACAATGGGCAGATATACTCACGAAACCACTTGTGGAGGATAGGTTTACCCAAATTAGGCTTGAATTAGGCCTGATACCCAAGAGGTTGCTTAGAATTATACAAGATAATATAATTCAGCAATGTCACTTAAAATGTAATCACTTGGTGTCAAATCAATCATTTTTTTTGTATCACATTAATTCACATTTGTTATCAAATCAATCAACATTTGTTCACAATCGATATAACATTAGTCAACATTTGGTATCCTCATGTAATCTTTGAAATTTATGCGTTAGCAAGGGGGATAGTTGATGTCAAAAAGTATGAGAAGAAATTCTTTTTTAACTAATGGTTGCACAAGTTTACAACTTAAGATTTTCTAAGGGGAAAAGAACATCAAGGTATGTCTACTCATTTTTTATTATTTTACGCCATTTTGTTGATGTCAAAAGGGGGAGAAAATTGGGAGCAAAAATAATAGAAATCAGGAGAAAAAGCATAAATAAGAGAAATCTAGAAAAAGGAGCAAAAATTAACACTTGATTGTTGGGGAGAAATATCAGAAGCAAAAATTGTTGGGAAAACTAATTGTGCAAAAGGGGGAGAAGTATAGTAACAAAAATTGTTGAAACATCATGACCATATTGTCATTCATTGAATATTTGATGCATTAATTGAGGGGGAGCCTTGTTTGGTGTAACCCATTATATATATTTTTGTTAGTGCATTTGTCATCATCAAAAAGGGGGAGATTGTTGACTCTACGAGTCCAATCTGGTTTTGATAATGACAAATCATTTGGTATTTGGTATGTGCGTTGAGTTTGTGAACAGGAACCTTATTAAGCATGCACGAAAGGATAATGAGTCATGGAAGCCTTAAGTAAAGCACACATATCTTGGCAAGATCCATGGAACTCAAAGAGTACGAGAATCAAGACGCAAGCGGCAAAGTTCAAGCACATCTTGGGAATGGGTACTTAGACCTCATGTATTTACAATTTTGTATGATTTAATTAGGGGCTCAACATATACCTTAGAATGACTTTGGGACTCACGCATTTCATGAACATCATTAGGGGACATTCATGGACTTAGAATTAATGTCAAAACCCTGGAAAATGTTTTTATGAAAGAGTCAAGAAAGAAAACAAAACACATTTTTGAACTAGAAAGTAAATATGCAAAAATTGGGAACTTCAGATAACTGAACTTTAAGTTCAGTTGACTAAAAAATTTCCTCATACGTCTGAAGAATAAGCTCAATTGTCTGAATTTTTATGGGTGAAAAACAGAAACTGGCAGAAGCACCTCAAATGACTAAACTTGACACTTCAGTCGTCAGAACTTCACACTTGGATCATCTAACCCTTGATCTCAGTCGTCTAACCCTGTGTCTAGGCTATTTTTTCAAAGGATAAAATTATTTCAGTCATCTGGGCTCTTGACCTCGGTCGTCTGAACTTACAGGAAAGATTAAAAATGTAATTTTTATTAAGAAAACACACGAGCTATCTTATGATCCAACGGTTGAGATCAATTTTAAGGGTGAGACACTATTTATACTTCATATCTAAATCGTAGTACGAAGGAAAAACAGAAGAAGATCAACGTAAAGAGTAGAACACATCTTGTTGAAAAGAGAACTATGAAACTTGAGTTGATTGATATACGATTGCCTACTCTTCACTCTACATTCATCTACTTTGGGCAAATCTACTCAGAATATCTAAGTAGAACTCAATTACTCATTTGGTTCTTTCATTCTAGTATTGAGGTTTGATAAATCATATTTTTTGTTAAGAGTTAGTTGGATAGATTTTTTCTTATATAAGCTGATCTACTTGTTGATATCCATATTTCATAGGGTATATCATTGCAAAATCTACTTTTGAATTCTTGTTAAGAAGTTGATCTTGTGTGTGCATATAGCAATCATTTCATTAAGAATATTACCACTTGAGAAGAGCTTTAGGTATTGATTAAACACTTTTGATTCAAGTGAGATTTCATTCAAAGAGTTGATCTTTTCAATAGAACAAACCTACTTATTTGAAGATCATTTATGTTTGTAACTACATATATATATTGAAGGATATTTTCATAAAATCATATAGTAAGAGTGTTGATTTTTGGTATCATCATCTTAGAGATACATATACATATACATCAAGTCAAATATAACCTAGATCACGTTGAGATTGAAATATTATTGAAATTAAAATATTTTGTGAAATAATTTTTACAAAGTGGGTGTAACATCTTTGCAGTCTACAAAGTTATTCTTATATTCAATGATCTAACCTAAGTTCTCCAAAGCAGTGAGTTATACAAATATTTTCGGGAGATTGGATAAAAAGGAATTTGTGTATTGAAGCATATCATACATAAACAATTGTATCGTTTTCATACATTCTGAACTTCAAGTTATATCATATGTTAAATGTATTAGGAATTTGAATTGTACTCACAAGCTTTTGTTCGGAAGCATTTTTTGGTATCTTTACAGATTCTATTGTATTCACGATTCGATGTGTGAACCGGTGTTTGAGGAGAGAGTTGTATCTCTTATAAGCAGCGGAGTAGGAAGGAATTGTACCTCTTGTAAGCAGCTGATTGTAAGGGAAGTTGCGTCCCAATTTAAGGAGTGGGGATTTTAGTGAAATCCTTGAATGGTTGCTCAAGGCGAGGACGTAGGTCAAGTTGGCTAAACCTCGTAAAACCCGCGTTTGTCTTCTCTATTCCCTTAACTCTTTACTTTCAGCACTACATTTAAATTGTTCGTCTTGCATGTGTAGGTTGAATAACATTGCACACAATTAATTGGGGAAAAAGAACTTATTGATAAAATCAATTTAAGAAAGTTATAAATCCCAGCAATTGATTTGGTAAGTAAATAAATAAATAGGGATTAAGTGGTAAATAGATTCAAAGAATTTTAAAATACCTAATTCACTCCCTCTCTTGGGATTACACCTAATTCAATAGGCTGCACAGTAGGGACTCGTCAACGAGTGCCTTGAGCTCATCGACGAGTAGATACCGAGAGCCATAATTTCTCATAATTGAAGACTTGTCGATGAGAGTATTGACACGTCGACGAGTGGTCTTCTTCATATTGTCAACGAATCCTTGTACTCGTCAACGAGTGTCGCCTGGGCTGCGAATAGAAATTCAAAATTTGAATTTGGGCGTTATGGTAGTTGGGTATTTGGAGGGAAATCTCGGAGAAACTTCTATTTATGTATTTTTGAATGTATTTTATATATAGAGAACTTTGTAAGACTAGTGTATTGTTGTTCTTCACATTATAGTGAATATTGAGTGTCATTTGCTTTATTTGTATTTGATAAATTGTTGTTTCTCATCCATATTGGTTGTGTGTTGTTAAGGTTTGGTGATTTGTTGCAAGTTTACATCTTCCGTTGGGTGTATGTGTATCCTATACTCAATTCAAATCACAACATGTTATGTTAGTATTTTTTCCTATAAGTAAGAGCGACTTACATAGGAATGTGGTCCCCCCCTCAATTAAACCAAAAATATGCACCTACTAGATGCGATAACAAGAAAAAACATTAAGAATGTAAAACATATAAAATATAGTGCGTGTGTGTATGTGTGTGTGTGTGTGTATATATATATATATATATATATATATATATATATGTATGTATCATAAATCTTACTTCGCAATATTTGCACCACAAGCATATTTTTTTCCATAAACAACAAACTCATTCATCACTTGACCAATATGAGAGGCATTGCAAGAAAGAAATAAATGAAAAAACTTAAGGAAATTCCATTTTTGCTATCATCCTCTGTGTCATTCACTTTTTTGATAATCAATGTGAATGATTTTCATTGCCTTAATATTTTGAGCTCAGTTTGAGTCTCGAATTTGAAATTGTATTAAAATTTTACTATTTTTCATTTAAATTTATACAATTTTAAGTTTAAAGCTCGCAAGAACATACAACCATGCATGGTAGCGTACCCAACCATATTAGGAAGATAACTATTAAAAAAATAAAATGATATAAAAGAAAACAGTATCGAATATATGTAAGTTAGATGTTACTATCATCGCCTAGACATATATTAATTTTATTATCACATACATATTTAAATTTCACATGAGAGATCTCCGGCTTTAATTTTGAGAGTGGCCAAAAAGAAGGGAAAAAAAAGGATAGAGCATGAATTACTAGCCAACAATTAGTTTACACTTAATGGATCACAAATAATATACATACATACATACATACATACATACAGACATACATACATACATATATATATATATATATATAATGGGTCTGTATGTTGCCACCTAACCATAATATTTGCAATGCTAGTTTATACACAAATTATTAAGAGAGTTTTAATATTGTACAATATGTTGAAAGTGACAAATAAATAAAAAGATACAATCAATAAAATGTGTAGACACCCATTTTATCTAGAGCTTATATAACACAATTGGGTAGAATTTATTAATGCATTAAAATGAAAAAAAAAAACCGAATATATGGGGAAAAAATGAATACATTAAAAAAAATTTAAAACAGAAAATGAAATAAAACAGGTTAGCAGCTTCATCTTTGAACCTAGAAGTACAAAAGGAAAAAACAAATTAGACATGTGGGAATTTACATAAGAAGTATGTGAAATTATGGTTTAATACATGCAAAAATTAATCAATTCAATTCAATTTTGATTGATCAAATTAGAAGCTAATGGATCACATCAAAATGAATTAAATTGGATTATCAAGCCTATAAATAGTGGGCTTTTGAGCGAAAGAGATAAACGAACATAGAGAAGAATTGTTTGAGAATTGCTAAGAGTTTGAGTGCTTGAAGTTGAGAAGGTAAAGGAAGATAGAGGATCAAGAAGCTTGAACTATAGAAGCAGTGGGAAATTTGGCAGTGGAGATTCAAAGCAGTAAACTTAAACATTAAAGGAGTTAGAAGACAAAAGTTGGTTCCTTTAATTTAATTTAATTTTGTTTCATTTCTTGGATAATTAAAATTAAAAAATTTAAATTCAAAATGTTGCGATTTGAATGCAAGTAGGAATTTCTATACGGATTGATTACCTACATCCGAATTCAGTAACCCAAATCCAAATAGTCATACCCGATTACCCGAGATCCGATCCAAATCAAAGTCAACTTAACCCGTATCTTAAATAATTGATCCGAAGACCCAAGACCTAGGTCCAACTTAGACCTAGGTCTATTGACCATTGACCTTTAACCCAATCCCAAGCTCAGCTAAACTAAAACCAATAAGCTTGTTTCCCAGTTTGACCCTATTGGACTCGGCCAAATTGGTTGAGCCCCATTTAATTAAATCCAAGCCTAACCCAATTGTTATGCAACCGTTTTAATTAAATCCAAGTTTAGCCCAATTGTCTTGCAGCCCATTTAATTAAATCCAATTCCAATACCCAATTATCCTGCAACCCAATCTTAAGTCTAAGTTCATCGACCCATGCACCTGGCCCAATTCAACCATAGTCAAATCCAAACTAGCTAACCCAACTAGGACCGCACCTTCGAAAGGCGATGTGGTGTAATCCTAGCTGTCTAGTCTGTGTATTGTTACTGTTGACCTTATAGGTCACACCCGGTTTTGATAATGACAAATACTTGTTGTATTTGATGGATGTTTAAGGATATATGCAAGTATACAATTGGCAAATCAAGATGATGGCACAAGAAGTAGAAGTTGAAGGCCCTGAAGATCCTACTTATATTGTATTTAAATTCATTATTCATGTGGGTCTGTAATAGTAACTAGGATATGGGTTGTAATAATCATATGCATCACTTGCATGGTATGATAGGTAAGTTCAAAACAAAAAAGACCTAGAATGACCCTAGGACACTCATACATGCACATATATATATATATATATATATATATATATATATATATATATATATGGTTAAATGGAATGGGTGATCACATAAGTAAACAGAACTGAAATGCACTTAAAAAGCATGTTTGATCGACCGTACTTCACAAGTACAAATATTTCGTTCAACCAAACCCGTGACTGGGTCAACTGCCTGACCACTGCCAGGTCGACCAAGCCATGTCAGTTCATACTCACCTGGTCGACCGAACCCACACGTGGGAGAATCCAATGCTCCGGTTGACCGAACTACCTAGTTCAAAACCTCACGGTCGACGAACCATGCAGAAAAGAAAAATCGCCTTGGAACCCTATTGACCGGTCGACCGAACTTTTAGTTCAAATCTTGCCTGATCGACTGAACTTGCACACTCGGTCAACCAAACCTTGCCTTCGGTCAACCGGTGCTCTCGGGTTGTTTTATTATTTTTACCGTGGTTAAAATATTTAAATGGGATTAATCTGGTTAAAATGTTTTAAAACAATTATAATAATTTCCTATGTGTCCTGGACGGCTTTAATCAAGGCGATGTCTATATATACCCCCTCATTTGAAATGATTAGTATCAAATTAGCAAACTTGATTAGTGAAATTTCTCTGAATTCCAAAATCTTTCTTATTCACTTCCAAGCATCCCACACTCATACTTACCTTGCCATATTGCCAAAATTTCATTTGTAAGTGTGAATCAAGTGTTCTTGTCCTATAGGTTTGCTCTCTCAAATTTGTGATTGATTGATATTATTTTGTTTGAGAGTAAGACCTCAAGTTTTCTTAGGAGACTTTATTAAGAAGACTTCACTTGACCTTCTGAGTATTGTACTATCATTGCAATATCTTAAGAAGTTCTCATACGATTTTGGTTGCTAAAAATATTTTCAAATCATTTTCAAATATCTCATGTGTTTCATTTTGAGAAAAAATCTCAGAGAGATATTTGTTTATGTTCTAAATATCTTTGTTGCAATATTCCTTGAGTAATATTATTTTTTAACACAGAGATCAAATCCTTTTGCAAACAAAATCTATACATCTCTTGAGGCTTATATGTTGAGAAAAATCATATGTTGAGATGTCTGAAGTGTAGTAAGATCTTTGTTTGAGCATTGTAATTGAATATATTGTATGATAAAAAAAAATCATATTATTTGCACCCTCACACACTAATTACAACACTTGCATAAATATTGGAGAGTAGACATCTTAGACCACATTGAGCATACTACATTATATCATTTGGTGGTGCATGTGATTGTTTATATTGGGTACATATCTGCTTTACATGAAAGCATAATCACTGTATTTCATTGTAATACCCCAACCCCAAAGGGTTTGGGATATTTACTTTTTATTATTGATTTACAGCGGAAGTAAATAAACTCAATTATTATTAAACTAGAGCGTTAATTATCCATATTACAATCATTTATTTCAAAAGAAGAAAAATTACACAAGCATAAATATCTGGCATCATACTAATATTTCTAATAAATCTTTATTTTTCTATTCCCACCCGCATGCTTGCTAAGTCTGATTTCCGACATGCTCTTCAAAGTTATCTAAAATAAAAAATATGATTGGAGTGAGATGACGCTAAGTAAATAAGATTATTATTAGTGTAAGGTCAAAATGAGCTTTTAAAATTTCGTAAAATAATACTTAATACTATAACTTCAAAACTGCTTTTAAAATAAATGTAAATTTAAAAATTTCTACATAAAATTTTTACCATCAACTATAATAGTAAAAGTTAATAACCATATACTGTGACTGTTAAATTTTACTTTTAATTTTAAAACTGTAAAAATATTTAATTATTTACATATATATACTTTTCCATATATGTTTCCCTTAGATCGTCATTTAGGCGCAAAAATAGCCCTTTTCACATAAACATATACTTTTCCTTCAAATCATCATTAACTCTATACACATAATTAAATATGTATAAACATATATTGTAAAAACCACTCTTAGGCCTATTTGACGTAAGTCATGTTTACCCCCATGACTGGGTTGTGCGATTCGAAGACTGGACTTAGCTGGCTGGCCGACCAAACTAAATCAACATACGTAAACATTAAGTGAGATTTTCCTTATTAAGTTCTGATCCAGAACCAAGTGTGCACTCAGGAGAAATCTACTAACATAAATAACCACTCTGTAAACAGTATAGGTGCACTCTAATCCGTTTAAACTTTAAGTTGCAGTATCAAGCATCTGTAACTTTGAACTTTCGTTGCCATAAGGGGTTTTAAAATCATCTTATTATAATTTATGCAATTTAAAATAATATCGTGAAAATCTCATCTTTACTCATATTTTCATGAAAAATGCAACGTAAAAATAAACTCATGCCACACAATTTTTGTGTTAAAAATATATATAATTTTTTTTTAATAGAAAGAAATGCTAAAAATTTACCCGAGGAGATTAGAACATTTCTTAACCCAAAAATAGATGCAAGTATATTAAAGATAGAATTTGTATAATTAAATATGCGTAAAAAAAATAAACTCGTGGAAATTTGTATGGAACTAACTAACATAATTGAAATTTACTTACAAAATAAATTGTGGTATGAATTTTAAATTAAAAAAACTAACATAATCAAATTTACTTACCTTCTTCTTTTACCTTGTGCTACGAACACAATAACTATCTCTAAGAAATGAGATTGGAAAAAGTGGGTGAGTAAGAACTTACTCAAAAATTCTCTTTCTCCACCACAAATTCTTTCACTCATTAATCCTTATCTTCCTTGGAAAAATTGTTATGAAAAATAAGGGTTGAGAGCTTTTGGGGAAGAAATGGAATTTATAAAAGTGTGGGAAGATAGGTGAAATTATAATTTTTTTAAAATTAAAGAATGGGCAAGGGATGGGCAAGGTATGGGTTGCCACCATTCCTATTAAATAAATTTTTAATTAATTATTTACTTAATTAATTAATTAATTAGTTAATTAATTTTTTATTTTTTTATTTTTTTTAATCATTATTATCATTGTTATTACTTTTAAACTATTTTTAGCATTTATTTATTTTATTATTTATTTTTGAAAAAGAATTAAATCTGAATTTTGAAAACTCATGTGGGCCCCATATAACTTCGAGACCCAAGTGAGTCCTACGTAACTCCAATAGTCCTTCTACGATTTTATGATCCCTATATAACTCCGAGACTCATGTAAATCCCACACGACTTTGGGACTCATGTGGGCCCCACATAGTTTTATGGGCCCCACATATGATACCTATATTATTATTATCTTACTATGTATTTCTACAAATTATGTCTGTCAAAACACTATTTTATGTATATCTACTTATTTACGTGTACAAACAGTGTCTATCCTGTTTATCCTATGAAATTCCATTTTGACCAGGCCGACCTCCATGGAGCAACTGAGCCGCAATGGTCTCTGAGCACTCGCTAAGACAAGGTCTTTCTTAGGCATCAAATATGGAATCAAGGATCCTACAGAAAAACACTTATGTATTGATATTAACTTAAATGACCATTTTTATTATTTTATTATTATTGTGCTTTAATCGTATTTATATTTTTGGGTCATTACATTCATTATCTTCACCTGTTGTGTTTCCAGGCATGGCCTAAGGAGGTGGTAATCTAGCCCGGTAAGGATTGGTTGTAAAGGTTGAGGTCAGCCCTGTGCTAATTGACCAAGTTGTTTAGGTGTCGCTCCACCCGTTTAAGTAAGCATTATAGTGGTAATCCTTGTGCTTGTTAGTCAAGGTGGGGACGTAGGCAATTTGCCGAACCTCGATAACACTTCTGCATGTCACTTCTCTTTACTATTTCCTAGTGCATGCGTAGTTAATTAAATTGCATTATTTAATTTCTGGTACATATTATAATTGATTTACTTTACTTGCACTAGATTGACCATAGGGTTGTGAATATACTATTGTTAGGATACTCACCTAGGGCATTAATTTTACAAGGACCAATTCACCCCCCCCCCCCTTTCTAAGGATCACGGTAAAGCTAACAATTGGTATCAGAGCAAGGTAGCATAGACTAGTAGTTATTTTTCAAAAGGTCTTATATGGCTCATAGCTCTGTGACCCCTTTCCCTAAGGGACCATCTTCCACATGACCTCTGGTTTTCAGTGGCATTAATTACACCCTTTGGAAACAAAGGATGCGCATCTACCTCCAAAATACTGATTAGAAGGTGTGGAGGATCGTCTCTAAGGGAAATTATGTTCCTATGAAAATAGAGGAAACAACTAGAGTTCCTAAAACTGAGGAAGAATATGATGATGAGGATATGAAAGCTGTTAGTTTCAATGCCACTGCTATGAACATTCTGTATTGTAGTCTTGATGTAAATGAGTTTAATAGAATTATAACATGTGCTACTATAAGAGAAATCTGGGATAAGTTAAAAGTCACATATGAGGGTACTAGGGATGTGAAAGATAGTAGGATAGATATGTTGACTAGTGAATATGAGGCCTTTAGGATGAATGTAGGTGAGTCCATTCAGAGCATGTACACTAGATTCACACACATTATAAACTCACTGCATGCATTAAGGAACACCTATCCCACATATGAGATGATTAGGAAGATCCTTATTGGCTTGCCTCTTGTTTGGGAAGCCAAGGCTACGGCCATTTCTGTGGGTAGAGACCTTAAGGTCATGACTCTATGTTAGAGTTGGTATATTCCCAAAAGGGGGGTGAATTGGAATTTTAAACTTTTATCTTAGGTTAAACTAGATGTTAGATGAGTATTACAACCTAGGGTCCTTTTATGCAGCTCCAAATACGCTGATACATATAATAAATAGAAATTTAAATCAAACGCATCATTCACATAATAACATACACATGCGGTAATATAAAGTGCGGAAATATAAACAAGCACACGATATGTTATCGAGGTTCGGCCAACTATCCCTACGTCCCCTCCTCTAGCTCACAAGCCCGAGGATTCCACTAATAACTCACTTAAGGGTGGAGCGGCACCGTTTACAACCAGGTCAAATTAACACAGGGCTGACCTCAACCTTAACCAGGTCAATTAGTGGGGCTGATCTCAACCTACATGCCTTAATAGGACGACGCACCTAGCTTTCCTAACCGGGTCTAAGCCAATCCGGGACTATTTCCGAGCTAGTCTACCTCTACAGGCCCGTGCTTGGAAATATAATAGTATTTGAAAATACAACCAAATGGTACGATGAATATGTTTTCAAGTAAATCAGATGTGTACCCAGATACGCACAATCACATACACCATAATATAATTAAATATGTAAGATCAGTGTGGTCTAGATAGTTCAACTCTCAAAGGTATTTGCTATCAGTGTAATGCGTACGTGAGAGTGTCAACTAGTATGATCTTTGTATCACAATATGTGTTCAATCTAATAGCCCACACAAAGATACAAGCTAGACAATATATATGTATATTTCAATCAGCAGATTTTCTCATATGTATGATGCTCAAGTAATACATATGATTTGTTTACAAAAAGAGTTTAATCTTTGCATTCAACGAGTGATATAAATCAATGAATATTGCAACAAAGATTTTAGTCACACAAACAAATATCTCTACAAAGATTTATCAAATGAAACACACTAGATATTTGAAAATGATTTAGAAAGAGTTTTTGTATCCAAAAATCAAATATAAACTTCTCAAGATATTGCAATGACGATGCAATACTTAGAAGTTCCAAAGAAGTCTTCTTAGGGAAGACTTATTGATAAAGTCACCTAAGAACACTTGAGGATGTGCTCTCAAATAAAATAAATTTCACACAAGCACAATCTTAAGAGAGCAATCTTTAAGGAACAACAACACTTAAATCACACTTACAAAAGTATTTGAGAAGTAAGATCTGGTAAGAATAAGTGTTGGAGGCTCAAAGATGAGTATTATGGGTTTTATGATTTTTAGAGAATTTCACCTTAATCCAATCTGCTAATCCATATCTAATCTTTGCAAATGATCTCATATATATAGACATGGAAGGAAATATGACCGTTAGGGACCTATTAGGAATTGTTGGAAAAGATTAATGACATTTTAACCATTTTAACCCTGTTTAAAAATATTAACTGCGGTAAAAAATCAGGGCAACCCGAGAGGTCCGGTTGACCAGAAAGGTTTCGGTCGACCGGGTCTCATATGGTTCAGTCGACCAGGGGATTTTTGTACTAAATGGTCGGTCGACCGAAAGTGCCTTTCCAAAGGCGATTTTTCATTTTTACCGAGGTTCGATCGACCGGGCCATTTTGAACTAGCTGGTTCGGTCGACCAGACTGTTGGGATTTCTCCCGAGCACCCTCGGTCGACCAGGTAGTTGGAGTACAAAACTGGCTCGGTCGACTAGATAGTCAAAATATTGACCAGGGAGGTTTCAGTTGATCGGCGCTTTTTGAACTACCTGGTTCGGTCAACCAGGGCCTTGATCAACTGTTGACCCAAGCCTGGTTCGGTTGACCAGGGTAGAATGAACTGCTTGGTTCGATCGATCGAAAGTGCACCAAGAGTGCATTTCGGTCTCATTTTAATACACACAAATCCTAATGAAGTGCCTAACAAATATAGGTGCAAATATGTGTGCCCTAGGATCAATTATGTCCAATTTAACGACACCAAAAAAGTCCAGTGTCAGTCGACCGAACCCTAAGGTCATTCTACGATCACTTTTAGTCCATTTTTGGTTTGTTTAAGCTTACGTATTATCATGCATGTGATGTGTGTGAACTTATTACAAACCGGAGCCTTAGTTACTATTATAGACCAATTAAATGAAATATTACAACACTGGATAGAGATTGGTCTTCGGGCTTTATTTGCTTTGTGCCCATCTTGATCTTAACAATCTTAGTTCCTGCACAAAACTTCAAACACCCATTAGATACAATGAGTATATGTCATAATCAAAACCAGGTGTGACCAATAAGGTCAACACTCTAGATGAATTGATAGGTTCCCTGATCACCAATGAATTAGATATAAATAAAAGAGTTAATGAACACAATAGGGTGAAGAAAGTGACTGCATTGTAAACCTCCACTAACACATCTAGTGAATGCAGCGAACCTGACACTAATGATGATATAGCCATACTAACTAGAAAATTTAGCAGATTCTTCAGGAAGAATAGAAAACCATATAAAAGATATAGGGAGTCTGCATCTGAGAAGGGAGAGTCTAGTAAAAGAAAAGAAAAATCAAATGCTCCCACATGTTACAATTGCAACAAAGTTGGGCACATCAAGCCAAACTGCCACTACTGAAAAAGGAGACTAAGAAAAAGAAGAAAGTCATGAAGGCAAGCACCTTATGGGATAAATTAAGCAGCAGTGACTCAGAATCAGACCGTAGTGACTCAAAGGTTACTAATCTATGCTTTATGGTACACCGTGATGAGGTATCGTCCTCTTGTTCATTATCTTCATATTATTCATTTGATGATTGTGATTATGATTGCATGCTTACGTTTAGAGAATTACAATGTGAATATATTCGTGTATCTAAATTGTTGAGTAAAATGACCAAAGAAATTGATGATTTGAAAAAGAAATGCGAAAATTGGTCAAAATTGTTTGGTATTGCAAAAACCTCTCATGTTTCGATTTTAAAAGAAAAAGATGTGACTATTGCTGAGTTTGAGAGGAAATTGGAGGATATCACCAAAATTATTTTTAAATTCATCGAGGGCAAATGCAATTTTGAAAAACTACTTGGTGCTCAAAGAAATTCTCTAAGTAAAGAGGGTCTAGGTTTTAATGGCGTTGAAAATGTTAGACGACCTAATCTTTACTTGGGACATTTCACACATGAATCAAAATCTCAAGTTCCACATAAAGATCCTAAGTGTAGAATGAAATGTTTTAAATGCAAACAAATCATGCATATTCAATTTGATTGCCCACTTAGGAATAAGCATGAGAAAATTAGAAGAGTATGGGTTGTTAAGGGTGATCTGGTTACTTAGTCTATTTTGTAGGTATGTTTAAGATTGTCCTTCTCCAAGGATAGGTGGTACCTGGATAGCGAGTGCTCACGGCACATGACCAGCAACAAGGGAAAATTCGCCTCAATCATTCCCAAGGATGGAGGATATGTGACGTTCGGTGACAATGCAAAGTGGCGCATCATCAGTGTAGGTAAGGTTGGTAAGGATCCTTCCCTTGTTGTTGATAATGTTTTATTAGTTGATGGGCTGAAACATAATTTATTGAGCATAAGTCAAATGTGTGATAAAGGATATAAGGTATCATTTGAAAATGATAAATGCATAGTTGAAAATAAATCAGATCACAAAGTGCTTTTTACTGCAGATCGCCATGAAAATGTTTACACTACCACTTTTGATAACTTAACTTCACAACAAGTAACTTGTTTTTCTGCAATAAATGAAGTTATTTGGTTATGGCATAGGTGCTTAGGACACGCTAGCATGGACTTATTTTCAAAACTAGTAAGAAAAGAATTAGTAAAAGGTTTACCTAAAATGTCATTTGTGAAAGACAAAATCTGTGATGCATGTCAAATGGGTAAGCAAACAAAATCTAGTTTTAAGAAAAAGAAATTCATATCCACCACTAGACCACTTGAAATGCTTCACTTGGATTTGTTTGGTCCTAATAATGTGCAAAGTCTTGGTGGTAAATCATATGTTTTTTTCATTGTTGATGACTTTTCTATATTCACATGGGTGTTATTTCTTTCACATAAAAATGAATCATGTGAACAGTTTACCAAGCTTTGTAGGAGAATTCAAAATGAAAAAGGCAATAAGATAACTCATATAAGAAATGATAGAGGCGCTGAATTTAAGAATGAAGGCATAGAAAATTATTGTGACCTTGAGGGCATATCACATAACTTTTCTGCACCAAGGACCCCTCAACAAAACGGTGTTGTAGAAAGAAAGAATAGGTCATTACAAGAAATTGGTAGAACTATGTTGAATGAACATAACTTACCTAAATATTTTTGGGTCGAGGCTATAAATACTGCTTGTTATGTCATGAATAGGGTGTTGATTAGACTGTCAATTAATAAAATCTCTTATGAATTGTGGAACAACCATAAACCTAATACTTCCTACTTTTATGTTTTTGGTTGTAAATGCTTTGTACTTAGGGATAATAAACATCTAGGGAAATTTGACTCTAAATCCGATGAAGGCATTTTCCTAGGCTATACTCTTAATAGTAAAGCATATAGGGTTTTCAATAAAAGAACATTGACTGTCATTGAATCTATCCATGTTGTGTTTGATGAATCTAATCCATTTTCTAAGAAAGATGATGAAGATGATGTTGATATTAGAAAATTCTTAGATAAATTATCTATTAAAAAAACGCAAGTGAAAATTCATATGTAAATGATAAATCATCTGAAGATAATGAAAATGAAATTCAGGAGTTGCCTAGAGATTGGAAATTTATTAGGAACCATCCTATAGATCAAATCATAGGTGAACCATCCCGTGGTGTAGCCATAAGATCCTCCTTGAAGAACCTAGTGAGTCATTCTGCTTTCTTGTCCCAAGAAGAACCTAAAAGTATTAAAGAGGCTATAGAAGATGAGTCTTGGGTGATGTCCATGCAAGAAGAACTTAATCAATTTGAAAGAAGTAAAGTGTGGACCCTAGTTCCTAGGCCTAATGATCATACAATTATTGGAACCAAATGGGTATATAGAAATAAGAAAGATAGGAACGGGGTAGTAACTAGACATAAAGCTAGACTAGTTGCCCAAGGTTATAATCAGGAGGAGGGGATCAACTTTGATGAAACATATGCTCATGTCGCAAGGTTAGAAGCCATTCGTATGCTACTTGCTTATGCCGCTTTTAAAAATTGTAAATTGTTTCAAATAGATGTGAAAAGTGCTTTTCTAAAAGGCTACATTAATGAGGAAGTATATGTAGAACAACCAACCGATTTTGAAAATCATAAATATCCAGATCATGTTTACCGGTTGTCTAAGGCCTTGTATGGATTGAAACAAGCTCCTAGAGTTTGGTATGAGAGGCTTAGTGGTTTTCTGCTAGAAAATGGGTTTACCCGTGGTAGGATTGAGACTACACTTTTCATCAAACCCAAAAATGATGATATGCTTCTTGTTCAAATTTATGTGGACGATATCATTTTTGGAACCACTAATGATGACTTGTGTAATGAGTTTTCCAAATGCATGCACAGTTAATTTGAAATAAGCATGATGGGTGAACTTAGTTTCTTCTTAGGGCTGCAAATTAAACAAGCTGAATATGGAACTTTCATATGCCAATCTAAGTATTTCAAGGACTTGCTAAAGAAATTTAATATGGAAGATTGTAAAATTCTTGGTACTCCTATGAGCTTTTCCATTAAACTTGATAAAGATGAGCAAGGAATACATGTTGACGTGAAATTGTATCGTGGTATGATTGGAATCTTCTATATCTCACTGCTAGTTGGTCTGATACTATGTTTAGTGTGTGTATGTGTGCTAGGTTTCAGGCTGCTCCTAAGAAATCTCATCTATTAGCTGTTAAACGAATCCTTAGGTATCTAAGTGGAACTATAGATTTAGGCTTATGGTACCCTAAGCATACTACCTTTGAGATTGTGAGTTATACTGATGCTGACTTTATCGATAGTAAGGTTGATAGAAAGAGTACCAGCGGCACTTGTCACTATTTAAGACAATCTCTCGTTTCTTGGTTTTCCAAGAAACAAAACTCAGTTGCCTTGTCCACAGCCAAAGAAAAATATATTACGGTTGGAAGTTGTTGTGCTCAAACTCTTTATATAAAACAACAACATATGGATTTTGGGTTGCACTATGATATAGTACCGATTAAATGTGATAATACTAGTGCAATCAACATCTCTAAAAATCCTATCTCACATTCACAAACTAAACGAATTGAAATTAGACATCACTTCCTTCGTGATTATGTGCAAAAAGGGGATGTGGCTCTTGAGTTTGTATGCACTAATGAGCAATGGGCGAACATCTTCACCAAACAACTTCCTGAAGATAGGTTCATACAAATTAGACGTGAATTAGGGTTCATGCATAGTAGAGATGCTCCCTAGATATTTCATAGTTTGTATAAATTTAGGGGGAGTTTCAAATAATTTTAAAAGTCTACAACTAATATAACTGTTGATATCTTTTATCGGTATAGACTTTGTGAAAATTGATTATGGTTTGCGATGCATAATTCTCATATCTACTACATGATGCTAATGGTATCTATGTTTTATTTTATTGATCATACTGGAACTGTTTGAGTTGTGTAGTTATGGATAAATTGCTAGGTCCTATAAACTCAAAACAGGTCATTTTTATACAGGATTTTTTTTTTTTTTTTTTTTTTGGAATGTCCTACTTTCAAACGGCACACTGCCAAAATTTTTCAAAATTTTCCAAACTTATTGTGTATAAAAATGATTTTTACCCATTTCCTAAAGCTATAGTTTTTATGGCCATTTTTGCTGTTGTCAAAAGGGGGAGATGAAGAGGCAAAAAAATTGGGTTGAAATTGGGTTGCACTTAATGCATATTGTTAGGGGGAGCCATTTAAGGTTATACCCATATTTTTTGCATGATGTATTTTTCATTATCAAAAATGGGGAGAATGTTGACCTATAAGTCACATCCGGTTTTGAAAATGACAAATACTTGTTGTATTTGATGGATGTTGAGGATATGTGCAGGTATATAATTAGCAAATCAAGATGATGGCACAAGAAGTAGAAATTGAAGGCCCTGAAGATCCTACTTATGTTGTATTTAAATTCATTAATCATTATGTGTCTGTAATAGTAAATAGGATCTAGGTTGTAATAATCATATGCATCACTTGCATGGTATGATAGTTAAGCTCAAAAAGAAAAAGACCTAAAATGACCCTAGGACACTCATACATGCATATATATATACATATATATATATATATGGTTAAATGGAATGGGTGATCACATAAGTAAACAGAACCGAAATGCACTTAAAATGCATATTCAGTCGACCGTACTTCACAAGTACAAATATGTCAGGCGACCGAATCGGTGACCGGGTCAACTATTTGACCACTACCCGATCAATCGAGCCATGCCAGTTCATTCTCACCCGGTCGACCAAACTTCCTCCGAGTCAACCATTTGACCATACGGTCGACCGAGCCCAAATCATATGCCAAACACCTGGTCGACCGAACCCACACGTGGGAGAATACAATGCTCCAGTCGACTGAACTACCTAGTTCAAAACCTCATGGTCGACCAAACCACGCTGAAAAGAAAAATTGCCTTGGAACCCTATTGACCGATCGACAGAACTTTTAGTTCAAATCTTGCCCGGTCAACCGAACTTGCACACTCGGTCAACCGAACCTTGCCTTCGGTCGACCGGTGCTTTTGGGTTGCCTTATTATTTTTACCATGGTTAAAATATTTAAATGAGTTAATTTGGTAAAAATGTTTTAAAACAATTATAATAATTTCCTATATGTCCTGGACGGCTTTAATCAAGGGGATGTCTATATATACCCCCTCATTTGAAATGATTAGTATCAGATTAGCAAACTTAATTAGTGAAATTTCTCTGAATTCCAAAATCTTTCTTATTCACTTCCAAGCGTCCCACACTTATACTTACCTTGTCATTTTGCCAAAAATTCATTTGTAAGTGTGAATCAAGTGTTCTTGTCCTATAGGTTTGCTCTCTCAAATTTTTGATTGATTGATATTATTTTGTTTGAGAGCAAGACCTCAAGTTTTCTTAGGAGACTTTATTAATAAGTCTTTCCTAAGAAGACTTCACTTGACCTTCTGAGTATTGTACTATCATTGCAATATCTTAAGAAGTTCTCATTCGATTTTGGTTGCTAAAAAAATTTTCAAATCATTTTCAAATATCTCGTGTGTTTCATTTTGAGAAAAATTCTTAGGGAGATATTTTTTTATATTCTAAAGATCTTTGTTGCAATATTCCTTGAGTAATATTATTTTTTAACACAGAGATCAAATCCTTTTGCAAACAAAATCTATACATCTCCTAAGGCTTATATGTTGAGAAAAATCATTTGTTGAGACATCTAAAGTGTGGCAAGTATCTTTGTTTGAGCATTGTGATTGAATATATTGTGTGATACAAAGATCATATTATTTTCACTCTCACGCACTGATTGCAACGCTTGCATAAGTATTGGAGAGTAGACATCTTAGATCACATTAAGCTTACTTCATTATATCATTTGGTGGTGTATGTGATTGTTTATATTGGGTACATATCTGCTTTACATGAAAGCATAATCATTGTACCAATTTCATTATTGTGAACATACTGTTGTGTTTCCAAGCATGGCCTAAGGGAGCGGTAATCCAACCCGGTAAGGATTGGTTGTAGAGGTTGAGGTCAGTCCTGTGCTAATTAACTTTGTTGTTTAGGTGCCGGTCCACCTGCTTAAGACACCATTTTAGGGGTAATCCATGTTCTTGTTAGCCAAGACGCAGGCAATTTGCTGAACCTCGATGCGTGTCACTTCTCTTTACTGCTTTCTGGGGCATGCATAATTAATTAAATTACGTTATTTAATTTCTAGTACATATTATAATTGATTTACTTTACTTGTACTAGATTGACTATAAGGTTGTGAATATACTGTTGTTTGGATACTCACCTAGGACATTAATTTTGAAAGGACCAATTCACACCCCCCCCCTTTTGGGATCACGGTAAACCTAACAGTTACCACATCAACAATCCATATCAAACTTCCATAGCCAATCAGAAATTGTCATGTGATAGGTGACGTCAATCACCACGTGGCAAGTGACGTCATGCTGATCTCACTTTGCTCTAGAAAATTCAAAAAAAGTATAAAAAAAATCACTACGTGGTAGTAATGTCATGCTGACGTCACCTTGCTACAAAAAAAAAAAAAACCCTAAAATATATAATAAAATAAAATAAAGTCATGTGTATCCACGGCTAGCGGACAAGTGGTCCACTTATTCCAATCGGGTCAAATTCGGTTCAAATCAATTAAACCGATTTGATATTTGAACTGTCGGTTAAAAAAAAAAATTAAATTTTAATTGATTTTTAGTTTTTTAATATAAATGGTAAATGTTGACCTTATGGGTCATGTCTCGTTTTGATTATGACAAATACTTTGGTATTTAATGTCTGTCAAGTTTATGTGCAGGTTTATATTGACGAAATCATTTGATGGCATATGAAGACTTCAAGAATAAAGACCCTGAAAATTCATTCATTGTAATTTACATTATGTTCATGTTGGGTCTGTAATAATTAAATAGGAAAGGTCTGTAATAATCTGCATATCATGCATATAGGAACTACAAGCTCAAAGGCCTTAGAACGACCCTACGTCCGTACACATCCTTGGAAATCAAATGACCTTAGACAAGACTTCGGTCGACCTTCGGTTGACCGATGTTAGGTTTTTTAGGCTAAGTTAATATGCCTAAAACCTTAGAAAATATCATGGGTCCTTGCACTTACACATAAAATAGTCCCCAATATCACATATATTATCAGGGGAATTAATTGAAGTAAAACAGGACTTAGAGGGTAAAATTGTGAGGATTCAAGCGACCGAACCCCTGGTGTTCAAAACACCTCGGGCGACCGAACCCTTGACTGGTCAGAAGGTTGACTTGGTTTCAAGCGACCGAACTAATTTGACCATAGCTTCTTCGGGCGACCGAACCACTATTCTGACTTTTCCCACCAACTCGGCAGCTTGAACTTCATATTCAAATTTGCCTTGAGCTATCGAACACAGAATTTCGGCAGACCGAACTCTGGACTTGGCGACCGAACCACAGTCTTTTGAAATTGCCTTTGGTTCAGTAGATCGAACCCTTTTTCAGGCACCCTAAATGTTCAAAAATGAATTTTTCTGTTGTGTCTATTCGGCCGACTGAACTTCAAGTCAACGCCCGAAACTCTCAGGTTGCATAATTTTTCACCGCGATTAAGAGGGGTTAAATGGGGTTAATTTTCTTAAACAGTTTTAAAAAAAATTTAATATTCCTCATTGTGTCCTAACGGTTATATTTTTGTCAATGCCTATATATACTAGTTCATTTGCACAATTAAAACTAGATTAAAACCTAGATTATCTTGACAAATCCTCTAAAATTTGAGTGCTCATATTTTATATACCAAGTCAAATACACTTTTTCTTTGTGATTCCCTTGACAAACGTAGTTTCCAAAAGAGTGTTAGTGTGTAATCTAGATTAGCTACTCTTGCTCAAAACTCTCTTTGATATATATTGATTGTTTGATTTTATTGGAGAGTTTTAGCTAAGGTTTTCCCCTGGTTTAACTAATATTCTTTGTGTGCGAAAACTTGTAGCTAGTGGGTCTTTGCATCCCAATTGCAAGACACACTTGGCTTGTGTTTTTGATTGTGCGAAGATTTTTATAAGCATTCTTTTCAAATATCTCTTGAGCTACATTTTGAGAAAATCATTTAAGAGATTTTTGTACACCCTTATTGCAACTCTTAAAACACTTGCTGTGATTGATTAACATTAATTGTTAGTTTCAAAGATAGATTGTTTGCACACTCTTTGAGGTTATTGCACATTGACATTTGTAAGAGTGTAGTTGAACACATTACACAGAGCTTATAGTTCCTATATTATTGATGTGCATTGATTGATTGATACTGGTATGTATCTGCTTGATTGAGAAGCATAATCTATAACGACCTGCTTAATTTCCATGTTTTTTTTTTTTACTACGTACTATGATATTCTACATGCTCTGATACCATATAGGGGTAAACCCAATCATTAACCTAAGCAGCAAGAAGCAAAAATCAAATAAGCATATCCATACATAGCTATATACAATACCACACAATACCAGAGTACTAACATGTTTCCCCAAAATATACACATATATTTGTTCCCCAAAATACCCTCATCTATGCTGGGCTATACAAAACCCTCCACAATTCTCACTTCACTGACAGGGCACTACTATAGCCCCTCTATCTACGAGCCTGGTCCGCTTGCCTACATGGATCACCTGAAAAATGATTCAACACTGGGATGAGTCAACACTTAGTAAGACGAAATATGTTATTACTAGTATGTGGCAAATAAGATACAATATTATGAAAATATATTTCTAAATAATCGTGTATAACTGAATATGTAAATACAGTACAAGTAATAAAACCACCACCCGTTCCATGTTGTTTAACATAACAGGATTGAAGGTTACTATTCAAAATACTTTTATTATACATAAGTATGTTCCCTAGTTCTGTAAATCTGTACATACGCAATAGTAACTAAAATCTTTCCCTGTGGATAACTGTGTGTCATGATTTAACCCCTCATGACAGGGTTGTGCGGCCCGTAGGCGGGATTTACCCTGGCTGGCCAACCAGGAATAAATCACTATACTCCATCGGTCTGATCTGCCCACCTCAACCCATATCTGATGGGGAGTCTGTCCACGTCAAGGGCCTAGGTGATCGACCTACTACCACGTATTATCTAAATAGGTGGTTGCACTCATAACATAACGTACTATCTGTAGCAATGGTACTGTGCTCTGTAACTGCATAGTCCAACAGGGTCTGATACTATATAATATATTTCTATATACAACTATCTGATTTACCATGATTCTGAAATAACCGTAATAATCATGATATTGAATAAACTGTAACTGTAATTCATACATCATAATATTGAGAACTGTATAATCAGAACACTGAAACTGCATAATCATAATACTGAAATTCGTATAATCATGGTGCTGAGATTCGTATAATCATGGTACTAGAATTCGTAAAATCATGGTACTAAAATTCATAAAATCATGATACTGAAATTTATAAAACATATCTCCGTACTATATACATATTCTCAAGTCACACCATACTTTAATACATAATTTTCATAATTTAATAAATTGTATAATATTTTAAAAATACACCTAGCATAGCATACTTCCCTTACCTGACTACTGGAAAGCCCCTATGGTATACTGGCCTAACACCCGCAGGGCCTCCTACACAACACCCTGAAAACAACATTTGCCAGAACAGAATATCATTATTTCTTCAGCTACATCATTTCTTATAACTGTCAAAAGGCCAAAAATAGACTAAAAGGCCTTACCCTGAATTTGGGTTGAATTCCAATTCGATCCCACCGATGATCCTTCTTAGCAAACTTGAAGAGAATTCCACCAGGAATGTCGTGGTGGCTTCAGATCTTTGATCCGGCGAGGAATAGGCTCGAAAATGAAGAGAGAAGTGAGAGAGGGACGTATAGAGACAGAGAGAGAGAGAGAGAGAGAAGAGAGAGGGCGGCATTGAAAATGGGTAAAGATCCGGTTTTTAGTTATTTATAAGGCCAGATTCATCGATAAGACACGTCACTTCATCGACAAATCCTTCTGTAAATTCTTCGACAAAACCTTGTATTCGTCGATGAAATTCAGAGTAGCCCAAACCGTCTCTCGGTATTTTCTCGTCAACGAAACCATGTATTCGTCGACGAATTTTCTTATGCACTCGTCAACGAGTCCCTGTATTCATCGATGAGTCCTGATAATTCCTTAAAATTATTATTATTATTATTATTTCCAAAATGCAATGTCATCAACGAACGTCTGCGTTCGTCGACGAAGTCTACGGCCTCTTTCTGTTTCTGTTTCCATTTTCTCTCCCTCATTATTATTAAAATAATATTATTCTTTGGGTCACTACATAATCATTGTACCCGATTTGTACTGTATTGGTTGTATTCTAGGCGTGGGCTTGAAGAGGGAGACTAGCCCTGGTAAATAGTCCTAGATTGGCTTAGATCCGGTTAGGAAGTTAGGTGCACCATCTTGGTAAAGTGCGGTTGTAAGTTGAGGTCAGCCCCGTTAATTGACCTGATTGTAACCGGTGTCGCTCCACTCGTTAAGTGAGCATTAGTGTAATCCTCAGGCTTGCGAGCTAGAGGCGGAGATGTAAGCACAGTTGGCCGAACACCGATAACATATGATGTGTGCACTTTACATTTTCGCAATTTACATTCCTACACATGTATGTTATATTATGAATGTTGCACATGATTTAATTTCCGCACATTTTATTTATCTGCACATTTGGCATTCCATAGACAAACCTTAGGTTGTGTATTATTGCTTGTGAAATTGAAATCAACTTAGGAAATTTTAAATACCCAATTCACCCCCTCCCCCTCTTGGGAATACACTAAAGCTAACAATAAAAAATCAAGAAAATTATAAAAATCATAAAAAAAAAAAAAATTTAAACTCAGAAAAAAAAAATATTTGAGTCATTTTGACTCGAATACTAAAAAAAATAGAAAAGTATTTTTAAAAACCCAAAAAAAATTATTAAAAAGTTCAAAAATTTTCAAAAAAAAATCTTCAAAACTTTGAAAAAATCTGAAAATGTTTTAAAGACTCTTTTTTATCAAATTTGATGAATTTATTATCTGTATATATTTTTTGTGTGCATCCCAATGATTAAAGAAATGGTAAAGAGATATTTTAGACCTCACCTATATTAGTTCTAAGGGAGGAGTTTATCTAACAAGATCCCCTCCTTTGGAGATCTTATTAGACATTCTTAAATTGCACTTTATTTTTTATTTTTCCTTTAAATTTATTTATTTATTTATTTTAAAGGGGTTAATTAAAAAATAGTATACTTAATTTAGGGATAATTCATAATTAATTAGGTCTGTTCGTAAAACAGGTGTGTAGGGGGTGATAGTACCTTCTCCTCGCATAACTGAACTCCCGATCTCAACTCTAATAAATACAGACCAAGGCTACTAGTTCCTTGGCCTAAGATTAGTTTAGAGACCAACCAACAACTACTAATTAGGTGAACTAACCGCACCTAGGAAAATAATAGGTTAGTGGCTACTTCGTCAAATTTTCAATATTATTATTCCTCGCCATTCCGGATCCTTCTCCGGGCATTGTGATAGCTTCGCAACTCCACTGGGCACCTAGAGAGTCAAGTCATTAATTTATTATGAATTATCCCAAATATGAATTTAATGGTCTTTTAGATTATTCCATAATATGTTATTTGTAAATATGAATAGTTGCTACATATTTGTGAATATTTTACCTATATATATAATTCTTATATGCATGTTGTGAATGAATGGATACGCATGTGCATAGTTTAATGTATGTTGGGATTTGGGGATAGGCTTTAAAAATTTATGTAAGCCCACACATTTTCATGGGTCTCCTACCCGAGCTTTACCCTTTAGGAATAGATAAGAAGATTTGGGGTTGTTTACAACTGCTTCTCTTTATAAGTTTGTTACTTAAGATGACAAGAAGACCTGACTTTTGGCTTCCAAAAGTAACAAATCTATAAAGACAAAAGACACAAATTTTGGACGAGGTCTTATCACTACAAAAAAACTGATTTTTAATGACGAAAGTATTAGTGACGCTTTCAATTTTGTCACTAATAATGTTTTTTTAATGATGAAATTAAAGCATCACTATACTTTTGTCACTAAAAACTAGTTTTTTTATAGTGGAAGTTTGCTTGCTCCGAACTATTGTTGGCGAATGGATTTCCCACTTGACAATCTATCCCCCTATGATTCCATGCACAAAATTCAAGAATTATATTAGTATATTGGATGGCACTTACATTGATATTGTTTACTTTCTTAGATAAAGTTGCAACTTAAGCAGCTAAAGCAGAAAAATAATCAATTTCGTGAACTCCCTGGGTTCTTTTAGATGTCACTCGTTATGCAGACCATTGGTAATTGTTGGTTGTCATCTCTTCCACCAACTCATATGCTTCTTCCAGTGATTTCTTCATCAAATTCTCTCTGGCTACCGCATCAATCATTATACGTGTTGCAGGCTGCAACCCATTGTAGGAGGTTTGCACTTGAATCCAAAAAGGAAGTCCATGATGTGGGTACTTTCTAAGTAACTTTTTATACCTTTCCCAAGCTTCATAAAGTGACTCCATATAAAATTGGACAAAATTGGTGATATCGTTTTACATCTTCACAGTTTTGGTTGGGAGAAAGAACTTTGTTAGAAACTTTTTAGCCAAATTGTCCCATGTAGTTATAGTTAACAGTGGAAGTGAGTTTAACAATGCCTTTGCCGTATCTCAGAGGGAGAATGGAAAGAGTCTCAATCTAATAGCATTGTCAGAAACTTCGTTATGTTTAAAAGTACCACATAACTCCAGAAAATTAGCTATGTGAGCATTTGGATCATCATGTGGCATTGATGAATTTTTGAATGCGATCTCTGTTTTGATGCTGACAAAACACTTGTATCTCATGTGTGCATTTAGTGTTTTTGAACAGGTTCATGATTCAGTACACACATGTGGTCAAGGACATGGAGGCCAGAAGGGACGTAAAAACCACACACTCAAGCGCATTCCATGACACCGGAAGAGCAAAAGAAGAAGACACTTAATTTAAATTGTTTATGCATTTAATTTTTATTATTTGGTCTGTAATAATGCATGCATCTGTATGATATGGTTAAATGCTTAGACATGACCATAGACAAACCCTAGGGACCAACATTTTTCACTGAAAACCTTTTTCTAAAACTGCTAAAATCATACAAGGTTTTCAAAATGAATTTAAGGTTAAAAATAGCTTAGGTTCGATCGACCAACGTTAGATTTTTAGGCAAAATATAAATTTTAATGCCCTCGTTCAACTGACCAATTCGAGCTTTAATCAACTAAGTCGACCGAACCCGCCTGAAGTCAACAGTTGACTTGGCTCGGCAAACCGACGCTTTTTTGAACGTATCTTCCCTGGTCGACTGACATGTGTATCTTTGTTATCCAATGCCCACGGCCGACCGGCATCTTTAGTTCAAAACATCAATGGTCAACCGAACCTGTTGAATAGTCAACCGCTCTTATCCCTTGGTCGATTGAACCCACGAAGAGCTTGAATCACCTATTGGCCAGCCAACCGGCCTTCCCATTGGTCAATCGAACCAGTTCGAAAATTTGAATCAACTGTGAGAGGACAGCCGACCGGTCCTGTGCTCGGACAACCAAGCTTTCCTAGGATGGTCGACCGAACCTCGCCTGGGTCCACTGAACCTTTCGGGTATTTCAAATTTCTAACGCGAAAACGTCATTAACTTTTAATTAAACAAATTTAAAAATACTGGTCATGTCCCTAACGGTCATAATGTTCGAAAAATTTATAAATTTTCCCTTATAACCTCATATTAGCAACTTTGATTAATTCAAAATTCTCTCTAAGCCTTTATTAATCAAAGTTCCCTCAAATCAATTTTTATTACTAAAATTATTCTCTTGGGGCAAAATCTTTTAAACAAATCTCTTTCAACTCTCTTTCACTTATTTATTTCAAAATCATTTTTGAAGAGAGTATTTTATTTTGGACGTTTTATTTGTATTCACATGCATATGCTCTCACTTGTTATTTGTTTTCTGAAATTCATTATTGAGAGCATTGCTTGGGTTTCTCCTGATTATTTTCATGATAAGTATTATTGGGAGAAATTATTTATAGCACAAATATTTTCTTGAACTTAAACTTCAGATTCTCCAAATACTTTTATTTGCAAAAAATTTTGTTGGAGAACATATTTTTATATACTTATACATATTTTATTTGTGCAAATATTATTTTGATAAGCACCCTTACTCTACTGAGCATAATGCATATCATACTAGAGCACATGTTTTATAGCTTTAATATGTACATTTTTGCTTATATTTAGAAGCATTGTATTATGTATAAAAATAATTTTTATTGTATTGGTTGGGTTCAGCTCATAAATTGAACTAGGGAGTCTCTGCCCCATAAGGAAGACCAGTTCGGCTCAGCCTGGTAATTGAACTGGGGTATTCCTCGCCCCGTAAGGAGAGGTGTGAAGGTTGGGGTCAGTCCTATAATCTAACCTAGGGTTTACCTTGTCCAAGGCGAGGACGTAGGCAGTATTGGCCGAACCTCGGTAACAAATTTTTGTGTCATTCTCTCTCTATCTTATTTAAATTACTACACTTTAATTTCTGCATGTGTATGAATATTTATTTAATGACATAATTATTTGCATACACATATTTGATTTAAATAAGATATACTGCACACGTGTATGTTTGTTTTCATTGTTAAAACTATTTTACATTCACGTGTGAACAATGAATGAGATATGATTTATGGTGAATTGGAGAAATGTTTAAATTAGCCAAAAAAAAAATTTATAACCCAATTCACCCCCCTCTTGGGATTACACCAATTCAACAGGCATGCCACTGAATTGCACCGTTGAGGCCACCATTTGAAGAATAGATGGCTTTATCTCAAAGTTATTGGCTTGAATGGCAGGTTGTCTAATGCTAGAAGTAGCTCCAGTGACCAAGGGAACAGCATAATCTCCCAAACTCCTTTTCCCAAGTTTATATTCCATTTCTTCATTCTCGGCTATGGAATCCTTCTTCTTCTCCTTGTTCAAACGTTGAAAGGTACGTTCAATTTCAAGGTCAAAAGGAACTAAATCCAAACTTCGAGTACATCTCATGTACAACTTGAGAAGCCTGAAAATAAAAAGAAAAATAAAATTAAAATTAAAAAATTAAGGCTAAGATAAAGAAAATTCAAATTAACCTAGAATTAGTTGGTATCAAAAGTAATAGAAAATAAATAGTCCCTGGCAACGGCACCAAAAACTTGTTGTGAAATTCGCAAGTGCATGAAATCGTAACAAGTAATATAGTGATAAAGAAGGATGTCGACCCACGAGGACTATTTACTTATTAACTATTGAAATTGTTCGAATTCTAAATTATTTGAAAATAAAGAAAAGTGGGGGATTTTTAATCTGAAAAATAAAAATAAATAAATAAATAAAATTAAATCAACTAAATACTTAAAAAGAAGAAGATTTCACCCAAGAAGAAAACACTAAGACATCTGCCTCACCTAACCAATCGAATCCCAAATCCTAATAATGCAATCAATCAATTATCATCTTATTTGATAGCAAAATATTCTAACTTATAATATTCTAACTTATCTAAGACCCTCTCTCGAGTAGAATTAAAATTACCCAAAATACAATAACCCACGATATGTCTATGCGAATTTAAAAGCATTTAAGTACATTAAAATTATTAATATTTCATATAAAAGTTGCACAAATCACGTTGACACATTCATGTCTTTCGTTCAATTTATGGCATACATCATATGAAGCTAAACTATATGCATCAAATTAACATGTACAACAAATCACTCAACTATTAGCCAGATAATTAAAAGCATTAAACTCAATGATGTATACTCAAAAGGAATGATAAAATTATTATCAGATAGAAATAAGATTTGGAATTGTTATGGAGAGGTTACATCGTAGCCTTAGTAATAGCAATTAGCTCATAATAGAATAAAAAAAAACCATAATAATTCTAGAATTCATAATGAAAATCGTACAAAAAGAATATTAAAGAAGTAAAAAAAAAAAAGGAAACTGTATGTAGATCGAGAATCTCAATCGTTAATAACTCCAATTCGGCCTCTTTCTTCTTCTTTTTCCAAACTTTGAATTCCTCTCTAATGGTGAAGGAAATCCTCTCTTTCTTTCGAGTTTCGAATCCCCTCCTTTTTTAAAGCCCTGGTCATCCTCTCTCTTATCTCCCCAAAACAAGATTCCCCAAATCCCCTCCTTTTCTTCCGCCACCTTGATGTGCGATTTTCTTTTTCGAGGTCTTCCCATCTTTGAAAATCTTCAACATGAAAGTTGTGGGAGTTTTTCTTAATTTTTCGTAGATACCCAGATTGCCCTTTTTGGAGTTTTCTAACAAAAGTTATGCTCCAAATACTGAAGGGTGTTTCAAGAAATTCAAGAAAGGAATTTGAGTTTGAAAAGGACTCTTGATGAAGGGAATTTGAATTTGAAAAAGAAAGTTTCCTCCTTAATTCCCATGACTCATTTAATTTATTTATTCCTAAATGATAAATAAATAAAATGAATCAAAACTCTAATTAATAATAAAATTAAACACAAACTAACATAAAGATGAGTGTAAAATTATGACAAAACTTATATAGAAATTAAACACATCAAGTCCACTTAAAAACTTCACTATGATAAAAGTGTGGTTACAAGATCACAATTTTCAACTATCATAATGAGTACACAAGTCTATATTTAGCTAACTTCAAAGAGGGAAAGTTGAAAATTTTACTAAAAATGTGGTTATTGTTAAAATTCAATATCTGACGCTATAGTGCTTGGACGTTCTATCTGACCATTCAACAATGGTGTCTATAAGTCCTCTATCTACTAATAAAAATCAGCTAAATCGGATCACAGATGGCCCTCAATCATCGGTTGATCAAAACTACACTCTATTGCAAAAACTCAAATTTTCTCTTCTAATCTCTCCCTCTTTCAGCCACACACTCTCTCTCACTTACAATGAAATTCAGCTACTGCCAACTCTTATTTTCTTTACTTAAAAGAGACGTAAAAAGGGCTTCCAAATAAGCCCAATAAAAAGCCAAAGAAAATGGGCTAAAGGGTTGAATGAGTTTCCCCACATAGGAAGGATATCGGATACCCAAACTCAACACCTTCCACTTAGGTAAATTTCATAAAAATATCATTCTCATGAGAACCCTACTTTAGGAATCAAATTGCCTCTACCATTTTGGCTGTAGACGTCAATACTTTCATAATATAGAATTATCGAATGTAGTAATTGTGTTTAAAATGAGAAATTATTAATAAAAAAGAATGTAATGTTATTATTATGCTATAATAATATAATATAATGGTTAAAATTTAAATTTTATACTGCTCCCAGTTATTTTGATTAATTGGATTATTAGATGTTGAATTTTTTAAATTTGTGTTAGAATATGGATTTAGTTAAGTACATACTATCAATAAGGTTTGTATTAAAAACATAATTCTTCATTATTTATAAACATGTCAGGGGTATAATAGTCATTTTCTCAAATGTTTGCCGAAATTTTATATTGAACCAAACAGTAACTTTGTCATCATGTGTCTAATCCTAAAATATATATATATATGGCTAAAATCTAGACAATGCGACAGTTATTAGTTAATATAGCATTTCTAGTGTCTTATTTGGTTTGTACAATTAAATAATGAATGGAGTAAGAAATAAATGAAATAAACATTTGAAAGGAATTAAAAAAAAACCCAAAAAATAGTTAATAAATTTGATTGCATTCTATTTGATTTCAATTAATTATAATGTACCGAACATGTAATTAACCTAACAATCTCAGTACAACTCTGAAGAAGTATTATTCCATTTGAGTCTAACAATTTTACCCATAAGAGGCACCTCACGAGGTTGAAGCATATTCCATTTTACATAGTCAAGATCTCCCAAATACTTGACGTATGGAGATGTAAAAGGATTTGGATTAGCATATAACCAAGCTGCTGCACTCCCACAAGAGCAAACTTGGTAGTTTCCTAAATGGATTAAATGTGTTAGATGGGATGAATTTTTTGATTTGAAACAAATGTGGAACAATATAAAAGATACATATTCTCTTGCTCTAGATCTGGCCTGCTCCGAATACTGCTACAAACCCGTCCCGAATCCACTTGAGTATAAATAAATAAGCATAAATATATTATTGTCATTCAGTTGTTCTTAAATTCTGATATGGTACTATTGACATTTGATTTTAATACTATTATCATTTGATTTTATGTTATTATCTCGATAAGTAATCTTATTGTAATAATATAAAAATGCGTTTTTCCAAGATTCAAATTTTCCAATCGAATCTCTTGTAAAAAAAATAACAAAAAAATATATTCAACACCCGCATTATTAAAATTAAAATAATAAACTTTATTTTTATACAATAATAAATTATTTTAATTTATTTAAAATTATTAATTATATATATATAATATTAATCATGTTAAATTAAAAACTCTACCTCATGGAATCACTTGCAAGTTTTATCAAATATTTACTCTTAGGTTGAAAAGATTAAAATTCAAAAACAACATATTCAAATATTAAATACAAAACAATTAAAAATTCACAATTCAATTCAAAACCATTTCATAAAATTAAATTCTAATTCAATGTTAAAAATCGCCCCCCTCCCTCTCCCTTGACACTTAAATAGTGACCTCTTCCGTTAGCTTAAATTGAAAGATGAAAAAATCACATCACAAATTTCTACAATTTTATAAAATTTTAAAGTGACGATTTAACCTATCAAATTCCATCAAAGCCAAATCGAAAAAGGTAAGCGTTAACAATTTAATTTGAAGAATAAAATTGAGATAAGGTTCAATACAACCTTAAAAACTTCAGGCACTCAAAATTTGATGTATTAATAAATTGAATGCCCTGAATAATTTCATGAAAGCCACCAAAAATAGTCATTTGCACATCAAAAGAAAGGGGCATTTGCCACTGTCATAGAGCAACCCCCTGCAAATGACTAAACAAAGACAACCGATGCTCTGCTGGATTTAAGAGTGCATATTTGAAGAACATACGCAAAACCATATTGAGCTTCTCATAAATTCATGGACATTCAAATTCAAGAATCAAATCAACGTTCCAAACAAGCATATCAGTAATGAAAATCCAACATCAAGACTCAATATTTCAAACAAGCGATAAGGAATTAAGGGCTATTTGGGCGACACAATTAGAGTCTCAGTCTCAGTCTCAGTCTCAGTGCTGCAGTCACAAACAAATGAACACGAGCCAAAACATTAAGGAAAACCCATGCCCAATGCCATAGATATTTTTTAAAAGTCGAGAAAAAAGATGGCATTCTTAAACACGCACAAAACAAATTTGCCCAAGTATCTGGCATCATAATCAAAACCTCAAAACAAAAAAAAATATCCAGTGAACACAAAATGGCTTTAAGTCTACTAGTGAAAACAAAACTGGAAAACTTGTATCCAATCTTACCTCTCTAAAGCTTGACCATCAACAATTGACCAATGAGAGTTACATAAACAAGTTGGGCCTAGATGCTTTGTATGTGGTCTTAAGCTTCCTAGTGGGTGGCCTAAACACCCTGGAAATTAGGGGGAACTTGATTTTGGAGTTGTGGAACTGCTTCGTACTCTCCCTCTTGCAAAGTTTAGCTGGGATGGTGGCAGTCTTGATGATCTGGATACATGGATATCTAACCCTGTGGCGTGAAGCCATCTCAGTGTACATTTGTTCAACAGCACCGTTCAAAGTGGTATCTCGGTACTCCTTGTACATGTTGTGATAACCTGTTCGGCTTTGATAACGCAACCAAATCCCATAATTCTTGATCTTTGTAGGGTTCTTCTCAAAAATCTGCCCAAGTCATCAAATAAATCAGGTCAGGTTCTAGGTTCTTACAAAACTGCCTGGTTCAGTATTCAATACCAAATTACAGAAAGGAAAGGGAGGATGTGCAAATTTTTAAAACATAACCATGCATCTAATGTATCAACAGATAACTCATTTTTTATGGAAAACAATTTGTAACTAGCACAAAACCTGTGATAAATTCTACCTACAACATCATAAATCATTTCTATTTATTTAAGTAAAACACCACAATTTTACCCTACACAGATAACAATCAAGCAAAAACCCATGCAAGCCAAATAATTTGCGCCGCCATATTACCCCTTGCAAGCTAAATTTTCAAGTTTGATAAATTAGAATATTCCAAGGAACCTTAGACCCTCAACAATTGTAGATATCACACACATGAGACAGTAATAAACAACTCATACAGTAACATAGGCATGTCTATTTCTGGCACTCAAGGATATGCTATTAGAGCATATGCCAGGTAACAAAAGATGGCATTCAAGGCCCACTGGCGCCCTGCTACATTGACAAATAATGGGTTTCTTGCAATCACTAACCCCACAATTCTGATCACTGCAAGGGATGCCACCATGAGGTGCTTGTGGGGAAAGCTGCACCAGGGGAAGGGGGGTTATTTTTCTATAACATTTTAAACTCAAAACCACGACCAAATATAGAAATAAATGGTCATTATGTTAGCAATAGTTTATATATTTAGGCATCGGCACCATGATCAATTTCCTTATGCAATGTTGGAATAAAAGGGTTTTTCTGAACCTTGAATCAAAACTGTCTTCCCATGTAGTAATTCAAAGCCTTATTCAGTAGAACTTGGATTGAAGTATTGGCTGAAAATGAAATATTACCTATCTCATCATTTTTTCACTTTCTCCAGAAGAGGTCATGGTGGCGAAGGGGGTTAAGTCTCAAAAGGGGTCAGTAATAGTTCAAAAATACCTAAGCTGTCCCTACAGTAATTAAATGTCAAGAGTGGCAACTATAATTCTCTATACAAATTAGTCCTCAGAAGCATCACAAGTTGAGTAAATTTTGCATTCTATAAGAGCCATTTGTGCAAAGATTTTAAAATACCTAGTTGGGAATCACAAGGTAAAAAAAGCGTACTATTTTAAAAAATAGAAAATAAATGAAACAGTAAAATGCTCCAGATTTAACTTAGACATAGAGACAGCACATAATTTATTTTCCTTTAAAAGGTAGAAGAGATAACAGCAATAAGTAAATAAATGTATAACGATATATAAGTAGACAAATAATAAATACTATGTCTATAATATTTATGTGAGACTATTTGTTTGTCCAAATAAAATTCTAATACTTTGTTTTTATTTTAAAAGTAGCTAATTTACTATAATTTTAAATCAACAATTACTAGCATAAATATTTGTGCATAAAATAACATTGAAGCCCAAACACATTATACATTTTAGGATGTTTTAATGTGTGTATACTAAGCAGCTTAGAGAAGCATTATAGGAGTGTCCACGAGTACATGTTCAGCACTCCAAAATGCCTCAAGTCATGGCTGCATCATATATAAGTGCAACTGCTACACAAGGCTCATGAAAATATATACTAAACTGATTGCATAATCAACAAAATTAACCCCAAGGTGGTCATACAAGATTCATGGAATAATAAAAAACAATGTCAGATAAATAACAACAAAAATAATAAAATGGATTGAGCTTGAATTGATTAAACGCACTCAAAAGTAAAGAGACCCATTTATCAATGAACCATAAAATAGAAGAGAGAAGAACCCAATGAGCAAGGGCACAATTCAAAATTCTCATCTCAAATACTCAAGACCAGCCCATTTTCAATGCATAAATGCTAGTTTTTAGACAAGCCTGGGCATAAGATAAGGACCCTAAATATTATCTTCCCAATACCAACTTCCTATGCTCGACATAAAAACCATTAAGCATAGTTTTCAAATCGAGATTCAAATCGTGAATCAAAATTACACTTTTGGGAATCGAGTACTAAGAATCAAATCAAATCATAAGATTCGGTAAATTTTCCAAAATCAAAATTCTAAATGACATGCATATATTGATCTACAAACAAGCAGCAAAATAATAAAATACATTTAAATTATGATAATAAAAGAATCATATTTCATGTGTATGCTTTCCCAAAACAAATGAAAAGCAAGAGAATGACTCAGAAAATATTACAAAAATAATGAACTTTCTGCTGTTAAGAGAAAGAATCAAGAAAAATAAATAAATGAACTTTTGGTGTTTATCAACAATTAAAAATATAATATTTCATGCATATTATTTCTCAAATTAAAAAGAAAAAAATAATTAACCTAAAAAAAATAATTGAACAAACTACTTAAAGACCTAACCTTTGAATTTTAACACAATGAAACATGGATACCACCTTAGCTGGTGAGTGTTCCACTCCTCAATGGCAAAGCACTATACTCCTAGAGCGAAGTATGGTTTTGTTAAGGAAAGATAAGACCTAAAATTTTATTTTCTTATTTTTTAAGGTTTTAAAACTAGTCGGGTTTTTCAGGATATTATAGGTCTAGAATCAAGTGAATCGATAGATTCAGCAGCGATTCAGTTGATTTTATATTCGCTAGTAAGATTCAAATCAATTTGGTGTAGAATTAATCAGAATCATATGAATTGAATCGTGAATCATAAGATTCTAACTATGCCATTAAGTACCACAATAAATACCACTGCCTGATGTAGGACATCA
Source organism: Malania oleifera (assembly GCF_029873635.1). Taxonomy (NCBI): domain Eukaryota; kingdom Viridiplantae; phylum Streptophyta; class Magnoliopsida; order Santalales; family Ximeniaceae; genus Malania; species Malania oleifera. The sequence goes on along the minus strand of NC_080428.1, from coordinate 33,424,754 downwards.
GATAAAGGGGAGAGAAATAAAAGAGAACATAAGAACAAATAGGTGGAAAGAGAATAATTATAGAGGGGAGAAATAGAAGAAGAGAAAAAAAGAGAATGAAGCACAGCATAGGAGAGAGAGAGAGGGAAAGAGAGGGAAGTAACAACTTGTGCCTCCAATTCGCATATACATTCCAACTGAAAAGCAGACATATCAGAGAGCTTATACTGTTATAGTCCCCACAACAAAAAATTACAAAACAGCCACACAATAACAGATAAAATAACAATTACAATACAATCTTAAAGAAATAAAACACCCAAAGTAACCTTGATTGTGTTTGGGAGTGCAAGGAATTTAGGCCAGGATTTGGATTTGTTTGGATTTGAATAAAAATTAGAACAATTCACAATTTTGTACTGCATTTTATTCAAATCATACAAGCCTACCATTACTTCAATTCAGTTTCAATTGAGAAAACCATAAAACAAAGCAGATTCATAACCATGTAGCAACTACGGAGAGCCCTTAAATAATCAAGCATCATGTACAGTTATCCACTACTACTGATCAAAGAAACAGAAGGTGGTACTTCAAGGAAAATCATCATAATAATCATTAACATTATACAAATAAAATAAGGAGTTTTTTACCAAAATTAGTCTTTTACGATACCAAACAACAAACCAGACGAGTTTTCAAACAGCATAACAAAAAGAGTACATTTACATCAAATGCATTTTGAAGACAGAATCTTAAACCTTGGGCAACCACTATTCAAGTGGAATAGAGAGCTCCTCATAAGCATCTCACACTTTTTTTCTAATTCAGAGGGCAACTTGTAGAGCAAAGCACGTGATAGATAATGACCAAAGACTATATGCATCTCGCAGATGTACTTTTTATGTGTGTTAAGAGGTAAGAGTCATTAATACAGAGCAGTCAAAAGAAAGGGATGGGAGGGGGTAATAATACTCATGGTCCTGCTCCCCACACATAACACTCTTCAGGGTTTGTTGCTTTCCATTTTTCCCATTTTCTATGTTTCACCTAGCATGCGGGATCAGAAGTTGGACGGATGCTGTGTCTGGAATTGCACCTTAAAGATGTGATTTAACATAAAAAAAGCGAACTCCAAGGGCAGCCCCAAGATCAAAATCACATTTTAATGTGCAATTTTAATTTCTACAGCACATCTTGAAAATGGAACCATTTTAGGAAATTAGTTTTGTGTGACTAATTTAGTCAATAACTCTAAAATGAGATACCCATTTACAGCAATAATAAAGACAATAAACACATCACCAGTCCGCTTTTACTTTCTCAAAGCTCCAAATTTAAACAAGAAAAAAAATATGTAGATAATTGGACAAATGTGAACGCACTAGTTAAGGACAAATAAAGTTATACATATACTCAATTCAAATAGCAAGCAATACATTAAAATTCCTTCAAGAAAATAACTGTTTCATCAAGCAATAAATAAAGGACAAATCCTAAAAGTTCCACCCTTTGTTCACTTCTAATCAGTGGTAAAGCAGGAATCAATTGAGTACCCAAAAAAAATATTAAAAATTAAAATCCTATTCAAGAGGAAAACAGCAATGTGTTACCTCATTGATAGCAAGAATTTGGCCATTGCTCTTCTTGACCTTCTTCAGCTTCCTCAAGAAATACCTAATCAACCAAACCACCACACACAACCAGCAAACCGTCAAAACAACAATTTTCGGTTTCAAACATTAAAAGAAAAATGATCTAAAACACAATTCGGCATCACCACAACAGTCGGACCCAATATCAAAATCAAACGAAAAAGTAAAATGGCAGCTTAGAATCATGCAATGCTAAATATCATTTCCAAAAATCAAAACACAGCTCGGCTTCAGAAAAGAATAATAACTCACCAGAACTTGGACTTGGAACGAACCTCGTTGGTGGCCCAAAGCTTCATCCTGTAGATCTTGGGGTGCTCATCTGCTTCCGAAGGCAGAGCCCTCCCCACAACGTGGTATTGGTGGAACTGCATGCCAAAACAGACCACAAAAATCAAATGAAACAGCTCGGAATGCCATTTTACGCCAGAAAAATCAAAAACGGAACTAGAGATACAGAATATCGAAGGCCGTGGTTAGATCTGATGGCGAAGTGATTCAATGAAGAACAGAGTAAACCCTTGGAGACCAGAAGTGCAAGCTTACCCTGTAATTGACCATTTTTTTCACCTGCCGCCGCACCAAAAACCTCTCCTCCCTCTCTCCTTCACTCTCTCCCTCTCTCTCGCGGTTGTGTTCGTCAGAAGGGAAAGAAAGTAGGGTTTTTTGGCTTATATATAAGAGACTGACGAAACCCTAAATCAGAAAAGATGAAAATGCAGGAACCTGCTCTCAGATTTCTGTATTTAATATTTACCCCACTGATATTTTATAATTTGTGACTTAGCCCCCAAGCTTTAACTTCTCTTGTAGTCAAACCATTGGTTGACTGGTAATAACATATTTTTGTTTGTCAAAACTCTAATCTTACAATTGCGATCAAGAATTTCAAGTCTTGTATTTGGGCTAACTTGATTTTGGTCCAAATTTAATATAAATTACATTAAATTTATTCCAAATTCAAAACACGAAATTCATACTCTCTAAGAATAACTAAAAAAACAATTTTAAATCATTTTGATCTCAATTAGAATTACAATTAAAATAAATTAAAACTAAATATAAAATCAAAAAATTTTATTTTCTTTTTGGTTTAACAAAGAATTAGAATCAACCTTGCATTGTATGTTTGACATATGTTAACATACGACAAAGCTAATATAATTTGTTAATTCTAAATAACTCATTCTTTTTTCTTTTGCTAAAGGAGTTTTGTGACAAATACAATCAACAAAATCATCGAAGTCATAACATTAATATAATATATATGTAATAATAATTTTATTAAAATGTTGATGCCAAAATATATCACTAGTCTTCACCTCATCGTTAGCAATTGTCTAGAATCAAGAAAGAAGAAGCTCGAGAGATCTAAGTGGTCTCAAAAGTTGTCTCCAATGCTTAAATGGTGGTGTGAATAAGGAAATATGATCAATTTTCTTATAAGAGTTGTCTCAATATAAGCTACATATCGATTTTACACCGGAAGACAGTTTATCTCTTCAATTTTTTTTTTTTTTCCTTTTTTGGTTGGGCTTCCTCAAGACTTGGAGCCAGGTCGCTCCTTGACCTAGCAACTAAGATTCACCTTTTTTTTCTTTTCTTTTTTCATTAGTCGTTAAGCCTCATCGAACCTAAGAGTCAAGGTGCTCCTTTTGCTCCTTGGGCCTTCCCCAAGGTTTCCTCATTTAGTCTTCCAACTAAGGTGATTTTCATTTTCATAGGTATTTTCTAAGGCTTCTCCCTCATTCTTGTCAACTAAGATGACTTTCTTTCTCTAGGCATTTCCCAAGCTTATGACCTTTCCTATTTAAAAGTGACACTCTCTTTCATGGGTATTTTCTAGGTTTGTCTCCTTATGTTTTAAAAACTAAGGTAACATTCTCTCTTTTAAGTAGTCCCAAATAGATGCAAACATGAATCCTAGATCCTTGTGGGAATTGGTAGTGTTGGATGGCAAATAATCTTAGCAATATGATTCATGCAATTGGGAATCCAATGTATCAGCTATGTTTTCCTAAAAGTGGGGCTTAACCTCCCCTTACATATTTGCATGCACACATACTTGTATTATAGTTCAAGGATGATAGTCATGTAAGGACACACATAATATATTCATCCTTTTCAAAGGATTTCAGTGTGCAACAAATATTGGTCATTCAGAACACAGCATGACATATTGCATTTCAATTTTAAGCATGATAGCCGATCAAGGCTATAATACTCAAGAATTATGCAATAGGGGTCCAAAAGAATGACACAGTTCAAAGTCCACAGTGAGTTTGTACAAAATATAAAGCTCTCCCTAAGTCATGCAAATCACCCAGTTACATGGACTTGAATTTTATAACATGTTGATCAACCATTAAGGTCTAGAGTGAAATTCATAATCCAAGGATTAGGACCAAATGGTGTCCATGAACTAGTTCATCCTAAGACACAAAAAATGTGTACATGTCTTCAAAAATATCTAGCGGTTTGGATTTTACATATACTAACCTATGCAATTACTGTACATCCTAGGAAGGGAAATATGTTGCTTGTACTAATCAAAAGTTAATGTCACTAAGTATACTAGACAATATAAGCACTCATTTTAACGTAACTATACTTGTAACGACCTGCCTATTTTACCATATTTTTTTCCATATAACAACATTTATAATAACTCTGATATCCTACTAAACTGATAAAGTCGTGATCAACCCGAACCCGAGGGTATCGAGGATATACCGACCATACATCTTTGATATCTAAGCAGCGAAAAACATAAATTACATACAGATCATACAACATTGGACACAATACCAGAGTTCTACTGAATCTGTCAAATATATACAAACATTCACAAAGGACCCAAAAAGTATCCTAGGGTCATAATCCAAAAACCAATCATCCTAGGGTCACAATCCAAAAACCAATATGACCCTAGCTCAACTACTTACCCTCCTGACAGGGTAGTTGTAACGACCCAAAGAATAATGTTATTTAAATAATAAAGAGGGAGGGAAATGGAAACGGGAACATAAGGAGGCAGCAGATTTCGTCGACGACATTGCATTTTGGATATAATATCCTAAGAAATTTTCCAAGCACTCGTCGATGAACACAAGGGTTTCATCGACGAGGGTTCTTCAGGATCTCGTCGACGAGGTCCCATCTCATCGACGAGAAGATACCGAGAGAGGATTATTGGGAAGTCTGAAATTTGTCGACGAGGGGGTAGGTTCGTCGACGAACTTTCTACAGGACTTGTCGACGAGGAGACATGGCTCGTCGACGAATCCCGCAATATAAATAGTGCAAAACCTCGGTTAAACATAGAAAATCAGCGTCGCGTTTCCCTCTTTCTCTCTCCTACGGTTCTCCTTCCAACTTTCTTCAATTTCGGCCCTGTCAGTCGTTGGATCGACGATCTGAGGCCACCACGACGCTCCTGGCGGAGTTCTCTTCAAGTCTGCTGGAGCAGATCGTCAATGGGATTGAGTCGAATTTCTCCCCAGAATCAGGGTAAGGTCTTTTATTCAGTTTTTGACTTTATGGCAGTTGTAGGAAATGATATAGGCCAAGAAATATTGATATTCTATTCTGAGAAATGTGGTTTTCAGGATATGAAATAGAAAGCCCTACGGGTGTAGGATCAGTATACGATAGAGGCTTTTCGATAGTTTGGTAAAGGAAACATGCTATGCTAGGAAAACCTAGTATGTTTTCAGTATGAAGTTTATGTTTTTACTAGATTATTATTCAGAGTAGCAATTTATGCAATTTAGTATTGATGTTTAAATATTTTAAATTATTGTGTGGCATGAGAGTATGAAGACAATATAGAAACATGTTTTTTTTACAGTATTTTTAGGAATATGTTTTACAGAATATACAGACAGTGAAATGCGTTTATCGTATCTTTCAGAATACCATGATTTTACAGTTTTATAGCACCATAATAGGTAGATTTACAGTTTATCTCAGAAAAATACAGTTGATATAGTCACAGATTATGACAGCATTATGGTTTATACAGTTATTATAGAATCATGGTAAAACAGTTAGTTGTATATAGAAACATATTATATAGTATCAAACCCTGATGGATCAGATAGTAGAGCACGGTACCGTAGCTACAGATATAGAGATATTCGGTTCAAAGTGCAACCACTTAACTCAGATATAGTAAGTGGTATGAGGTCGATCGTGCCTAGTTATGGACAAGCTCCCCAAGGTATGGGTTGAGGAGGGCCAGTCTGACCGAGGAGTAGAGTGGTTTATCCTGGTAGGCCAACCAGGATAGATCCAGCCATCGGGTCGCACAACCCTATCATGAGGGGTTAAATCATGACATATAGCCATCCAGGGAAATATTCTCAGATATTATGGTATTATCAGATTTTTCGAAATAGTAATATTATTATGAAAAGTAATTTCATATAATTTGACATGTTAAATTATGTAGTTAAAGGTTTTATAATATGTTATGTAGTATCAGCATTTTCATATTTAGTTATTTGTACTACTCTTAACTCAGATTAATTTTTTACAGATCCATATCTCAGTAGCCACACACTAGTGAAAGCATGTTTCGTCTTACTGAGCTTTGACTCATCCCAGTGTTGAATTATTTTTCAGGTGAGCCAGTTAGGTGAGCGGAGTAGACTCACAGATAGATGAGCTGTTAGTCTACCCTTTTTGAGGGTGAGTGTTTTTGGGGTACAATTTTGCTAGCCTTGGTAGTAGTAAGAGTAGTTCTTGAGAGTACAGTGAAATATGTAATATTTGTGGAATATTTAGACACTCTGGTATTGTGTATATACATATATATAAGGTTGTGTTTCATGTTATTTGCTTTCCGCTGTGTAGGAAATTGTTTTAATTTAAAATAGTAGAAAAGGTTTTTATTCCTATAAGGAGGTCGTTACAATGTAGTATCAGAGCTAAGTTTGCTAGGTTCTGTAGACTTTAGAGTGCAGCGGAAGCAATACCAAAGTATACGAAAGGACTTGAGGTTTGTTCTGTGTTTGGGTACAGGATTTACCGTGGTGGTTTCTGTGTTTTTCCTAGGGTGACGATTTTAGGAAAATCATAGTAAACTATTGTCGAGTCGTGTGTCTAGGTGACAGAATTGGATATCGAATTAAGATCAGAGAAGATAGTTAATTCTGAATGGGTATAGGGTAGGTCTGTGTATGAGATAAAGTTCTTAAGTGTGTTTCCTGTTTTTAAGATGGATCTGGGAAGCAGCGGCACGAATACTAGGGGAGACAGGCCACCTTCCAGTATGGGAGGTGCCGATACAAATGCCATTCTGCGCAGCGTCGCCCAGCAGGTGATGGCTGAGACGGCCAAGAGCTCAGGGGAGCGTAGCTGTTCGATTGAGCAGTTTATGCAAATGAAGCCCCCATCCTTTGCTGGAGGAGATGACCCGATTGTAACTGAAAATTGGGTCCATGATATTGAAGAGACGTTGGTTGTGCTTCCTTGTACAGATGAACAGAAAGTGATATTTGCAGCATTTAAACTGACAGGGGAGGCCAAGTGTTGGTGGAGATCAGCGCGACTAATAAAGGAGCAGAAGCCGGTTCTAGTGCCAGTGACTTGGGATCGATTCAAGGAGCTGTTCTTCGAGCAATATTTTCCTTCTGTTATTCGAAGCACGAAGGCAGCAGAGTTTCTACATCTGGTACAGGGGCAGATGACCGTACCCCAGTATGTAGCTTGGTTTATCGAGTTGTCACGTTTTGCTCCACATCTAGCACCTGATGAAGAGAAAAAGGCCAGGAAGTTTGAAAAGGGATTGAGGCAGAACTTGTTTGAGCAGGTGATTGGCTTCAGAGCTCAGACATTTACGGAGGTTGTAGACAGGGCTGTGATTATTGAGAGTGGTATCAGAGGGGTTTAGTAGCACAGAGTTAGAGGAAGAGGCTGGCGCCTCAGGGTTACCAGGCTAGTTCCAATAGGGGTCCATGGAAAGGAGGTCGTGATAGAGGAGATCAGAGGCAGACGACAGGACCTCAGGAGTACCAAGGTATGCAGACCTTCCCAGTGTGCCAGACATACGAGATATGTCATTCGGGGGAGTGTCTAGCAGGGAGAGGTGTATGTTATCGTTGTGGGAGACCCGGCCACATGGCACGTGCATGCCCAAGACCGTAGGACCAAGTTCCAGCTCCCAGGCTATATCGGGGAGGATATTAGGCAGCTCGGGGAGGATATCAGGAGCCTTATGGTGGCCAGCAGAGGAATGTGGCCCCAGCGCTAGTATACGCTCTAACGCCAGGGGATGCCGAGGCTGCTGCGGATGTGGTGACAGGTACATTTACTGTTTTATCATATCCAGTTATTGTTCTTTTTTACTCGGGTGCTACTCATTATTTCATCTCTGCATCTTATGTTAAATTATCTGAAAGTGAGACCCAGACATTAGATATAGCGCTGTTAGTAGCTACACCATCAGGATTAGTGATAAGATGTCAGAGGGTACTTAGAGGTTATCCAATAGAAATTCAGGGGAAAGTGTTACCAGCTGATTTGATTGTATTTGATATGTGTGGGTTTGATACAACACTGGGTATGGACTAGTTGGCCACCAATCATGCTAGCATTAATTGTCGTCGGAAAGAGGTAATTTTCAGACCCCTTGGTACGTAGGAATTCAGATTCGTTGGTTCACAGGTACGTGCTCCAACGCAGCTGGTGTCAGCTGTGCAGGCGAGTAGATTACTCCTGGATGGAGGTAAGGGTTTTATAGCATTTATGAAAGAAGTATCGAAAAATGAATTGAAGATTGACGACACCCCAGTGGTACGAGAATTTCCAGATGTTTTTCCAAAGGAGTTACCTGGGTTGCCTTCTATGCGCGAGGTGGATTTTCCTATAGATTTACCTCTAGGGATCACGCCGATTTCTAAGGTTCCTTACCGTATGACTCCAGCTGAATTGGGAGAATTAAAGGAGTAGTTGCAAGGCTTGCTGGACAAGGGGTTTATACGACCCAAATGTATCATCGTGGGGAGCTCCAGTGTTGTTTGTAAAGAAGAAATACGGGTCTATGAGGATGTGTATCAATTACAGAGAAATCAACAAGGTTACTATTAAGAATAAATATCCTCTACCCCGTATAGACAATTTGTTTGATCAGCTCCAGGGTACACGGGTATATTCCAAGATTGACCTTAGATCTGGGTATCATCAAGTGAGAGTGAAAGCAGAGGACATTGTGAAGATAGCCTTTAGGACCAGGTATGGGCACTACAAGTTCCTCGTTATGCCTTTTGGTCTGACGAATGCCCTAGCCGTGTTCATGAACTTGATGAATAGGATTTTTCACCAGTATTTAGATCAATTTGTAGTAGTTTCATTGATGATATATTGGTGTACTCGAGGAGTTTTGAGGATCATGGGGTGCATTTGAGGCAGGTACTGCAAATGCTCAGGGATGAGAAACTCTATGCCAAGTTTAGCAGGTGTGAGTTCTGACTTGAGAAAATTGCATTTTTAGGCCACGTGATCTCATGGGACGGTATTTTAGTGGATCCCAGCAAGATTGATGAGGTAGTGAATTGGGTCAGGCCGAAGAACGTGCAAGAAGTCAAAAGTTTCTTGGGGCTGGCAAGTTATTACCGTCGATTTGTGGAGGGATTTTTGGCTTTGTCAGGTGCACTCATGCGGTTGACTAGGAAAAATGTCAGATTTGTGTGGGATGAAGAATACGAGCAGAGCTTCCAGGAATTAAAGCAGTGGCTCGTCACTGCACCAATACCGATGATTCCATTAAGAGGTGATGGGTATGTGATTTACAGTGACGCGTGTTTGAAAGGGCTTGGTTGTGTACTGATACAACATGGTAGGGTGGTGGTGTATGTGTCTAGGAAGTTGAAAGAGTATGAAAAAAACTACCCTACTTATGATCTGGAATTAGCTGCGGTTGTACATGCACTGAAGATCTGGAGACATTACTTATATGGTGAGAAATGTGAAATATTCTCTGACCATAAGAGCCTAAAGTATTTCTTCACACAAAAAGAGTTGAACATGCGGCAGAGGAGATGGTTGGAACTCATTAAGGATTACGACTGCACCATCACTTACCACTCAGGTAAAGCAAATATGGTGGCTGATGCTTTGAGCCGTAAGTCAAAGGATATGGCGTAGTTAGCAATAGCAATTCAGCACCCGATTCAAATGGACCTAGAAAGGCTCGGTGTGGAATTAATGAAGGATGATCCTCAAGTGCTTATTGCCAGTTTAGTGATACAACCTGCACTGTACAAGAGAATTAAAGCTGTTCAGAGAGATGATCCAGAGTTAGTGGAGGTGCTTTCCAAAATACAGAATGGTTAGAGAGAGGAATTCAGTATTGCTAATGATGGGGCCCTCAAATTTCACACTAGATTGTGTGTACCTATAAATGTCAGCATCATAAGAACGATTCTAAAAGAGGCACACAGATCTCTATACACTATTCATCTTGGCAATATGAAAATGTATAGGGATCTATGGGATTATTTCTGGTGGAGTGGCATGAAGAGGGAAATAGCAGATTTTGTACATAAGTGTTTGACGTGCCAGCAGGTTAAGGCTGAGCACCAGAGACCGGCTGGTCAGTTGCAGCCACTTTTCATTCCCGAATGGAAATGAGATCACTTATCCATGAATTTTGTTACTGGGCTACCACTAGCGCCGCATGATTAGAATGCCATTTGGGTGGTGGTTGATAGGTTGACGAAGACAGCGCATTTCTGCCCATTAAAGTCAGCTACCCTATGAACATGTTAACAGAGATTTATATACAGGAGATTGTTCACCCCATGGAGTGCCAGTATCCATAGTCTCAGACCGTGACCCTCGCTTTACATCACGATTTTGGAAGAGTCTGCAGGAGGCTTTGGGGACACAGTTAGCATTCAACACTACTTTCCACCCTCATACCGATGGTAAGACTGAGAGAACAATCCAGGTATTAGAAGATATGCTTCGTGCCTGTGTGCTAGACTTTGGAGGTAGTTGGATTCAGTTTTTGCCGCTGAATTTGCTTATAATAACAGTTATCAGACTAGCATCGGCATGGCACCTTACGAGGCATTATATGGTAGGAGATGTCGATCTCTTTTCTGGGATGAAGTAGGTGAAAGGCGAGTTTTGGGTCCAGAGATAATTCAACAAGCGTGTGATAAAGTTCGACTTATTTGAGATAGGATTAGTGCAGCGCAGAGTCAGCAGAAAAGCTACGAGGATACTCACCGTCGGGAACTGAAATTTGAAGTGGGTGATTATGTATTTCTGAGAATAACTCCACTGAAGGGGATCTTGAGATTTGGGAAGAAGGGTAAGTTGAGCCCAAGGTTTATTGGCCCATTTGAGATACTTGAGAAGATTGAGTCAGTAGCCTATCGGTTAGCTTTACCGCCATCTCTATTTCGAGTTCATGACGTATTTTATGTTTCTATACTAAGGAAATACGTCCTAGATCCTTCCCATATCATCAGCCATGCAGAACTGGAAGTCAGTGGGGCTTTAGCATATGAAGAAGTTCCAGTACAAATTTTAGATAGAAAAGAACTAGAATTGCGAAGCAAGAAGATACCATTAGTAAAAGTTCTATGGAGAAACCACACAATTGAGGAAGCCTCATGGGAGCTTGAAGATGAAATCAGACGAAAACATCCCCACTTATTTAGTGAACCCAGTGGTGATGTATAGATTGGAGTAGTAGTAATTTTATTTTGTTTTGTATAATGTAATTGTAATATTGAATATAGGATAGGTAGTGTTTTAGTTTTGGGAGAATTTTCTTTTTATACTTGTAATCTCCCAAAACTGCCCATGTAACCACGGTATTCCTCCGCCATATGTGAGGGCAGGTAATAAAATAAGTAGATCGTTTTGCCTTTAAAGGATGATGAGAGATATATATATATATATATATAAATAGTGAATTTCGAGGACAAAATTTTATAAGGAGGGGAGAATGTAACGACCCGAAGAATAATGTTATTTAAATAATAAAGAGGGAGGGAAATGGAAACGGGAACAGAAGGAGGCAGCAAACTTCGTCGACGACATTGCTTTTTGGATATAATAACCTAAGAAATTTTCCAAGCACTCATCGACGAACACAGGGGTTTTGTTGATGAGGGTTCTTCAGGATCTCGTCGACGAGAAAATACCAAGAGAGGATTATTGGGAAGTCTGAAATCCGTCGATGAGGGGGTAGGTTCGTCGATGAACTTTCTACAGGACTCGTTGACGAGGTGACGTGGCTCGTCAATGAATCCCGTAGTATAAATAGTGCAAAACCTCTATTAAATGCAAAAATTTAGCACCGCATTTCCCTCTTTCTCTCTCCTACGGTTCTCCTTCCAACTTTCTTCAATTTCGGCCCCATCAGTCGTCGGTTCGACGATCTGAGGCCACCACGACACTCCTGACGGAGTTTTCTTCAAGTCTGTTGGGGTGGATCGTCAGTGGCATTGAGTCGAATTTCTGCCCAGAATCAGGGTAAGGTCTTTTATTCAGTTTTTGACCTTATGACAGTTGTAGGAAATGATATAGGCCAAGAAATGTTCATATTCTATTCTAACAAATGTGGTTTTCAGGGTGTGAAATAGGAAACCTTGCGGGTGCAGGATCAGTATACGATAGGGGCTTTTCGACAGTTTGGTAAGGGAAACAGGCTATGCTAGGAAAACCTAGTATGATTTCAGTATGAAGTTTATGTTTTTACTAGATTATTATTCAGAGCAAAAATTTATGCAATTTAGTATTGATGTTAAAATATTTTAAATTATTGTGTGGCATGAGAGTATGAAGACAATATAGAAACATGTTTTTTTTTTACAGTATTTTCAGGAATATGTTTTACAGAATATACAGACAGTGAAATGCATTTACAGTATCTTTCAGAATACAATGATTTTATAATTTTATAGCACCATAATAGGTAGATTTACAGTTTATCTCAGAAAAATACAGTTGATATAGTTACAGATTATGACAGCGTCATGATTTATACAGTTATTATAGAATCATGGTAAAACAGTTAGTTGTATATAGAAACGTATTATATAGTATCAGACCTTGATGGATCAGATAGTAGAGCACGGTACCGTAGTTATAGATATACAGACATTCAGTTCAGAGTATAACCACTTAACTCAGATAGTAAGTGGTATGAGGTCGATCGTGCTAGTTGTGGACAAGCTCCGCATCAGATATGGTTGAGGAGGGCTAATATGATCGAGGAGTAGAGTGGTTTACCCTGATAAGCCAATCAGGATAGATCCAGCCTTTGGGCTGCACAATCCTATCATGAAGGGTTAAATCATGACATACAACCATCCAGGGAAATATTCTCAGATATTATAGTATTATCAAATTTTTCAAAATAGTAATATTATTATGAAAAGTAATTTCATACAATTTGACATGTTAAATTGTTTAGTTAAAGGTTTTATAATATGTTATGTAGTATTAACATTTTCAAATTTAGTTATTTGTACTACTCTTAACTCAGATTAATTTTTTTACAGATCCATATCTCAGTAGCCACACACTAGTGATAGCATGTTTTGTCTTACTGAACTTTGGCTCATCTCAGTGTTGAATTATTTTTCAAGTGAGCCAGTTGTGCGAGCGAAGCAGGCTTGCAGATAGAGGAGCTTTTAGTCTGCCCTTTTTGAGGGTGAGTGTTTTTGGGGTACAATTTTGTTAGCCCTGGTAGTAGTAAGAGTAGTTCTTGAGAGTAAAGTGAAATATGTAATATTTGTGGAATATTTAGACACTTTGGTATTGTATATATATAAGGTTGTGTTTCATGTTATTTGTTTTCTGTTGTGTAGGAAATTGTTTTAATTTATAATAGTAGAAAAGATTTTTATTCCTATAAGGAGGTCGTTAACAGTAGTTCAGTCAACCTCTATTGCTGCAAAGCTCTATCTGCCCTTCAACCTGGATTTCTTGAAATGTTTGTAATGCTGAGATGAGACACCTCTCAATAAAGGAGATAAACTAATATCAGTGTGTGGCAACATGAGTATTATCGTGCTTCAACATGAATTGTACATATATATATGTCTGATAAAACTGACTGGATAAATTCTAAGAAAACATATTTCATCATATCATAATAAATGTCATAAGAAATATCATACTAATTTATGTAATCATGAAAATCATCTTCTATAACTATACAATACTGACATATTACCCATGATGGATAGCTAGCTGAGGTCATGTCTTACCCCCCCACATGACAGGGTTGTACAACCCAAAGGTGGGACCTAGCAATGGCTGGCCGACCACATTATGTCTATAAGTACGATGGACTTATCCTACCTGTTCCGAACTACCAGGGGAACACCTCCACTACATTAAAACCACATCGACTGCCATCTCCCACACTCTATCTAAGATATGTGGTAGCACTAACATGAACTTGAACTTATACATATAGCTACGGTACCATGCTTTGAAATACAAAACTAAGTCATCCTGGTTCTGATAACATATAGTACAACTCATATTTCTGATTCATAACTGTTTCGTATTTCTGAGTAATATCTGGCATGATCATATTTTCATGAATTCTAACATATCATACATAATTACGACATATGCGCCGATCACAAATCACGACATCTATACCGGTCATATCATAACATATAAATCATGGCATCTACGTCGGCCATGCCATAGCATATAAATCACGGCATCTACGCCGGCCATATCATAACTTACTAAACATGAATTTTCTGCACTATTTAACATAATATTTTAAACCATAGTTTCTATACTACTTTCATGGTTTTTCTGAAAATTATTATAACATGCTTATTCTAAAAAATCATAATATTCTGGTATAACATAATTTTCATAGAAATTTACACTCATGACACACAAATATGAATAGTACTCTAAACATAGAATCTGGTCTGAAATCATATTTTCTGATAAAATGTATTAAATATATTTTCTTATTCAACAACAGTATTTTCAAACCATGTACTATACATATATAATTTCTGAAAATAAATGTTGTATATTCATAAATAATTTCACAGAAATGCTAACTTAATTTATCCCCTTACCTGACTTACTGAGAAGCCCACAAATCTAAACAAACCTACTCTTGTGTGTTCCCAACTTAACACCCTAAAATTCACATTTTCCAACAAATCAACATATACCAGTATAACACCTTCACACATTCCCCTCAGTCCAGAAATACGCAATAACTTATAAAATTTTAAATAACCAACTTACCCAAATTTTGGGATGGTGTCCAAATACTCCAAATCAAAATTCTGATCCGCCAGTATTGTAGAGAATCTTCTCAAGAGTAACGTGATGGCTTCCGATCGTCAAATCGACGACAATCGAAGCTGAAATCCTAGAGAGAATGTGTGTGTGTGTGTGTGTGTGTGTGTGAGAGAGAGAGAGAGAGAGAGAGAGAGAGAGAGAGAGAGAGAGAGAGAGAGAGAGATAGAGGCTTGCATGCAAAAATTCTCGCTAAAATCCGAGTTTGACATATTTATAAAGTGTGGCCTCATCGACGAGACACGTCACCTTGTCAACGAGTCCAAAAAGGTAGTTCATCGACGAACTCGTAACCTTCGTTGATGAACTTCAGGCTCTGTTATAAACCCTCTCGGTATTTTTTAGTCGATGGGACACGTGGTGCACAACGAACCTAAAAGGGAGTTTGTCGACGAGACCAGTGGGTTCGTCGACGAATCCTACTTAATTCCCTTTTTAAATTTCTTTTCCTTCCACCTATTTTCCTCTCTTTTGATTATTAAATGACTATTATTTCCCGGGTCTCTACAATAATAGTTATCTATTAAAACATTTTATCATGTGACCAGTGCAGTCTTCCCTATATGTTCATGTACAAGCATCTTCTACTAAGGTTGAAAAATTAATATTTTTCTATGATTCACTCATCCTTTCAAAAATATTTTAGCATGCATAAACTTATTATCATCTTAATGCATGTTTTATAATATTTAATTACGTTGCGAAAGTCTATCGAAATTTCGGCCGCATGCCGCCTGTAAATAGGACATTTTCCAAAAAAATTCATGCACTAAACCAAATAGATTCAAGCAAGCAATTCATAATAATTCAGTTTGAGCATGCAAAAACCTATCATATCTACTAGCATGCAATTCACATCACTGCATCAGTTATGCAAGAGGCATTCAGTACAAGCATGCATATCAATAGACAATATCTATAGACTATCCATTAAATAAAATATTCATTTTACAAGCAATGGATAGTTGCATTCAGCTCCAAGTAGATAATAAGGAAAATTATCCATTCATTTGAAAATATAATCATTAAACAAGAATGGACATATAGAATTCAATTCAAATAATTATACTTAACCATCCATCAATTTATGTAACTTTAAAGCTAAGAATGGATAGTTGGCGTTCAACTCAATGCAATTCATACAAAATATAGTTTATCCATCTTTATATTTTTAATCTTTGAATGAAGGATGGATTGTGAGCATTTAGAGTGTTGATTTAGGTATAATCCCAAGAGGGGGGTGAATTGGGTATTTTAAAATTCTTTAAATCTATTTACAACTTAATCCCTATTTGTATATTTAGCAAATCAATTTCAGGGATTTATGACAAAGACAAATTTATTTTACCAATGAGTTCTTTTTACCTAATTAATTGTGTGTAACGTTATTCAACCTACACATGCAATACGAGTAAATAAAATGTAGTGCAGAAAGTAAAGAGTAAAAGGAAGAGAAAAGACAAACGCGGTTTTTACGAGGTTCAACCAACTCGGCCTACGTCCTCACCTTGAGAAACCACTCAAAGATTTCACTATAATCCATGCTCCTTAAATTGGGACGGAGCTTCCCTTACAATCCACTGCTTACAAGAGGTACAGCTCCCTCCTACTTCGCTGCTTACAAGAGATATAGTTCTCTCCTCACACCCGGTTCACACACCGAATCGTGAATACTATAAAATCTGTAAAACATTCAAAATTACTTCCAAACAAAGCTGATGAATACAATTCAAAATCCTAATACATTTACCATATGATGAAATTTGAAGCTCAGAATGTATGAAACGATACAAACGTTTATGAATGTTATGCTTCAACACACAAACCCCTTTTTATCAAATCTCCCAAAACTATTTGTATAACTCAATGCTTTGGAGAATTTAGGTTAAATCTTTGATTACAAAAAAAAAAAAAAAACAACATTGAAGATTACAAAGATGTAAAAACACACTTCGTCAAAAACAATATTTCTCTAAGTATTTCAATCTCAATGTGATCTTAGTAATATTTGACTTAATGAATATATATGTATCTACATGATGAGAATACCAAAGATCAACACACTTACTATATGATTTTCAGAAAATATCGTTCAATATATATATAGATTTATAAACACTAAGGATCTTCAAATAAGTAGATTTGTTATATTGAAAAACTATCAATTCTTAGAATGAAAACTCACTTGAACTAAAAGTGTTTAATCAATAACTAAAGCTCTTCTCAAGTGGTAATCTTCTCAAAAATGATTTACTATATGCACACACGAAATCAACCTCTTACCGAATATTCAAAAATGGATTTGCAATGATAAGCTCTATGAAAAATAAACATACTCTTGATTCAACCAATAGCTAAAACCTTTCTCAAGTAATGAACGTGTCAAAATCAATCTTTATATGAATGAGAAAACTTAATATCAAACTTCTCTAAGGATGTTCAAAAACAGATGTTGATATGAGAATCTCTTGATAAAACTAAATGGATTAATCAAACCTCAATACCAAGTTGAACGAAAGATGTATGAGTGAGATCCCTTTTGGTTTTCTGAGTTAATTAGCACAAAGAAGATGAATATAGGTTGGAGTGCAGGCAATCATATCGCAATCAGCTCAAGTTTCTCAATACGATGTGTTCTTCTCATCTTGTGTGTCTTAGCTTTTCACATTTTTTCTTCTCTCTTGTACTAGGGTTTAGATATGCAGTATAAATAGGTGTTTAACCCCTAGAACCAATCTTGACCGTTGGATTATAAGATAGCTCGCGTGTTTGCTCAATAAAAATTAGATTTTTAATCTTTCCCGCAAGTTCAGACGACTGAGTTCAAGGGCCCAGACGACTGAAGTCCTTTTTATCCTTCAAAAAACATAACTTGGAAACAGGGTCAGACGACTTAAGCGTCAAGTTCAGACGACCGAAGTAAAAGTTTAGTCATCTGAGGTGTTTATGCCAGTTTCTGTTTTTCACCAATAAATCTTTAGATGGCTGAGTTTATTCTTCAGACGTCTGAAGTAATTTTTTAGTCAACCGAACTTAAAGTTTGGTCATCTGAAGTTTCCAATTTCTGTATATTTTCTTTCCAGTTCAAAAATCTGTTTTGCTTTCTTTTTTGGCTCTTTTATAAAAACATTTTCCAAGGTTTTGACATTATTTCTAAGCCCATGAATGTCCCCTAATGATGTTCATGAAATGCATAAGTCCTAAAGTCATTCTAAGATATGATTTGAGCCTCAAATTAAGTCATATGAAAATGTAAGTACATGAGGTCTAAGTACCCATTCCTATGACATTCTTGAACTTTGCCGCTTGCATCTTGATTCATGTATTCTTTGAGTTCCATGGAATGTGCCAAGATATGTAAGCTTTAATCTTCATGGCTTCCATTACTTGTTATCTTTCCATGCATACTTAATATAATTCTTGTTTACAACCTCAATGCACAGATCAAATATTAAGTGATTTGTCATTATCAAAACAGGATTGGACTCGTAGAGTCAACACAGAGTAATGATTATGATTAACTATCTACCAAGAGTTTAAACATTCCATAATATATGGATAGTGATTTGCAATTTAGAAATAAACACTTTGCTCCCCATCAGTTATGCAATCAAGGAATTATATATTCAGTTATCAATACTTGGCATGACTAATATTTTCTAATATGGGGATGAGCTTATAAGTTCCTTAAATTAAATTTATCATTTGAAAATTATTTATCCTTTAAGCTCAATGATGAGTTTAGGATTTTACATTTCATACCATAAGATATATTTCCTAAAACTCGATTCAGTATGAATGACAAATTATGCAATATTTAAGATTTTTATGTTAAAACACATATATATAGCATTAAAACCATTTTAGCAAATAAAGCTTTTTTGTCCATTTGAAGGGGATAGCCAATATATTTATATATTATCCAATCATGATGATATGTATATATTAAGCTTAGATTGGATATATCAATTAAAACTCACGTATTGGCTAGATTTTCTTAGGATTCTCAGTATAACGATAGTATATATTAAGGTTTATAATTTTAAACATTATACAGTATTTATGCATTTAAGGCATTCTAACCCTATTTACAACAATTTCTAAAATCTTATGAGTATTTAAAAAATATTCCTATTTAGCTTCTCATAAGATGGCATGCAATGACAGAAATATTATATGATTCACAATAATAATCTAACACAAAATGCATCAAGTGAATCATAGCATGAACCAACTAATAAATTAGAAGGAGGAAAGATATACCTTTGTGTTTTACTCCTTAATCGTTTGAGCTCGGAGTGGTGTCTTTTTCTCTCTCGATTTTTTTAAATTCTTATGATTCCAAAAACCCTTAGCACTTAGAAAAATATACACTTATAAAAGCATTTGTGACTAAGGCACAGTGAAAGTATGCACGACACACAAGATGATATACATTAAGAAATAGGTCATGCACAAATCATTTTCAAATATTAGGGAACTATGCATTTTAAACTCATATTTCTATAGGATATGATTTCCTTTGACAAACACTTTCCAAATCCTCCGATCATTTGATTTTACAAAAGCATTTTCAAATTTCAAACTGTAAAATCTACGCAATAAAACCAGGGGAGGATTTGCAAAGACTTGACCCTTAAAATAGGGATACACCAAAATATGAGCCATTGTAGTCTTTATGCAAATAGCATTTAAGCTTATTGCAACTAGGCTCTTATGCCAATTGTTGGAATTGGTGTGATCCCAAGAGGGGGGGGTGAATTGGGTTTTAAAATATTTTGGCTAATTTAAACTTTTACTGATTCACCACATGTCATATCCTATTCAAAATGTACACGTATATGTAAAATAATTAAACTATGAGAGTAGGCATGCACGAGTGTTGTATATCTCATTTAATTTAAATGTGTGCATGCAAATAATTGTAACAATAAATAAACATGCATATACATATAGAAATTTAAGTGCGAAAATTTAAATGAGATAGAGAGAGAGAGCGACAAAAGATTTATTATTGAGGTTCGGCCAAACTAGCCTACATCCCCGCCTTGGGCATACCCCCCAAGGATTACACTATCCTTACTCACTTAAATGGGTAGAGTAGAAGTCGCTATAACCTCTCCTCACGGGGTGAGGTAAACCCTAACTCAATTATAAAGTTGAGTCCAACTTGTCTCCCTTACGGGGTGGAGACTCCGCAGTTCAATTTATAGGTTGAACCCAACTGGTCTCACTTACGGGGTTAAGACTTCCTAATTCAATTAACGGGCTAAACCCAACCGGTACATTAAAAACATTTTGTACATATAAAAATGTTGTACAAATAAGAAAGGATGTTAAGGCTCTAAAACATGCACTCTAATATGATATGAAATGAGCTCAATAGAGAAAGAGTGCTTAAATAGATTTAAACCCTAATAAGAAATTTTCTTCAAAAATATATTTCAATAAAAATATAGGAGAACCTAGGATTTTGCTCTTCCAATAATTTTTGCACAAATAATATATATATGAATATATATATAAATGAGAAATATGTTCTCCAACAAGGATTTTTGCAAATGAAAAATATTTAGAGAATCTGGAGTTTAAGTTTAAGAAACTATTTGTGTAATAAATAACTTCTCCCAAAAATATTTATCATGAAAATAATCGGGGAGAAACTCAAGTTTTGGAATTGGTGTATTCCCAAAAGTGGGGGTGAATTGGAATTTTAAAATTTCTTCCTATGTTAAACCAGATATCAATAATAAACAACCTAGAGTCTTTCTAAGCATATACCAATTGTGCAGATAAAAATAATATGCAGAAATTAAATCATACATAACATTCACAATATATCAAATATAACATACATGTGCAGGAATGTAAAGTGCGGAAATGAAAAGTGTGGACACGATATGTTATCGGGGTTTGGCTAACACTACCTACGTCCCCGCCTCAAGCACAAGAGGATTCCACTATAGTTCGCTTAACGGGTGGAGCAGCACCTAATACAATACCTTAACAGGATGGTGTACCTAGTTCTCCTAACTAGGTATGAACCAGTCCGGGAATATTCACAGGACTAGTCTCCCTCTTCCGACAACCGGTAGGGAATACAACAAATGAATATTTTTTGTACAACGAAATATGCTTCTAATACAAGCAAATGTGTACAACATTAAGCGCAAATACATTCTCGTATGACATGCAAATAAGCTCAATGTGAGAATGTGATTTTTACAAGAGTAATCTTTGAATAAATATGTGTATGATGAGTGCTCAAAGATTTTATACCCAAATAAGAAATTTCTCCAAAAAATATTTTCTCTAAGTAAAGTGCTAAAGAACCTAAGGTTTATGACTCAAATATATATTCGCAAGCACAAGAAAATGAGCCTTTGGATCTTGCAATGAGTGTGCAAGATTCACAAGCAAAGAAGTTGATTTTCTCCAAGGATATATATCAATAAATATATATGGAGAAAACTTTGATTTACTCTCAAGACTAAGATATGAGACGTGAATAAACCATGAGAGTAAAAATGATTTTGATTTGAAAAACAAATGCCCAATATATGTAAAACACTCTCTTTGGAAATTGATTTTTCAAAGTAATAATAAGAGAGGATGAAAAAATAGGCTTGGGAAGATGAAAATAGGATATAACAATTTGGGAGAGTTTTCTAACTAATCATCTTCCTAATTATGACTTATAAAGGGGTATACATAGAGTTGCGTGAAAATATGACTGTTGAGGACATGCTGGGTATTTTTAAAAATGTTTAATCATATTTAATGAAAAATAACTCTATTTAACCGTGGTAAAAATCTGACCAACCTGAGAGGTTCGGTTGACCATATTACTGTGTTCGATCAACCGTGGCAATTTTGAACTGTAGGTTCGGTTGACCGTCTCAGGGCGATTTCAAACCCTTCGAGGTTCGGTCAACCAAGGCTAACGTTCGATTAACCATTCATAAGGTTCGGTTGATCGTGGCCACTTTGAACTATGAGTTCGGTCGACTAAGTTGTTGGGGATCAGACACGTGTGAGTTCAGTTGACCGTGGAAGATATGTTCATTTCAAAACGGTCGACCGAGTGAAGTCAACATGTTGACTTCTAGTTAGTTCGGTTGACCAAGGCTTTTGTACTGCTTAGGGTTCGGTCGACCAAAGCTTTGATTTTGGTCAACTTTCTCAGTTCGGTCGACCGAGGTCAAATGACCTTGCGATGGTCGGTCGACTAAGGCAAGTGAAATTCCAATTTTGCCCCTAAGGTTAGCTATGGCCCTTGTTCGATTCCCTATAATCGAAACTTTTGAATTAAGCCAAAAAATCTGGCATCGATCGACTTCGGCTGGCCAAAGTTTTTGTAATCTTCATTTTATCCCTAATCTTTGACCCTAACCAATTAGTAATTTAAGAAAAGAGTTTCTATGAAAAGTGTTGGTCCCTAGGGTCAGACTACGACCATCCTGAGCTTATCATCCATATCATGCACATTATGCATTATTACATACCAAAATATAAAACCAAAATGCAATACAAAGAAACAAAACATACCTTCTTCTTTTGCTCTTCATTTTCCCATGGAATATGCCAGGAGTATATACTCTTTAAGTTCTTTCTGGCATCCACTTCACTTTCATGTGTGTGTTCTGAATGATTAACCTATGCAAGTACTTAGACACACACATTAGTAACTTACGGTTTGTCATTATCAAAACCAGGGATCGGACTCAAAAAGTCAACAATCTCCCCTTTTTTGATGATGACAAAAGCATCAGAGCAAAATGAGATAAGCCTAAAAAGGCTCCCCCTAAGGTTATGCATAAATTAAATTTAAGCAATATAGCACACGCCTATTAACGAAAGAAGACAACGCAAAATATTTGCATTCAATTTTAGCAATAAGGCACAAATACAAACATGCATGCAACTTAGATAATTACTCCGTGTCCTTAAAAAAAATTCCCCCTTTTGGTCAAATATTTTGCTCATAAAAAGTTATCCCCCTTTTGGCATTAGTAAAAAGAGTTCAATATAAAAAAATGATCATTTAAAACAAACTTAGCGACAGAGAACTCCCTTTTTTGAAAAACATTCCCCTTTTTTTATCATTTAAGTGCAAAAAAAAATATCCCCTTTTTATCATATAGTATTTTGGACTTTAATACTATTTTAAAGATATAAC
Source organism: Malania oleifera (assembly GCF_029873635.1). NCBI lineage: Eukaryota > Viridiplantae > Streptophyta > Magnoliopsida > Santalales > Ximeniaceae > Malania > Malania oleifera. The sequence goes on along the minus strand of NC_080428.1, from coordinate 33,401,630 downwards.
ATTTAGCCACATAAGCAAAAAAAAAAAAAATGTCACATATAAAATCATTTCTTACCAAATAATAAGATATATGTAAATATATATATCACCCTTATGATATTTTCAAGAAGTGCCTTGGGGGGGGGGGGGGGGCTTGCTGAAAAGAAACTTTAATTTAACATTCAAGCAAGCAATGATTATTCTAGTTAAATATTTAGGCACAATGTAAAATATGACTAGAATAATCAACCATATAAATCCCAAAAATATTAGAAAATTAAAGACATGGATCATATGGCAAAACCAGAGAACTGTGGAAAAAACAAAATATTTCAAATTATGATTTGCAATAAGAACAAAACATCTAAGCACATGTCACACTTGATTCGAAACAGATCTAAGCTAAAAAGTGTTCGTGATATTTCATTATGTCTAGTAGTATAAGCCTTTTCCAAAAGAGCAACTATACAGGATATGAATTAAAGCTATCTTTATCATCTGCCTAGTATAGTCTCCTTATAGACTATAGATGCATCAGAAAATGTATATTAAGGCATGTTATAGAGTTCATGACCAAAGAACATTCCACATTAAATCATTAAACTTTAAGCGCAAGATATAATGTTCAGGGATTTTAGAAGAGCCTCAATATTCAAAAGGCGAAGTGATGCATGTGAGACTTTTATGCTTTTTCTATTGGGATGGAGCTGAGCTCCTCTAAATACCCGATGATTATGCCGAGATGAAGTTTAATTTTCATTTAGATTTTCACTCATCATTTTAAAAAGATTTTAACATTTATTCTATCATAATCATCTTTGTACAAGATTTTATTTTGGGAAAATCCTAGCGAAATTTTGGCAGCATACCGTCTATACATCAGACATTTTCCTATAAAACCTATACCTGATAACTGGTTGTTTTCAATAGAATATTCATATAAATCATGCAACAACCTAAAATCCACTACCAGCATGCAATTCACATCAACTGCATCCGCCATGCAGGAGACATTCTAGACTAAGCATGCAATCAAGTAGCAATCAACAAATGATACAAAAGATAAACTATCCATTATAAGATATACTCATTTAACGCATAATGAATATTAGGAATTCAGTGTTTTTCATATGAAGGCATATGGGCATAAAAGATAGAAACATGAGAGCATTTAATATAAATAGTTATGAAAGATAAATGCTCCCCCTGAGTTATGCACTACTATCATCTTATGCTTTAATTTTCTTTCATCTTCTTAGCCAAGTGCTTTAAGATTCTCAATGATTAAAACTTGGTTCTAGATGCATAGGCTTTAAAGGACCAAAAAGTCACAATCAATATTCCTTTAATGAATAAAGCCTATAGTCGCCTCTTTTCTTATGATCTTCAAAATGTGAGAGGCACAAGTTCAAATGGCATTAAACTTTAAGGTTCGTAAATAGGTTTCTTGAAACTTTGCATTTTCATATATGTTGATACCTATACCATTCAAATTAGCCATTTAACTTAATTCACGAAGATGAAGCTCTAAATTATTTGACTTAAAGGTTGAGAGCTTGTGAAGATAATTTAAATACTCTTAAAGATTAAAAAAAATTTATTTGGTTTAGAAGAGTATTTAGGAGATGCTGGACATCTTCCATAATCATGTTCAGGCTTGGTCACAAGCATATAGGAGAATATAAATATTTTTGAACAATGCTCTTTGGAGATTAAAATGTATCCTTCGAATATGATCACAATTTTTGGAGTAAGGATACGAATCAATCAGAGGATGGATCTTTATCTGATGTAATCATGGTATGGTAAAGATTTCTTATGAAGGAGATGGTGAACCAAAATAGAGGATTTTTATATTTCAAGCACAAAGGGAATAATTTTATGATAACTAGATGAAGACTTGATTCCTTTAGTGGATGCCTCTAATTTGGTTGAGAATGGATGTCTTTTGAATAAGCACTTTGAAATATTTGGAATTTATGATCATCCATGCTTAAACCTAGAGTAATGTCTAAGTTTTGATCCAGGCCTTTATGTTAAAAGATAAGCTTAGGGATAAAGGATATATAGTGAGACAAATCCCTAAACCTCAACTTTGTGAAATGGACAAAGTATGCTTAACTTAAGATGTTTATATTAAAGCATGAGTTAAGCAGTAGGAAATATATACCAAGCACAATTGCCCCCTGTCCATTTGGAAGCGGATACGTATACTAAGCTTCTATATTTTGAACCAAACCCACCTCCCAATCCTATTGACATTACTAACCCCTAAATCTAATCCTAGGGTCTAAGGGAAAATTAACTAGTTTGATAAATTTAATTTAAATCCATTTTTCCTTAGGTCCTATGGGGTTTGCTTTGCTGATTATCCATTTCATTTCTTTTTTTTAAGCCTCTGGCACTTCTGGATGAGCAAGTAAATCGAATGTGCCTTTTTCTTTTACAGTGTAAGCAGGTTTTGTAAATACGTGAAAGATTATGCTTATGATTCTTATGATTGCTCGATGAGGCACAACAGTGGGAATCATATGAAAATCCTATATCCTTTTCGAAAAGATTTTTATTTTTAATTTCTAAGGATTTATTATGATTATTATTTTTAATTTTAGCTTTGGGTGTTATTCTGGAATAATTATCCATTACTTCTTCCAAGCAGATAATTTTCAAGATTTTCTTAATCTTCTTCTTTTCAAGAGTGACATTATATTCTTTCAATTCTTTCAGTTGATTTGCCACTTTCTTATTTTCATTTTTCAACATTGTTTTCTATTTAGACATCTGAACTAGTAGCTTAGGAATTTTCGATAAAGCATTTTCCAGCTTTTCACACGAAGGCATGCGCTCATTTATTAATTCAGCACATGATTCATCATAAGATATATCACAGTACACATCACATGAATCATTTACAGTATTATCACAAAGTTTGTCAAATGATTCAACACACAATTTATTGCAATATTTTTCACCAAAATCATTACATGCATCATTAACAGTATTATCAACAGATGATTCAGCATACAACAATTCACAACATTTAGCACAAGAATTATCAATAGAGGCAAAGATATAATCATATACCTCAACGTCTGATAAAGCAATTACCCAATCATTTACCACTTCCTGAGTGGTGGTTTCATTCTCTCGGGATTCTCCATATTTTCTTTCAAGTTCATCCCAGATTTCTTGTACACTTCAACATGCCATGATCTTGAGAAAAATGTTATAATCTAAAGTGCAGTATAGCATATGAATGGCATTAAAATTAATCAAGTTGAAATCATGTTCAAAACTTTTAGCACCATTTCCTTTAGCAATCACTTGCCAAGCCTTCCAATACATTGCTTTTTATATGCTCATTCTAAATTTCCAGTGGGTGTAATTAACACCACCAAACAAAGGAGGACTGAAAGGCGATTGTCCCTCGATGAATGGGGATACACCAATGTGAGCCATCTCAATCTTTAGCAAAAGCGTGTAATTCTATGCAACGAGACTCTGATACCAATTATTGGAATTGGTATATTCCCAAGAGAGGGGATGAATTGGAATTTTAAAACTTCTTTCTAGGTTAAACCAGATATTAGTAATACACAACTTAAGGTCTTTCTAAGCATATACCAATTGTGCAGATAAAAAAGTATACGAAAATTAAATCATACGCCACATTCATAATATATCAAATATAACATACATGTGCAGGAATGTAAAGTGCGTAAATTGAAAAGTGTGCACACGATATGTTATTAAGGTTTGGCCAACACTACCTACGTCCCCGCCTCAAGCGCACAAGTAAGAGGATTCCACTATGGCTCACTTAACGGGTGGAGCAGCACCTAATACAACACCTTAACAGGATGGTACACCTAGTTCTCCTAATCGGGTCTAAACCAGTCTGGGACTATTCATAGGGCTAGTCTCCCTCTTTCGACAACCGCTCGGGAATACAACAAATGAATGTTTTTTGTACAACGAAATATGCTTCAAATACAAGCAGATGTGTCCAACACTAAGCGCAAATACACCCACGTATGACATGCAAATAAGCTCAATGTGAGAATGTGATTTTCACAAAAGTAATCTTTGAATAAATATGTGTATGATGAGCGCTCAAAGATTTTATGCCCAAATAAGAAATTTCTCCAAAAAATATTTCTCTAAATAAAGTGCTGGAGAACCTAGGGTTTATGGCTCAAATATATTTTCGCAAGCACAAGAAAATGAGCCTTTGAATCTTGCAATGAGTGTGCAAGATTCACAAGCAAAGAAGTAGATTTTCTCCAAGGATATATATCAATGAATATATATGGAGAAAACTTTGATTTACTCTCAAGACTAAGATATGAGACGTAAATAAACCATGAGAGTAAAAACGATTTTGATTTGAAAAACAAATGCCCAATATATGTAAAGCACTCTCTTTGGAAATTGATTTTTCAAAGTAATAATAAGAGAGGATGAAAAAATAGGCTTGGGAAGATGAAAATAGGATATAACAATTTGAGAGAGTTTTCTAACTAATCATCTTCCTAATTATGACTTATGAAGGGGTATATATAGAGTTGGGTGAAAATATGATCGTTGGGGACACGCTGGGTATTTTAAAAAATGTTTAATCATGTTTAATGAAAAATAACCCTATTTAGCCATGGTAAAAATCTGACTAACCCGAGAGGTTTGGTCGACCGTATTATAGGTTTGGTCGACCATATTACTGTGTTCGATCAACCGTGGAAATTTTGAATTGTAGGTTCAGTTGACTGTTTCAGGGCGATTTTGGGCTCTTCGAGGTTTAGTTGACCAAGGCTAAGGTTCGGTTGACCATTCATGAGGTTCGGTCAACCATGGCCACTTTGAACTATGAGTTCGGTCGACCAAGTTGTTGGGGGTCAGACACGTGTGAGTTCGATCAACCATGGAAGACATGTTCATTTCAGAATGGTCAATCGAGCGAAGTCAACATGTTGATTTCTGGTCAGTTTGGTTGACCGAGGCTTTTGTACTGCTTAGTGTTCGGTCGATCGAAGCTTTGACTTTGATCAACTTTCTCAGTTTGGTCGACCGAGGCAAGTGAAATTTTAGTTTTGCCCTTGAGGTCAGCTATGGTCCTTGTCCGGTTCCCTATGGTCGAAGCTTTTGAATTAAGCTAAAAAATTTGGGGTCGAAGTTTTTGTAAACTTCGTTTTAGCCCTAATCTCTGACCCTAACCAATTAGTTATTTAAGAAAAAAGTTTTTATGAAAAGTGCTGATCTTTAGGGTCAAACTACGACCATCCTGAGCTTATCATCCATATAATGCATGTCATGCATTATTACAGACCAAAATATAAAACCAAAATGCAATACAATGAAACAAAACATGTATTCTTATTTTGCTCTTCATTTTCCTATGGAATATGCCAGGAATATATGTTCTTTAAGTTTTTTCTGGAATCCACTTTACTTTCATGTGTGTGTTTTGAATGATTAAACTGTGCAAGTACTTAGGCACACACATTAGTAACTTGCGGTTTGCATTATCAAAACTAGGGATCAAACTTGAAAAGTCAACATCAAGTAATATTCTCAAAAATGATTTTCAAAGATTAAGTGTTAAGTGAGAGTATATGCAAATAAAATGCCATAAATAAAACACTCTCTTAAAAAATGATTTTGAAATAAAAACATGAAGGAGAGTTGGAGAGATTTAAATAAAAGATTTTGCCCCAAAAGAATGATTTTAACAATAAAAAAATATTTTGGGAGAACTTTGATTAACAATGGATTAGAGAGAAAATTTGCGCTAATCAAAGTTGCTAATCTGAGGTTATGAGGGGGTATTTAAAGATTTTTCGAAAATTATGACCGTTAGGGACACGATTGGTATTTTAAAATTTATTTAATTAAAAGTTTAATGACGTTTTAGCGCTGGAAATTTAAAATACTCAAGAGGTTTAATCGACCATATTCAAGGTTCGGTCAACCACTTTAATAAGTTGGCTCGACTAGGGCAAATTTGAACTATAGATTTGGTTGACCAACTCAGGGCAATTCTGAACCCTTCATGGGTTCGGTCAACCAAGACAAAAGTTCGGTCAGCTACTCATCTAAGTTTGGTAGACTAAGACCAATTTGAACTACAAGGTATGGTCGACCAAGTAGTTAGGGTGTCAGAGGCTAATGATTCGATCGACTGAGGACGGTGCGTTCAATTCAGTATGGTTGACCAAGCGAAGTTAATATGTTGACTTCTGACCTGTTCGGTCGACCAAGCCAATTTGTGCATGGTGGGTTTAGTCAACCGAGACTTCACAGCACATGCCTCACATGGCAGGTTCGGTCGATTGAGTCATTTAGTACATAAGGGTTCGGTCGACCGAGACTTTTTAAATAAGCCAAAAATCCAACGTCGATCGACCGCTTTGGTTTTGCCCCAATTTTGACCCTAAAGCTATTTAAAAAAATCCTTGTTTAATTTTAACCTTTTAGAAAAAGATTTTTGGTGCTATTATTGGGTCTCCTATGTTCAGCCTACAGTCGTTCTGAGCTTTCAAACATATCATGCAGGTGCATGCATTATTACAAACCAGATAATAAAAATTAAATGAATATACAACTTAAATTAAGTGTCTTCTTCTTTTGCTCTTCTAGTGTCATGGAATGCTCTGGAGTGTGTGATCTTTACATTCCTTTTAGCTTCTATGTCCATTACCTCATGTGTGTGCTGAATCATGAACTTGTTCAAAAACGCTAAATGCACATATGAGATACAGGTGCTTTGTTAGCATTAAAACAGAAATCGGATTCAAAAAGTCAACAAAGACCCTAAATTTTTTCCCCACTCAATCTATTAACTTCCTCATTGATAAACATACACAAGATAGCTTCTAGAAATACTCATTGAACCCCAAAATAGGAGGCTTCAAACCAACCATAATTCGAAACTCTTCATTATAGCCAAACTTGTCTCTAATCCCATGGTACTCTTGATCCCAATCTAATCCAAATTTGATCATGGCACACACTCAAAACATAAGATCTTCAACCCAACACAAATTCACAATTGAATGTAGCTTCCTCTTAACAACATCCTAATCTGTGATCCAAACTAGTATTTCTCACATCCAAGATTATAACTCAAGTTAACCACCAACCAACATACAAATAGTTCTAAAGATTAACACACTCCCAAAACATAAACTCACAATCCTTGATATGAAATCATATTTACAACCTTGTCTCTCAAGGCCAAACTCTTACTAGATTTTCAAAGAGCATTCACCACACCAATTCGCAGAGGTAAACCACATCCTGAAAGCTAAACTCAAACTAAAACTAGCCAAGACTCATTTCGATTTAGCCCACATAGTAACCAACTCAAAATCACATTACAATTCCTTTAAAGGAACAACCAACGCAAAGGTCTTGATCTGGTTCCATACTAACCAAGTAAACATTCCAACAATAGATTCCAACTCGAAGGTTCTCTAAGCCTAACTATCCAAAATACTTGGTAGTTAACCTAGCAAGTAAACATTAAAGCTTAAAACCAACAAACCATTTCCATATGAGTCTCCATCCAGGAGTCTACGAGACACAACTTCAAAAATGAGTCCACACCTTGAAGTCTCTTCACGAAACAACCAATCTCAAAACCATAGGATAACCATGCAACAAGCCAGCGAAGCTCAAATTTTAAAAGCAATTCCAAAGGCAAGTCCCCACCAAGAGAGTCTCATGAACACAAATCCAATGATGAGTCCACCCTAAGGACACTCTTAAAACACAATTGATATCAACGTCTGAGGTATAAAACCCAATTCCTCTTGAGATAACCAACATGTCTAGAATACCACAATTTTGAAGTTAACCAACTCAAATCCAACCACAATACCAATATGAGAGCTTCCATAAGTCCTCAATTCTAAAGCTCAAATCACAACTGAAGTGAGCATCTATAAAATTGAAACCAATCTAACAAGACCTCAAAAATTTAAGTCTCAAAACCCAAATCGAAGCTCCAAAAATCACAATCTTTAGTCCTCTTATTAACTTTATAAGTCCTATCCCGTTTTGATTATAACAAATCCAAAGTATCTCACTTGTGCATCTAGTGTTTGAATAGATAATTCTCTTAGAAGGCACGTAGAGTTGAGGTACGATCAAAGCCATGAGGATCTCAAAGCTCACACTACATAATGACAATTGGGAGAGCAAAAAGAATAAAAACATTTTATGTTGTATTGTAATACATTTAAGTATTGGTCTATAATAATGCATATCATGCATGATGAGAATGAAAGCTCAAACACAAGACCATAGACTGACCTTAGGTTCCAAAATTTTCATGGAAAACCCTTCACTTAAAATGTCATACTTATACACATAGGGTTCAAAAATTTTAGGGTCAAAATCAGGGCAAAACCTTAGGCTCTCACTAACCTTGGTCGACCGACCCATGCACGTTATAAATACCTTAGTCAACTGACCTTAGTACTTTGGCTAGAATACACAGGCTCGGCCAACCGACCAATTTTTCTCCTAAAACGCCTCAGTTGACTGAACTTACGAAGGTTTGGAAATCATCTTTTGGCTAGCCGACCGACACCTCGCTCAGCCGACTGACCCTTGCAAAAATTTGAAAATAAACAAAGGCTAGCTGACCGGTGCTTCACCCAGCCAACTGACCCTCTCGGGAAGGTTTAGTTTTTTCTTAAGGACAGCCGACCGGTGGCTTCCGTGGTCGACCGACCCTCTTAGGTTGGCCTAATTTCTCAATGCAAAACGTCATTAATTTTCTAATTAAACTTTTCTAAAATGATGAGCGTGTCCCTAACAGTCATAGTTTTTTGGGAATTCTACATATAACCCATTCCAAAGCATAATTAGCAACTTGATTAGCTAAGAAATTATTTGGAAAATATTTTTTTGCTCTATCATTCATACTCTCACATATTCAAGCTTATTTAATTCTCTTTCACATATTCTTTTGCTAAATCATTCAAGAAAGAGAGCATAAATTCATTCTCTTCATTTGCAAATTTATTGCAACTTGACGATTGAGTGAATACATTTTCTTGTGGGCATTTTACATTCATTTCAAAGCTTACACTCTCATTCATTCATTCATCTTTAAAAATCAATTTTTAGAGAGTAAGCTTGAGTTCTTCCCATATTATTTGATTCATAAATATTTCTTGGGAGAACTCTTTTACAGGTTGTGAGTCTTTGCATATTCATTGCAAGATTCAAAGGCTTACATTGTGTTTATTGGAAAAATATTTTTGGTAAACTAATCTCCAATATCTCTTATACTTCATATTTGAAAAATACTTTTGGAGATATTATTTGGGTTCTTGAGATCTTTGGAAAAAAAAAACACACTTAGTGAATATTATATATCTTGAATCAAGGATCATTTTCATAATACTCTCACACATTATCTCATACATATATAATTCTTTGAGAGATAAACTACAAATACTCTATTGAGCTTAAACTCTTATCATAGTAGAGTGCATTGCTTTTATTGTTGTACATATATGCTTATTGGAGAAGCACTTTGTTTGTACAAACATCATTTTATTATTATTGTATTCCCGGCGTGTGGTATCGTCAAAAGAGGAGGTAACCATCCTGTAAAGTGTACCGGTATGGCTAAGCCTGGGTAATTGAGCTAGGAAGACACTGTCTTGTAAGGTGTCAAGGTTTGGTTCCTCCTGATAAGTGAACCAGGGAGTCTTTGCCCTATAAGGAGAGGTTGTAAACGGTGTCGCTCTGTCCGGTTAAGTGAGCATTTAGTGAATCCTCAAGTGGGTTGGCTTGAGGCGAGGACATAGGCATGGTTGCCGAACCTTGATAAAAACCGAGTGTCATTCTTTCCTTATACTCTCTACATTCGGTATTTGCATGCTTATACTACTTGTTGATATTGCTGCTTATATGTTGGAATACATATCTGTGATTGGTTGAGAATATACTAAAACTGTTACACTGGTTAGATTTATTGCGCATTCATATATCAACTGGTTTTGTGCTTGATTAGAAAAAACCTTAGGTTGTGTTATACTTATTGTGGCTAAAAATTAGAACACTTGACCTATAATCTTTAAAATATCCAATTCACCCCCTCTTGGGATTACACCAAAAACAACACCTCTAAAAAAATTAATCTCACCCATAGTATGTCACGGTTACTAGTTAGATATCTCTGCCTTTTAACTCAAACTCAAAATTTTATTTGAAAAATGACCCTTTGGCTCAGTTACTGCATAAAAACAACAAGCAAGAAAAGGCCCTCTGGCCACCAATGACACATGTGCCCCCTAGTAACATAGCTCAAATATCCTCAAGCAAATTTTGTCACAATGCCCTCTTGAAAAACTCATCCCAATTTCCTCTAGCATAGGTCATCAATAAGGAAGCAAAGTAAACCACGATGTGCTTCCACCAATTAGACAATAGGGATCTTCAATTGCATTTGTTCCCATCGGAACATATCATACGAGTAATTTAGGTCCCAACAAAGTCCAATGAGAAACATTCGTGGTTCAATTCAATTGCAAAAGCCACTGGGTAAATGTCACCGTTTTTACCAACATAGAGTTGCATTTGTGGCTTAAGGACATCTGTCCAAGGTGTTCACAACTCATTCTTCCTCATAGATATAAGAATGACACCTCCCTCTATGGGTATGAACTTCTCAAGTTCCGTAAAGATACCTTTGTACAAATTCCTTCAACCGTCCCCTTCCACCAAATCTAAGAGTATCACCTCTACTTGTGGAACGAGGACACCATAAAGTTTCAATGGGTAACCATCCAAGCTCCAAAGCAAACCACAATAGGACGACTCCCAAAGTGTGGAGACAATACCTGCCTCAAGGGCATAAGGTAATCATATCTTCATTCCCTTCCATTAATCCTAATCCCTTATCAAGGGTACAAGGAACCATTAAGTAACTAATGTTTACGATATATCCGCTGAAGGCCAACTTTCACTTCATTACCCTCAATCAATTACATGACAAGAGGGGAGCGTGAGAGAAGAACCTATTCAAAGATAACTTGCTCCTTCCCCTAATCAATGTCACAAACTGAATACTCACCATCAAGTTGAAGCCAATAGTTTCAATCTTAATCTCATTTGATATTTGAGAGATTTGATATGATGCTGTCATAGACGTGGAGTTCTTAATGGCAAAAAGGAATCACCTTTGCCAAAATCTTCCTGAAGTGTAATGGAGTTATGCTTGTGCTGCAACAAGGATATATTAAGTCCAATCCAACCATACTCATCATTATTAAAGGAAACACTCAAGTGTCTCATGACTTGATAGCCCTTGAACCAACTAAGGTCATCACTAACGAACTCGAACATAAATAGTAAAGGAAATAACTCATATTCCTCCAATGTTGATCATTTTCATCTCCTTAACACAACCAAGGTTTAGATGATACTATCCAATTGTATAGGCAACGGCTAAGAAGGACATACACCGAAACCTTCAGACTGAGAGTACTCGTGCAATCCTATTTCCAAATGGATGTTTTGTGGGGTTCCCAATCCCATAAGGAAGCTCAGGACACCCCTAGAGGATGTCAAGAGCCTACCCCTGAGCACTCCTCAAGGAGCTCACTTAGTACGTAACAAGATACTCAGGAAGGTAGGCTGCTCAGCTGGTGTACCCCTGAATATACAAATCTCCAAAGCCAACCACGAAGTCACAAAGACATCAAAACCATCCTTGTGACTGCTACACATTTGCACCCCGACCTTCTCTCCATGTCGGTAATCATATACCAATCATGTGTTAGAGTCGTAGAACTCCAAGACCCTAACAATAGCTTCTTTGACCTCATGTACCTTATTTGGATTGTCATAATAAAAATTGATTTTTGGATATGCATACAATATGATCTTTTAAACTCTTCATAATATATATTTCATCCACGCACCGTCCTCCCTCCTTACACAATTAAAGTTATTTTTGAAATTTGAAAAACATTAAGCATGTGTTTAAATCAAGAAATTTGATTGAAAAAAAAAAGTAAAATAAGAAGAAAATTTATTTTTTATGATGTTTGTTTTCTCATTACCAAATAATATTTAAAAATATGTCCTATTATGAATAAAAAAATATTTTAAAAAATCAAATGTTAATGCTATGTAAAATCAAAATTTTGTTCATTGATTTGCTATATATATTTTTTCCTTCATTACTTTTCACAACAACTAAACATGAAAATGTGGATTAAAATTAAAATTTTATTCAATAATTTGGTATAATTTTTATTTTCTTTTTTACTTTTCATGATAATTAAACATGAAAATGTGGAATCCTTTGTTTTTTTTTTTTCCTTTCCTCTTTCTAACATTTCCCAAGTTCCAAATATGGCTAAAGAAAAAAAAATGCGAAAGAATCCACTTTTAAATGTTTGGTTATGAAAGAAAGTGAAAACTAAACTGAAAAGTTGTCAAAACAATAGAAACTTGAGTTTCATATCATTATAGGTTTTACTGTTAAGTTTTAAATATTAACTTCAAATATGATTTTGTAAATAAGTTTTAAATTGAATTTGAACCAGTGACGAATCTAAATATTGAACTATTTTAATTGTTTGGTATCTAATATTTGAATAGGCGTTGTTTCTTAATTTTAACCTTCTCAACTCTCAATGGTAATAAATATTTGACAAACTTAACAAATAATTACTGAACTAAAGTTTTTATTTAATATGAAATATTTTGCTATCACATATTTAATTAATATATAGAAATAAAAATAATATAATTTATTTTTTATAAAAATAAAATTTATTATTTTAATTTTAACCAATTGGATGTTGAGTTTTTTGTCATTTTCCATTTTTGAAAGGGATAAAATTGGAAAAGCAACTTCTAGCCACTTCCCCAATTAGATGATTTTTTTCTAATGGTTGAATGTCTAACTAGTTCACTTAATTTAATGAATCAATTCAAACATAACTCCTTTTTAGAGGCAATGCTGATCAAATAAAGTAATAGAAAATTTTTCCTTACACTAATCACTGCATGAAAGTTTTTGTCCAGCAATTGAACCCAATCAATCTTTGTCCTCTAAGGCTCTTTAGCCCATTTCATCTCCATCACACTAAAGAGTCTCATGGAGTTCTTACACTTATCATAAGCTTTGTATGTATTTCAGTTTTCATTATGTTTCCTTGATTTTTTTTTCACACCAATTCAAATTTTCGGTCATACTTTCTGTTTGTTCCCACTGAATAATGGGAAACCCCTGTAGTGTTCTGCCCAACCTTCTTCAACCACCTCTACATCTTCTTGTTTAGTCATCCAAAAAGCTCAAATGTAAAGGAATTGAAGTCCCCTTTATTTCTTTATTGCCTTCCTTAGGTTCCAGAGGAGTTAGGGTTATGATCCGAGGATAATGCTGGAAGCAACTAGGGCCATCTGGTTAAGGTCTCGAATATTTTGTATCCCTAAACACTTGATATAATGAACATGCAAAATTCATGTTAAACACCCATATAGAATGCAAGTTTTGGGGAATGCTTTTCATTGTTTTCTTTGTTTAGAGTTGTGGTAGTTATTATTATTAACAAAATTTCAATCAACCTTAACCAAATGCAATTCTGCAGTTCTCATTTTTTAAAACAATATCAAAAACTTCTATCCAAATGTATTTTTGAGTATAAACAAATATACCATCTAATCCTTTATTTTTATTTGGTAAACGATAATACGGGAACTCACTTAACCAACCCCAAACTTCTACTTTCTAAAATTCATCGATGCACAATTGGTTCATAAATACTATATCTGCTCTTTCCATTACTGCTGTCTCTCTTTTGCTCGACCCAAGTGCAACTGCAGTCTTTATACCCAACATCCTGGCAATAAGTGACCACTTAAAAATTTTTAAAACTACTTGTCATTCCATAGTCGTCGTCTGTTGAAAGATCGCTTATTTTGTCCTAAAAAATAACAGTTTGGGTTGAAGTTGAAGTTGGCAGCAGCACTGCAGTACAAGAAGGTGCCTAAAAAATGAAAAGTCGTCATGAAATCAAGCCAATCAATCCACTGTTCTACAGTTTTGAAGAATGTTGATCTCTTCTTTCAGAAGCTCCTATAGGACCTACACTATCGCCTCCTTTTCAACCTTTGGCTCTCCCATATACCAAACCCAACACCAAGTAAAGCCATAAACTTCCTAGGCCTTTCACCGGGTGAATGTGATTTTTTCTCAAAAAATACCACTATGATATAAAGATTGTTTTCCTATATTTCACAGTGTTTTGTTTATATATATAAATCATATGTATAAATAATCCAAGGGTAGAGATACTTCCTTCTAGCTATAGAACTCCCCAGCAATGTAAACCCCCAAATAGTAGAGGCCTGGTAGGGAATTTATGGGCAGCTGGTGTCTAAAATTTCATAGACCTAGTGCCAACCTAGCCCCAACAATCGAACTTGTCCCGTACTCCAGTCTAGAAACCCAAACTGAACAGTAACAATCAGTGGCAACCTTATAATGCCCACACAAAATAGCAGGAAATTCAAACCATCAATGCTCTATTGAGATAAAGAGGTGCAATGAGATGCACACAGTTGGGCCTAAATGATCACAATTGGATTTCAGATTGTTTTTATGAAAGCATATATTCCATGCTCTTCTCATTTTTCATCTTTAAGATTGCCTCAGTGAGTTGTGTTTTGTGATTTAGGACAGGAATATACACTTCTTGCTGCAGCCTGTATAAACTTCACCACTCACCAGGCATTAGTTGCCTTTGTTACACCAAAGGTAGTCGCAATGAGGGCAAGGATAGCCTGCATGCATAGAGCAGAGAATTCCACATGAGCATAAGAAAGACAACAGTCCCCTTCTCCATGGACAAGGATGGCAGCACAACGAGCAAATTGCACCAGAAATATAAAGAATAAAAATGAACATAAGAAAGGAGGGCAAGATACATTATATGGTCAACTGATAAATCTAGTAAAGAAATAAGAATACAAGTAGCATGATATCTGACCCAAAAATAAAAAATAAAGCACAACCGTAGTCACATTTTTTTGCATATAGATGCCCATCTCCCATCCCATACTCCTTTCCACCCCCTCCCAAAGTTCAAACCCAAATCTCAAACTTTAGTCATAGGAAGTGACACTGTAAAAATGTATATGGCTGTCCCACAATTGGATCAGTCAACATTAGATGCCTGTTATAAAATGTTGACTCAAACCAATATAACAATAATAGCTTCCAACTAGGAAAAATGTCAACAAACTAGCATGTATCATTCACAAAAGCTGTATGCACTACACAGAAATATATTGTTGGCAACTTGAGTAGCCCCTAAGAACCAATGTTTTTGTCCATGTGTTCCATAAAAGGTGACATTCACTTCAAAATATTTAAATTTCTCCTTCCTTAAGAGAGAAATTTTCTTGATTTCGTTAACCTATAGAATTTCTTCATATTTTTCAGCTGTTTTTTTTTTTTGTTCTTTTTTATCCCTGGGACAAAGAATTCATAAATAATGCATAGAAACCTAGTAAAGTCGGGTTCAAGAGAAATCAGTGAAAGATGATGGTGAAATCTTCAAGATCTCAGTAAGTTAATTAAACAAGTAACTTTTGGCACCATAGTTCGTGTTAGCGTTGTGAGTAATCGGTTTGAAAAATTAATAAATGACTCGACCATGCCACAGAAATCAACTTCCACTAACTATTGGTAATAATTGAACTTTTGCATACAGAATTGATTTGGCTCGTCACAAATTGATCTATATAACACTACACACCACTTTTTAAAGTATGTGCTACGTACTGTTCTGACTCCCACTGAGTGTACCAAAACAAAAAATGTCTCACACTATTACATGCGCTAATCCAGTCTATGTTCCGGTAACATTTACTGTAAATAACATCATCCAAACAAATCACCAACAAATTGTCCTATCACAAACACTAGGTCCTGAACTCTGCATCTCCCAAACAAGGTGTTTTAAGTTGTTTCCATGATAAAAAATAAACTAAATGCACAGAATGACAAGGAAATTGGCATATTAGTTGGCATTGTGACAAGCAAATATTAGTTGACCGTGCATAGTGCAATAGCAGATCCAAAGTTTGACAGTTGATGTACATCATTCTAAAGCATTTTACTATTTCTATGGAAGTAACTGAAGCAATTAAGATAGTGATGATAATGGAAGGATTCAGTTGCAGAAGAAGATGATTGGCTATCGTCCCCACTAACCTTGGAAAATTCTACATATGCCCTTGATGTTTAAGGTAGTCTTGAGTACTTAGGAAATTTTTCTCAGGCATATAATTTTTTGTAATCTATGTATGGCTAGCTTTGCCACTGGCTGTACACTTTTTTTAAGCAGGCTGAGCTGCAAAGGAGGGAAAGCAAGAGGAAGGGACAACAATTAAAATTTTCCTTTAAATCTTGTTAGAGAATTTGAACAACAATGCCTAATGAATAGCCATTTTGGCATGTCTTGAATCCTACAGCAGATATACTGGATAATTAGCCATTGCTGCAAGAAATGGTCAAGCATGTACAAGGATTAGCAATCACAGCCTGCAGCCTGCAAGAACTAACTACATACTAGTGATACCCAATAAGGATGAAGATTATCTACCATATCATCAAGAAGCACTTTCTCATTAAGAATTTGTGGTCAACAAGAGATAAGCAGGGATCAATCATTAAGGATATATGTTTTTCTTGCTTTCTGGTAGCATCTTAGATTATGGAGTTTAGTATGGAACTATAGATCCCATGACTGTATAAACTTGACCTGTAATAAAATTCTCCATTTTTCTGAAGAGGTGACAAATTGAAGACCTTTTTAATAAGAGTATAATCGATCAATCTAATTTTCCATGATATTTTCAGTGCATCCACAAAAGTAGCAGGGCTTTTCTTCATTGTTTCTTCTCTGAAAAACACAATGTTCTTCCACCATGGAAATTGAATTTTGAATTTCTCCCAATGGAATCATTACAGTGCCAGCTGTCAAAAGCTCCTTCAGGAAGTAGACAAGTTATTTTCCTAATCAAATTTTAAATTCCACAGTATTTCTCACACAACGTAACTCCATGAGGTTTGAACCTATAGTCATGCATGAGTCCAAATAATGTGAATGCTGCCATTCCTTTATGTTAGGCGCAGCACAAAATCCATAATATATGTGCATAAAAATTCTCAAATGTCAAATTCAGAGGAACATCTTTGAAAAAGAGATGAAAGGTCATTTATGACTACACAGCGTGGCTAAGATGTTTAAGTTGGGCCACCACCAAACTAACTGAAGCTATAAGGTGTCATTACTGTAAAATGATTGAAAAGCATATATGCAACAAGAGAAATAATTAATCAAGCAGAGGAAAGATACTCACAGCTATTGTGCATGCAATATACCCAGGTTTTTCTCTGTAATCCACTCGGGTAGCAAGCAGAAGGAAAGCTCCAATGTACCAAGGAATTCCGGCAAGAAAGAAGCCAATAATAAACCTTGCAAAAAGTAAAATCATTATTTTTTGATAAATGAAAGTCAAATCATTATAGTTTAGGGAAAAATATTGATAAAAGAGGAACAAAAAGTGAAAAAGCTAGTATCTCCAACATTTTTGGAAATCTTGCTCCTCACAGCCATAAAGCTCCGACACTTCAAATTTTCATATTCATAACATAATACTTCTATATTTTTAGAATTCTTTTTTACAGTAAATAGGAGCCTTATTTTTATATAAAAAAAATGTGTAGGTCTCTCCAAAGAGAAATAGCAGTTTTGGACTAGTCACTCGGTTATTAAGGCATTATTCATGTCCTGTCTCTTGCCCAGCAGAGTCTCGTGCACCAAATTAAGGTAGAGATATATCCATGTTGCTTGACTCAGTTCAGGTGACAGATTTTGGTGGCGATGGATTTGGCTTTTGTGAGCATCCAAGCGTCATTGACAACATTCTCCAACATTTTTATTCTAGAAATGTTATTTATTTGGCCATTATTTTGTTTGTTCAAAAGAACTTATGTATTATATTACCCCTCTCCTATAGAGATGCAAACTTTTTCATGCAGCAAACAAACAAGAGCAACATAACTTCTTACATTTTCATTGTATTTTCAGTTTTTAATTTGGGATAATTTTATCAGGATCAAATCTTCAAGATTTTAAAGGTTATTAGGAACCAATATTCTAGGGTATTAGTATTTAGGAAGCAAGTATCTAGAGTATCATTCCATAGGAAATTAGTATTTTAGTTTGTTTAGGCTTCCTCAAATTAGTTTCCTAACCTTCCAACATTGTAAGCCTATAAAATGTCCATATGCATTAGTTTTATTGGGACTAGAATTGTGAATTTTTCCAGACATTATTCCTGCATCACCTCATGATTTCATAAATGTGTTCGAAGTCATTGACCATCTATCTCTTATTTATGGCATAATATTTCACCATGATCTGCCGGAAAACCTGTCACATTCCAATTGAGAGATCTATCCATTCATGTGATTAAATCAAGTAGTTAAATGGATTAAAATTAATTGCAGATAACTGCCAAACAATGCATGTTAATTCTTTTAATAGAATAGGCCACAAAAATATTTAAGTTTTGCAGCAGTCAAGAAATTTATGGAACTTAAAATAATTGATTTTCGAATTAGTGCCAAATCTTGTCTCTTCCAATTTGCAAGCGTTCACGGAAAAGCTGTCCCTCAAGCATCTTACTATTTATTATGTATGACTGATAATGTATTTCACAACAAGACGAGACTAAATGGCTTTTTATTATCGACAAGCTTTTTTTTTTTTCTTTTTTTCTACACTTATTTATAAAAACATATCCCCATCGAGAGAGTGACAGGAAGGCAGACAGAATAAAGTTCAAGTTAAGCTTAGTTCATTTACCTGCAAAATGTTCCTTGTCTACTATTTCCACAATCCCATTTCATGGGGGATAAGAAATGAAAATTTATTGAGGGGGGGGGGGGGGGAGGGTTATACTTATTCTATATAATTTTCTAACCCAGATGTAAAATACAAAATTTGTAACACTGTGAACAACCGGAATGCAGTCTCAATTGACAATTTCCAACCATAGCTTAGGTGGGTCTTCAACTTCAAACATTAGACATTGTTAAAACAAAGCATGCTGAGAATTTGTTCAAGCAAGGTACGTGCATGCCTTTAAATAGGATGCCATAAAGGAAAAGGATTCATTATTTCCAGCTTTAATGAGTAGAAATGCAACGACAATAATGATATGGTTGTATCAATTGGTATAATTGAATCAATTGGTTTAAAGGGCTTGAAAAACGAGGTAGCATACAGGGGATGGGGCAATAGGAATTAGCCTATGAGTTTTCTTTGCCAGTCAGCTGGGTCAGCATTAGTGATGAGAAACTACAAATTCTGAAAGCTCCCCCTTCCCCTCCAATGTTAAAACTTTCTTGAATAAAAATTTTGTATGTAAAATTTATTTTAATTTTTCTGCCATGCTAACAAAGAGCAGGATGTTTGCATGTAAGAAATGTATCTACATGGCTGCAGTTATTGTAGCATTTTAGTCTATTTGAGGTTGACATGTTGAAAACTATTTGTTGGACACACCAATATGTGGGAATAAAAAAAAAAAATATTAATGTGAACTTACAAGAACCAGCCAAACCCAATACCACAACAAGGAAGACGGCGCTCTCCAATGGGTCTCCCTTCAGCAACAGGATAACCTTGAACAACATAAAAGCAATATTAAAAAAAATATGGAAGAAAATATGCAAGAAAACAATTAAAAAAATGCTGAATTGAATTTAGTAATTTAATCTATAAGACATAATTTTCTATATTTCAGTCAAGAATGCAATAGCCAAAACTTCAACATCAATAACAACTTTTTCAGATAAAATTATTATCAACAGTTACAGAATTTCCAAGAATTATGCAGTTATGAACAAACAAATATATATTTTTTAGGTGCTTCTAGATTCCTAGAACCAACAAGAGAGAAGCCCTCTATGACTAAACACATCAAAGTGCTAATACCATTATTGAGATCAGTGCAAAATTTGATTTTAAAAAGTAAGTAGTGCTCTTATCCCCTTATTAGATTCACAGCTTCAGAAGGTCTGCCTTTGGCACCTCTTTATACCTAGACATGTGTGGTCTATGCCCAAGGTAAACAATCTTTTAAAGGACAGCCTGTTGCACAAAGGCCCCCATATGTGGTGTCTGGGACAAGGGGCGAACCACAATGAGTCTATAGTACGCAGCCTTACCTCGCATTTTTGCAAGAAACTGTTTCTATGCCTCGAACCCATGACCTCTGGGTCACACAGCAACAACCTCACCATTGCACCTAAGCTCCCTTTCTAAGGTAAACAATCTTTTGATCTTTCTATTTTTTAATTGACTGACCATATTTATTTTGTTAGTTAAACATTCTTAATGTTTCAAGCCTTTGTATATTTGACCATGTTTCTTTGTTGAATAATATTTTGTATATTTTAATATTAATAGACAATATACATTATTGATATTTTATAAATATTTATTACGCCACAAAAGGTTTCTGATAAAAGTTAAAAAATATTTTAAGTTCAATCTCTGTGTGTGCAAGTGCATCGTCACCTACTATAATCGTTTTCATTACAAAAATCCATTATGTCATTTGCTACAAATGCCAACAGCTCACTATAGAAACTTTGCTTCAGGAAACTACAATCATGGCATTGAAAGGTGACTCTTAGTTCCTTATGCCATCAAGCTCTACATAATCCAAGATTTTACTAATGGTTCAAATCAGATCCCTAATATTTACTGCAAACAAACAGTTAATGGGAAATTGATTAAGTCTTCTTTCTAATGAAACAACATCATCTTGGAATGAGCAACCTTTTCATCAACACGATATACTATGTCAAATAATATTCAGTCACGTTCCCAAGAAAGAAGGCTAGCTCAACTAGTAATAATTAAATTTTTTTCTCAGAAAGTTATAAAGGATAAATTAATCCCACCAACCAGGGGTGGGCTTACAATGAGATCATTGGCCCAGCTGTGACCAGATGTACATACAATATGCATGGGGTTAGCCGCTTCAATTGGTTTTTTAACCTGGTCGGAGGAGAGATTACCAAACGTCTAGCATTCCCTCATGCTTGGCGCCACCCCATTTACTCAGAAAAAGTAGTATAGTTAATGATTTCTTTGCTTGCTTCCCCACCAAAAAGTAAGAGAATATCCCTCAGTCAATTTATTCATATTCAATTGTTGTCATGTTTATTTTTGTTTGCACACTTGTCACATAATATGTGGATTTATTTATGTGCATAGTTCTCTGCATTGTCCTCATTGACAAATTTATTGATATGCTACCATTACTACTCTCAAATAAATAACACATAACAGTCATTCTGTTAATGGAAGATCTTAATGAGGACAAGGGAGGACCTAAGAAGCAAAAATCTCCGCCATGAGACATGGATACAACACAATGACATGGTGATATGAGAAATTTGAAAAATGAGGATACGACACAATGGGGATGCGTTAATTAATTAATAGAAATATATATATTACACACACACACATATATATATACACACATATTTAGGCACGTTTTTCCTTTTAGATGACAAATATTGAGGTAATTTTAATTTAAAATGAAATAAGTGCACAATTATCAGTTGCACTTTTACAAACATTAGTTATACAATCATCAACTACATTCATATTATAGAACACTGATCAAACAACCAAAAAAAACAACCCAAGGGCATGACTGATGGGGGCAATGAGCATAGCTCATCAAGAAATTAATAATTAACAAAGAGTGGTGAACTGCAGATGACTTTAGGGAGGGAGGGGGAAATTTTAAGGCCTGGGAGGTCTGGCGCTGCCTTAAAAGGCTGCCACAGTAGCACTACAGCTGCAAACTTCAACCACTCTAATGTCAAAAACCTTTTAACTCTCAACCTCTCGACTGCCCCTCAATTTCTTCTTTCATTTTCTTTTTTTGGGTTTTGATAACAGAATTAAAGGCGCTAGCAAAAATGCACTGCTTTACTCCTGGACATGTCCCCGCTGTGTTGGGAAGTGTTCGGAAGTGTCTGAGCTGTGTCCAGAAATAAAAATAAATAATTAAATTATAACACATGTCAAGGAGTGTCGGGCATGTTTCCGTGTCACATACCAACACTTCAGGCTTCCAGAAGTGTTGAAGTTTCCAAGGGGAGGACCATTTGCAAAAGCTCATATCCTTTTGCACTTATGCCAACCCAAAGCTTTTGAAAGCTCACATACATTTTGCTCCAAAAATATATTTCCAGCTGTGCCACTGCTTTCAGTGGTCTATTCCCCCACAAAATGCCATTCCAAAATCAAATTTTCTTCTGCCTCATAATTTTCCACCACTTCCAATAATACTGGTGATTTAGAATAGTAACAATGCTACAGAAATCCAAGTACATTTTATTTCATGCTTGCCCTGAAGTTAATTTTAGTTTATTGTCCTTGTGATCCAACTACCCATGTCCTTGGCAGCTATCGAAATAAAAGAAAAAGGAAAAACCCCAAACAACAAATATCCTGTATTCACCAAGATTTGATGTTGATAGGAAATACTTTATTCTTGGATTTCCAACAAAAGGATCAACTTCCAATGAATCTTCAACTCCTAATTACAAATAGAAGCATGAGAGTCAAATATTTCCATTTTATTAGCAAAAAAAAAAAAAAAAGGAACACTCTTAGGTCTTAGCACATTTACAAATTAATGCAAACATAACCTATATGAAGAAAAGATCAAACAAGGGTATTCTAAATGATAAGTCGGACTCAACAATGGCGCCAATGGATTGTGCAATGACAAATAACCAGATCCTCTAATAGATGCCTCATTTTGAATCGCATTAATTTAAATGTAAACCAACAATGTCTTACAATAGCCTATAATCGTGATCAAAATTGGAATTATAATAATAGATTGGTTGGTCTTCCATCTCAACCGGAATAAATATCTTCAAGATTCATGCACAAGCAAACGGAACAACGATCAATGCAGAATTACCATAAAATCTCTGCTTTTACAAAAAAGGGTAAGCTTTAACGCGTGTATATGCCGTCTGAGAGAGAGAAAGAAAAGTGTGTGTGGGGGGGCCCGCCGGGGGGGGGGGGGGAGAGAGAGAGAGAGAATACCGGCGCGGTTCCAATGAATATTAACATTGGGATTGTGATTATCCGAAGTATGAACATTCTGATAGCCAAAAGGATAGTAGCGGGCGTTGGCGGCGGGCGGCGGAACCGGCTGTGGGAAACCAATGACCGGTTGAGGAAGCGGCGGAGGGTAGTTGGGAATGCCTTGAAATGTCCCGTAATGGAGCTGGTGTTGCGGCGGCAGGTCGCCGCTCGCCTCTTTGCTCTTCCCTTCTACGGTCATCCTCGATCCAAATCACAACGCTAGAGCTAGAGCTAGATCGAGAGAGGGAGAGAAAGAGACATGCTACGCCATGAATCCGCAATCCGTGATTCTTCAAGGGAACCCAAACCTCGTATGAGAAACGACTGAAATCAAACTTCCATGCTATTTTTAGATAAACAAACCCATTCCTCATCTCTTTTTTGTTTGTTTTGTTTTAATTTTTTGTAATTTTTTTTTCTTTTGAATTCGCGTTAGACTCACGGCTGATAAATACCCAACCCCTAACGCTATTAACATCATAATCCTTGAAGCCGCACAAACAAGCAAACACACAATTAACACAGTTTGTATTATAATTTCATGTACAAGGTCGTAATACTTATGATTTTTTTTTTTTTGGATTATATACCAACTCAGCCACCAATGAGCCCTTGAATCTCCTGATACGATACCAAACCTACGAATCAACGTCCTCCGCTCCCAAGTCTCGCTGATCAGGGTAAAATTTAGAATGCGGACACGATATTTGTGCATCTGTTACCAATTCGATCCCTGAAATACATCTTCATTACTATTCACGGACTCTGCTAACTCACAAAAAATTCTCACCATCCTCAGCTTCTGCTGATTCACAGAACGAACTCTTACCATCCACAATCCTAATCCTATTAACATCATAATCCTTGAAGCCACACACACAAGCAAATACATAATTAACACAATTTGTATTATAATTTCATGTAAGAGGTCGTAATACTAATGATTTCAAACAATCAATTCGAAGAAACCAATCCTTAACTATACAGATTTAATAAAATTAAAATATGTAGTATATAATTATATTTATAAAATATATTATCAATAATTAAAATGTAAAAAAAAAAACTAGAAGTGCGTATACAATTGTAGGCAAACAATATTATTATTTCTAAAAATAAGACAAAGCACCTAGAAAAAACAAAAATCAAGAAAAACTAGGTAGATATACATTTAAAAATTCTATCTTAAATAGTATAATTAAAAATTTGTTTAATTAAAAAAATAAGTATAATTTAATTTAAATACTAAATAAAAAATTATTTCAAAAAAATAGGTAAATTCTTCTAAGGCCGTTTAAAATTATTTTGAATTATCCAATATCATTTAGAAAGAGAATAATATAGCTTGTTAAAATTAAGATTAAAAATAAAATTAGCTACTAAAAGTACTCCTAGATAATTTTTTTGAAATTTAGAAAAAAAAATTAATTGATTATTAAGTAAACAAAAGTAATAATAATTATAAATATTTTAGGTAGCAAATCACAATTTTAGAAATTGTAATAAATTTATTGATATTTTCATTAGAAGAAGTCATATATTAATATTTTTACAACATTAAAAGTAATAAAAGTGTTGTTGGTTAAATTTCTTACCTATTCAACCTAAAACTACTCTCAAATAATTTATTTAAAATTTAGAAAAAAAATTATCAAATATTAATTATTAAGCAAAAGAGTAATAATAATTATAAATATTTTAGGTAGTAAATTACAATTTTATAAATTGCAATAAATTTATTAATATTTTCATTACAAGAACTCATATATTAAGATTTTTATAAAATAAAAAATATTAAAAATATTATTTATTAAATTTCTTTGCTATACTAGTATACACACTTTAGACTTGATATTTGCTGTATTATCAAATTTGAACATTTCTATTATTGGTAGTCATTTTTTACCAAATACGTAATAATTGAGCTAAAGTAATTTAAGTTTTTGAGGTAAGAAACGAGGAATATGAAATTGTTCCACAAGTGGCCGATTGGCCATTAATGGACTGTTAACATGTGATGACCCAAAAAAATATATACAGTTAAAGTATAATAATAATAATAATAATAATAATAATAATAATAATAATAATAATAATGGTCATTAAGTTAATATAAATACAGAAATGTATTTATGTAAGATCTTTGATTTCATGTTTGATGCTCAAGATAGACATTGTTTTAGCGAGTACTCATAAACCATTGTGGTTTAGTCGCTCCCTAGAAGTCGGTTTGATCAAAATAAAATTTCATAAGATAAACAGGATAGACACTGTTTGTACACGTAAATAAGTACATATACATAAAATAATGTTTTGACTGACATAATTTGTAAAAATATATGATAAAATAATAATAATAATAATATAGGTATTCTATGTGGGGCCACAGGATTGTGTGGGACCCACATGAGTCCTGAGGCCATATGGGGTCTACATGAGTCCCAAAGTTGTGTAAAGACCAATAAAATCGTGTGAAGACTATTGGAGTTATGTAGGACCCACTTAGGTCTCGAAGTTGTGTGGAGCCCACATGAGTTTTCAAATTTTTTTACTTAATTTTTTTTCATAAAAAAAATACTAAAACATAATTTAAAAATAATAACAATGATAAAAATAATGATTTCAAAAAATTAATTAATTAATTAATTAATTAATTAAGTAAATTAATTAAAAATTAATCAAATAGGAGTGTCGGCAAGCATTACCATTTCTCCCACATGATCCCTATCCACATCTCATACCTAACTCATCAATGTCCATTCCTTAATTTTAAAAAATTAGAATTTCACCTCTCTTCCAATACTTTTATAAATTCAATTTTCTTTCCCAAAATTTTCCTATAAATAGGAAGCTCTCAACATTTATTTTTTGCAAAAAAAAATTCAAATCAAGAGAAAGATTAGTGAGTAAAAGAATTAGTGGTAGAGGGACAATTTTTATTATAATTAAAATTCTTACCCATCCACTCTTTCTGATCTTATTTTTTAAAGATATTCGTTGTGATCGTAACACAATGTTAAGTAAGAGTTAAGTAAATTTGATTATGTTAGATTTTTATTCAAAATTTTTACCTGAATTTATTTGTAAGTAAATTTTAATTATGTTAGATTTTTATTAAAATTTATACTCGAATTTATTGGTAAGTAAATTTGTTTATATTAGATTTTTATTTATACCCAAGTTTATTTGTAAGTAAATTTTGATTATGCTAGTTATTTTCATAAAATTCTTTCAAATTTATTTTTACGCATGTTTAATTATATTAGTTTTATTTTTAATATACTTACATTTATTTTTTAGTCATTGGGTATTTTACAACATTAATTTTTATTCAAGAAAATATTTTTAACACGAAAATTGTGTAGCATGAGTTTATTTTTACGTTACATATTTCACGAAAATGTGAATAAAAATATGTTGCGTATGTCACAAAAATATGAGTAAATATTAGATTTTTATGATATTATTGTAATTTTATAAATTCTATATTAAGATGTTTTCAAAACCCTTTATGGCATAGACGATACAGAAAATTACAAATGCTCGGTACCGTAACTTAAAGTTTAAACGAATTAGAGTGTACCTACGTTGTTTGTAGAATGATTTTATATGGCAGTGAATTTCTCCTGAGTGCACATCTCGGTCGGACTAGGGTTTAATAGAGAAAATCTTAATGATGATGTACATTAATTTAATTTGACCGACCAACCAGTTAAGTTCAGTCTTTGGATCGCACAACTTAGTCATGGGGGTAAACATGACTTACGATTAACAGACCTAAGGATAGTTTTTACAGTACGTGTATAGACATATTTAATTACATATATATAATTATTGATGAATTAAAGGAAAAGTATGTGTTTATGTGAATGCGGATATTTTTGTACCTAGATAATGATTTAATAAGGAAAAATATATATATATATACATGATTGAGCATTATAGTTATAGTTTTAAAGGTTAAAAAGTTCAGTTTAACAGTTATAATATATGATTATAAAATTTTACTGTTATAAATGATAATAAAAGTTTTATACATAAATTTTTAAATTTACATTTATTTTAAAAGCAGTTTTAAAGTTATAGTATTAAATATTATTTTACGAAATTAAAATATTATGAAAACTCATTTTGGCCACACACTAATAATAATCTTATTTATTTACTAAGTGTCGTCTCACCCCAATCATTTTTTATTTTTTTTTACATTTCAGATTATTTTGAAAAGTGTACCAGAAATCTGGTGTAGCAAGTGCATGGGCGGGAATAGAAGGAGCAGAGTAGAATGAAAATTTAGCATATGTTTATGTATTTTAGAATTTTAGAAATTTGTATTTTAATAGTTGAGACATATATTTGTAATAAAACTAATTAGTGTTCTGGTAATAAAAATAATTTAGATTTATTTGCATCCGATGAAAAATTTATATGTAGGAACACACTCGGGTTCAAGTCCTTACATAACAAGTCTCTCTTCTTTATGTATTCTGTTCACACACATACACAAAATAATTGGTGCTAGTTCACGAAGCGATTGACCAATTTGGGCATATTTTAAATGACATATGATTTTGCTTGATTCCTCTAGCCTTGCCACTATTGATAGGTCTCATACAACAATTAGAATAGTGGTAACTATGCTCTCTCACATAGTGTAGTTATGTTGGTTGTTTGTTTGAATTTTGAAATTCAAACTTGGTAGTTTTTTTTCCCCTATCGTGTCAAAAATTATTTTTAGATCAAAAATTTCATAGCTTAGTTGAACACCTTGAGAATTTAGTTAAAATAAAAGGAAGGATAATTTTGCATAGGATGGTCGATCGACCACTTAAAGGCAATCGACTGACCTCTTAACTTACCTATTTCCTTGTGCATGTAAAAAGAAATTTGGCGCCAACCCTGTAATAACCCAAGAAATTAATAAGGTTCTCGTCGACGAACACAGGGAATTCGTAGACGAGGATACAAGAGGAGCTCGTCAACGAGGTCAAGGCTCGTCAACGAGAAGATACCGAGAGGGAGGTTATATCGGTCTAAAATTCGTCGACGAGGAGAGAAGGTTCGTTGATGAACTTCTTCAGGGACTCGTCAACGAGATGACGTGTCTCGTCGATGAATTCGGGGTTATAAATAGTAAAAATCCAGATTAATTTGCAGAATCTAGCGCAACAAACACACACACTCTCTCTAAAACGTCTCCCACTCCTCTCTTCGATCCCAGCTCCGTTTCTCCCTGGATTGAAGATCTGAGGCCACCACGATGCTCTTGGTGAAGTTCTCTGCAAGTTTTCTAGAGCTTAGTGTTGGTGGAGTTGGTTTGGAATTCATTCCAATTTCAGTATAAGACAATGTATTCATGATATGCTTTCCTTACAGTTATAAGAAATGTTGTATGCAGAAAAATACTGATGTTTTGTTCTGAGAGATGTCGTTTTTAGGGTGTTGAGTGGAAAACCCTGTAGGTGTAGGGCCAATGTACAGTAGGGGTTTCTCAGAAACTAGGTAAGGAAAATATACTATGCTAGGAGATTTGATTATGTTAACAGAAATTTGACATATATACATGTGTACCAGTTATTATGTAGTTTTTTTTTTTTTTTTTAGAATATGAGTTTTTAAAGTATGTGTGGCCTGAGTATATATATTACCTGATATAGAGTTTTATACAGTTTTCTAGTATATCAAGTTATACAGCATATACAGATACAGTCAGATACTATATAGACAGATATATGTATATATACAATTTTTATTCAGAGAATTACACAGATAGATAAATACATAAGTATATACAAATGTTTATTCAGATAAGTATAGACAGTGTTTATAGAAAGTTATGTTTTCCTATATGTCATAACACTCAGAGTATACAGATAGATTATATAGACAGAGTATACAGACAGATTATACAGTATAACATTAAGATGCTACAGTTATTCAGATCTTACAGTATTTACAGTACAAAATTATAGTGTTATGGTTATTTTGGAAACATGATGAAAACAGTATAAACAATATAGTATATTTATATATAGTATCAGATCCCTGTGGAAATATTACAAACATATACAGTTTACAGAGCACGGTACCGTTGCTGAATACAGAATAGAGTGCAACCACATATCTCAGATAGTGTGTGGGTACTGTCTAACCGTGCTCGGAGAGGATGTAGCTCCCCAGTTCGCTGGGTTCAGGGGGCCGGTTTGACGAGGTAGCAGTTAGCCCTGAGCCTAGGAGTGGATGCAGTTTGGCCAGGTTGAGGTAGTGTAGAGTATAGTGACTTACTTGGAGGGCCGGCCAGAGTTAAATCCCGCCTACGAGTTGCACAACCCTATCATGAGGGGTCAAATCATGACATACAGAGTCCCAGGGAAAGAACACAGTTATGTATATGTGTACAGTTTTTTTACAACATTTGTTAAATATAGTATGATATTAGCAGTATGAATGATAGAAAGTTCAGATGGTACAGTTATATTTTAAGCTACTATAAATGTGTTTTACTGATTTGCCAGATTATATAGTTTTAAATATTTTTATTATAACTATACAACTTGGTTGCCACACACTAGTAATAGCATATTTCTGCTTATTAAGCGTCGTCTCACCCCATTACTTTAATGTTTTTCAGGTGAGCTAGTTAGGCGAGCGAATCAGGCTCGCAGATAAAGAGTTTACTTGGTTGCCCTAACTATAGGGTAAGTTTTGTATAGAGGTTGTATTTTTGGGGTGGTTGATTCTGGGGAGAGATGTGTTATATAGCTATGATATGGAACTACTGAATTCTGGTATTGTATATGCATATAAAGTGTTATGTGATTTATGTTTTCCGCTAGATAGGGGTGCCCATTTCACACAAATATTGGAATAGTATATGGTGATATATATATATATATATATATATATATATATAAGAAATATAGGAAATTTTGGGTCGTTACATTTGTGGTATCAGAGCCTAGGCTACTAGGTTCTGCAGACTCTAGAGTATAGCGGAAAACAATACTGAATATAAGAAAAGAATTTGAGGTTTTATTCTGTGATTTGGATACAAGACTTTCATAGTGATTTCTGTGTTTTTCCTAGAATGACGATTTTAGGAAAGTCATAGTAAACTATCGACGAGTTATGTATTTAGGTTGCGGGATTTGATTCGGGGTTAGGATCAGGATGGACGGTTAATAGAGAATTTGAAGTTTTAGTTGAATGGAATAAGTTAGGTCTGTGTGGGGAAATAGGATTTTGAAACAGTGTTCTATATATTTGCAGGATAGACCCAGTGGGCAGTAGTGCTCACGCTAGTGGATATGATGGAGTTGGAACTTCTGGCGTAGGAGGTGGAGATTCAGATGTCGTGCTATATATTGTGGCTCAGCAAGTTATGGCTGAGATTTCTTGGAGCTCTAGGGAGCAGGGAGGTCCATCACCGTCTCAGGGGTGTATGATAGAAAAGTTTATGAAAATGGATCCTCTACTAATTCTACACCCAACCTTTCCAATCCATCCTGATCTCGTGTTGAATCCCAATTGCGGAGACTGATGCAGGCACTAACTTCTGACTCAAAGCATCTGCTACTACATTAGCTTTCTCGAGGTGGTAACTAAAAGTACAGTCGTAGTTTTTAATCAATTCAAACCACCCTCGTTACCTCATATTCAACTCCTTCTAGGTGAAGAAGTATTTGGGACTCTTATGATCAGTAAAGATCTTGCATTTTTCACCGAATAAGTAGTGCTTCTAGATCTTTAGTGCAAATACAACTGTTGTTAGATCTAAGTCATATGTAGGGTAACTCTTCTTGTACTCCTTAAGTTGACAAGAGGCACATGCAATAACCTTACCTTGTTGCATCAAAATGCACCCAAGCCCTTTCTAGGCTGCGTCACTATAGATCATGTAACCACCATCCCCTGATGGAATGGTTAACACTGGGGCTGTGTCTAGACGTTGCTTAAACTCCTGGAAGCTTTGCTCACACTCACTAGTCTAGTCAAACCTGCTGTTCTTCCTTGTAAGCTGTGTCAAAGGACCTGACAACCTAGAAAAACCCTTGATGAATCAGCGATAGTACCTTGCTAGACCCAAGAAACTTATGATCTCGTGTACGTTTTTCGATCTTGCCCAGTTTACTACTACCTCTACTTTACCCGTGGTCTATTGATATTCCTTCCCTAGGCACTACATGTCCCAGAAATACAACTTGTTCTAGGTATAACTCGCATTTCTTGAATTTAACAAACAATCTCTTCTCTTTGAGTACCTGAAGTACTAGCCTCAAATGTGCTTTATGCTCTGCATAACTCCTCGAATAAATCAGGATGTCATCAATGAATACCACCATGAATTGATCTAAGTACGCGTGGAACATCCTATTCATCAGATCCATGAATGTTGTAGGCACATTCGTCAAACCAAACGACATAACCAAAAATTCATAATGGCCATATTGGGTTCGAAAAGCTATCTTCAATACATCCTCTGAATTCACCTTCAACTGGTGATACCTGGATTGCAGATCGATCTAAGAGAAAACCTGAGTACCCTTCAGCTAGTCAAACAGGTCATCGATACACTTAACGGGTATTTATTCTTTACTGTTACCTTGTTAATCTCTTTGTAGTCGATGCACATCCTCATTGACCTATTTTTCTTCTTTACAAACAACACCGATGCTCCCCAAGGTGATACGCTCAATCTTATGAAACTACTATCTGGAAGTTCCTACAGTTTCTCCTTTAGCTCTTTTAGTTCAGTCCACTGTCCCTAGAGTTAACTCAATGGCCAACTCCACCTCACAATCAGGAGGTAACCCCGATAAGTCTTCAGGAAAAACATTCGGGAACTCCCATATCATTGGAATATTCTCTAGCTTCAGTCATTCCTTTGGTGTTTCTTTCACATATGCTAAGTACCCTTGGCAACCCCCTAGAAGTAATCTCCTTGCCTGAATCGCCGAAAGGATCCGTGGTGTAGAGCGCACACACCACCTTTCGAATTTAAACTCTTGCTCCCCTGAAGGCTTGAATACCACCTCCTTCCTTTGATAGTATATGCTTGCGTAGTTGGATGCTAGCCAATCCATCCCTAGTATAATGTCAAATCCATGCATATCGAATATGACCAGCAAGTAGCCTTCTCTCCTAAATCTCCATTGGGTAGTCTCTAACCACCTTACTGCATACAATAATCGACCCTGTCGGCGTGGCCACACTTAACTCAACTCCTAATGGTTGAGTCTTTATCTCGCATACCTTAACAAACCCCTTTGATATAAACAAGTGGGTTGCCTGAATAAAAAAGCACAACAACTTTATGGAAAAACACATAAATAATACCTATAACTACATCTCCTGTGTGCTCAGCGTCACCTAGCGTCATAGAGTACACCCATGCCTGGGCTATATTCCCCTAGTGATCACCTTGAGGTGCCTGATTCCCCCTCCCATACTGCTGCTGCTGAGGTGGGTACTTCAGTGTCGTGTGATAGTCGTGCACCTGATGCCCTACTACACCGCACCGGTAGCAGACTGTTGTTTCAACCCTACACTCGCCCCCAATGATTCTTATGATATCTAGGAAAAGTGGCACTTTGAGAACTCCCCTAAAAGGCTTGTGATCCCGTCTCCTGCCGCTGGCTCGTAAAATTACTGGGTTGCTTCCACGTACTCTAGCTGGAGCTAGACTGAGACCCATAAAATAAGGGCCTCTTCTTTTAGTTCACATCTCTCTCCCCTTTCTGAATACTGGCCTCCGCCGCCACGACTCTGTCCACTAGCTTAGTAAAGCTCTAGACCAATAACGTCCCCACCTACGCCCGTATTGCCTGTCTCAGCCCTCTCTCAAACATTGGTGCCTTCTTTGGCTCATCCGGGACCATATGTGGAGCGAATCTGGATAGCTCCACAAATCTAGCCACATACTGCTTGTAAGAACCCGACCCGTGAGATATGGAATAAATAAATAAGAAAAGGGTAAAATAGAAAATTAAGCAGGCTTCGTTAACGAAGCCAATGTTTTCGTCGATGAAGGCCCTTCTATTGTTCGGCGATGAAATGCAGAGGTTCGTTGACAAGAAGAAGCCGAGAGATTTGGAAATCTTGAAATCTCAGGCTTGTCGATGAGGCCACCATGATGTCAACGAATTTCTTTCGCTGGCTCATCGACGAAGATGTCGCCTCGTCGATGAGGTTGGCCTCGTCAAAGGCTCTATAAATATCCATTTCCTTTGCTTCTTCGCTAAGATACCAAAATGCTCTTTCTCTCTCTCTCTCTCTCCCTAGAACTCAAAGCTCCACTCTCTCTCTCTCTAGATTTCTTCATCGTTTGTTGTTAGAATCGACAACCCGACGTTACTGCGAGGATTAGGGAAGGAATCTCTACGTGTCCTGTGGAATGGATCTTCGTTTTATGGTCTTCGGGTTATGACCCAAAAATCGAGGTAAGACTCGATTTTCATTTCCATTTTGATAGATTTGTAGAGAGTAAAATTGTAAGTAATTATCGTACTGTGATTTATAGGTTTTGGGAACTTGGTTCGATGTTTAGGAGTTGTAGAGTTCGTGTTTGGATTTTTGGGGAAAGGTAAGAGGATTCTGTTTATATCAGTTATTTTTGAAATCGAATTCGGTAGAACTGTGGTTCACAATCCTGTGTATGTTTTGACTACTTATTTGGGAAAATCTAATGAGTAAAAATTACAAAATTTTCATGTTACAGTTTTGGGAAAAAAGGGACATCGGGTTGCATCTCTGGTTTCATTGGAAAACCGTGGATATATTGTTGAGTATATTGTGTTATGGAGATGACGGTGCCTTTACTTGTTTTAAACTGTATTCTAAAAATCATGATTGTATGATTACCAAATAAGTGTGAAATGAACTATTATATGAATATGCATTGAGT
Source organism: Malania oleifera (assembly GCF_029873635.1). Taxonomy (NCBI): domain Eukaryota; kingdom Viridiplantae; phylum Streptophyta; class Magnoliopsida; order Santalales; family Ximeniaceae; genus Malania; species Malania oleifera. Next base: position 33,367,508 of record NC_080428.1, on the reverse strand, counting down.
TGTGATTTGCTGAAATGAGATATAAGAACGTGTGTTCCGAATTGTTCCAAGTTGTGAAAGAGTGTCCGATTCTATATCCAAGGGTGTGAAATACCACCTGCCAGTGGCAAGAGTGTCCGGCTCTATATCCGAGGGCGTGAAATATCGCCTCTTACCAGTTGATCACCGAAGGGTATGGATCCACCATAGTATGAGTATGATGCCATGGAAGCCTGGGGCTATGCCATGTGTCGGGGATGCCGTATAATCCGGACCAGCTTCATGTCGAAGAGTGTGATGACGCTGGGTTGATTGATCATGTGTGTGTTGAGAACTATACTGGAACTGTTTTGTGGAAATACTAGAACTGAATTGTGTATGTTTTATGTCATGATAACACTCATATGTCACACACTGATATAACCTAATTCTACCTTACTGAGATGTGTCTCATCCCTATCGTATGTACATGTTTTTAGGTCCTTCAAGTAATTGAAACTAGCGTCCTAGTGTTAGGAGGGTGGTGGTCGGTTTATTGCGTAGAGTACTTGTGTAAGTACTTGGACTGTAATAGGGTTGTCATTTTGGTATTGCTGGCACCCTGGGTTATGTTTTGTAATATGAAGCTTAGAACCTATTTGTATAGACTCTGGTATGGTACAATGTATGTATGGAATGAACGTTTTCGTTGTGTATATGTTGTGTATGTGAATTTGTATAGGCTATAGGCTATACGGGAACCCCACGGGGTCGGACCTTCATTTATTATAGTATTATGTGTGTTTTGTATGATATAGGGACAGATTAGGTTACTACATCACACCTTGGGGCCCATGGCCAGGTTTAGGGCGTGACACTGCTGCACTAACAAGGACCCCTGCATTAGATGCATGAATTCTTCTGCCTTTGCCTCTTTAGTGGCAACGGGGAAGTATCTGCTGAACTAGACTTCACTAAAACGGCTCCAGGTAATAGATGCATAACCTGGCTGTTGTTCTTCCACCAGCTTAGCTGATCTCCACCATCTTTTTAACTCTCCCACCAGTTTAAATGTGGCAAACCTCAATTTTTGCTCCTCTGTGCATTCTAGCACTCTTAACAGTTCCTTAATCTCCTAAATCCAGTCTTCCGCCGCAATCAGGTTCGATCCTCCATAAAATGCCAGCAAGTTCATTTGAGAAAATTGCTAGAATGTGCAGCCTCAATTAGCTGCTAGATGACCCTGTTCCCGAGAATCCCTTTGAATTTCCTTCCTAGCTTGACATGCTATACTGCGCAGCACAGTCAAGGCCTCAACGTCATCTTCACTGGAGGCATCCAGATGATTGTCCCCTCTAGACATGACCTCCTTTCCTTTGGGTTCCATCCTGAAGATAGGATAGAAACCGACTTAGAAATTCCACATTTATCAAGGTCGATGCAAGTATGAAATGACTAATAGCTAAAACATACAAATTTGCAATTTAAAGAGATCACTTATACATTACTGCTACAAAACTGCCAAGTTATCAGTCCCTAATCATGACGCTGACACTATATACATACTTTTCCAACCTATCATTCCCTACCTAAGTTTTTGAGCTCCAGTCCCTCTACTTAGAAACGAAACCATCGATGGATTTACAATGATTTTCCTGAAATCGTCACTCTAAGAAAAACATAGAAGACCGTTGAAAGATCACCATCCCTAAGCTTCCAAATTAAAACCCAAATTAACCTACCTATTCTTATTCTTAACTCATCTCAACCTAAACTCGGGTAATCATCACTGACAAGTCTGTAGAACCTAGCAAACCTAGGCTTTGATGCCACCTGTAACGTCTCGACCCACCATGTGGGCTTGGGGTACTACTTTAGTGACGTCTATGTACTTGATACCATAATCATTAAATATAGATGCAGCGAAAGAAATGAAACATTCACCAAACATACATTACTAGAGTTCTAAGTCCTTTCATACATATAAGTTATCAAGCATCCATATTACAATCCGACCAAAATTGAGCAACTAGTTTGGTCTATACGATCATAATACAAGCTTGGAGGCATACAACATAGCTACTCACATTTGAGTTCTTATAGACACTCTCAAAAAGAAACTATCCCATCCTTCACGTCCTGATCCTGTTAAGCACGGTACCTATTACTTTCTGAAAAGATGATTTGTATATTGGGGTGAGACACTTCTTAGTAAGGGTGATCAAGTTAATATCAGTGTGTGGGCAGTATGAATTAGTGTTTATAGAAAACATTCATTCTTTGTATAACAAAAAATAGTTGTCTTTACATCATACGCACTTATAAAGTGAGAAATATCTGTTTCATTCTCATTATATAAATAGTTCAGTCATTTCATAACATCATTTACATAAATATACAGATATGCATAAAAGACACCTCCTAGGACTAAAACCATGTATAACCCCCATGGTTAGGATTGTGCAGCCTGAAGGCTGGACTAAGCCTAAGGTGATCAACCCAAACAAAGTCAACATATATCCGCGTCATAACTCCGACTATGTAGGCATCCGCAATTTTACTTGCGTGACTTGATTGCCCTACCGTGTTGTTAGCTTTGGTGTATTCCCAAGAGGGGGGGGGGGTGAATTGGAATTTAAAACTTTTTCCTAGGTTTGACCTAAATAACAGTTATACATACACAACCTAGGGTTTGTCTATGCAGTTCCAAATGCGCAGATAAATATAACGTGTGAAAATTAAAATGATATGCAACATTCACGAACTATAACATACATGTGTTGGAATGTAAATTGCAGAAAGATAAACATTGCACACAAGATATGTTATCGGGGTTCGGCCAACTGTGCCTACATCCCTGCCTTGGCCACACCAACACAAGGATTACCACTAAATGCTCACTTAAACGATTGGAGCGACACCTAATACAATCAGGTCAATTCAAGGGGGTGACCTCAATTGACACGCCTTAACAGGATGGCGCACCTAACTTTCCTAACCGGGTCTAAGCCAATCCGGGACTATTTCACAGGGCTAGTCTCCCTCTTCAGGCCCGTGCCTGGAAATACAACAATATTTTTCTCAATCAAGTTGGTACAGTGATTATACTTTCATGTAAAACAAATATGTACCCAAATACGCGTAATATAATTAATCAACCACACATCAACAATGTAGGAAATGTAAGTTCAGTGATGTGTATTTTTGTGCAAGCAACACTCAACAAGGTATTATAACTAGTGTGCTCAAGAGTGTTCTAAACAAGCTATATCTTGGAATCTAAGCAATGCACAGTTCATTAGCAAATCAATATTCCAATGATATGAATATGATAATCAAATTAATTCAAGAAGATTTTCCTCAATGAAATACGCACAATATTAGTTTGAAAATGTTTTGCTTGTTTGAAAAATATTTGCACAACAAAAATCCAAGCTATTGGACACTTGCAATAATAATGCAAATATCCTAAGCTCACTCAGTTTATCTCAGCACAAGATTTATAATATCAAAATATGTGGGATAAACTTAAGCTAAGCTTCCCAGAAATAATATCAATAACCAATCAAGCAAATGAGAGTTTTAGCACAATCTAGCAAATACAAGCACCCTCACTAAGCTCTTACAATACCAAGATTTATCAAATGAATGAGTATTTGAAGGTATTTGAGCAGAGGGGGTTTTGAAATAGAGAAGATTTTTGTTAATGATATTCTGTTAATCTCTCTTTAATCCACACAAATGAAACCCTATATATAGGCCAAAACCAAAATATAATCGTTGGGACTTTATGGGTATTATTAGATTTGTTTAAAAAACCATTAAGTACATTAACCCTTTTTACCCCATTTAAAAATTCAGTAAAAATTCTTTTAACCCGACAGGTTTGGGTGCCCGAACAGACACAGTCAAAAATTCAAGTTTTAGCAGTACGGGTGCTTGAATGATGAGTCGGTCAACTGAAACAAATTCAATAGCAAATGTTCGATAGTTCGGGTGCTCGACTCATAGTTCGGTTAACCAAACCAACAAGTTCGGTCGCCCGAGTCCTTTTTGAACTGAAAAGTTTGGCAACTCGAGTTGGTGAAACGTAACCTTCTAAGGGTTCGGTCGCCTGAGGACGATAAGGTTATTTTATGTTCGGTCGCCCGAAGCCTGGTTAAACTGTTGACTTTCCAGCAGTTCGGGCACCCGAGGAGTTTTGAACTCCTGAGGTTTGGTCGCCTAATCTCTCACATTCTTACCCTATTTTGTCTAATTTTATTTCAATTATTTCCCTTGATGATGTAAGTGATTATGGGGACTTTGTGCACAATGTGTAGGAACCTAGGGTCTTTTCAAGTACGCCCAAAAACCTGGCATTTCTGAGTTTTACAAGAACCTTTCATGACATGCAGAGGTTATTACAGACCATATACCTAGTTACTATTACAGATCCATATTATAATTATTGATTTGACAATACAAATTAAAGTCTTCAGGGTCTTCACGCTTTACTTTTATGTGCCATCAATTTGATCTTCCTAATATGGTGCTGCACACAAACTTGACAAACATTAAATACTAAGAGTATTTGTCATTATCAAAACTGGGTGTAACCTATCAGGTCAACGCGTGTCTTGAAAGCCTGGGCTTCCAGGTATGGTACACCCTCTACAGAGGCTAATCGGCATAGAACCACCTATAACACTCTCACAGTATAGTGTGGGCACATATGGTCACATACATAATTCCTAACAACGGTACCGTGCTCATAACATAATGGTCCATCAAGGTTCCTAAAGCATATCGTGTAATTTAAGTAATAAAACTATATTTCATATTCCTTTCATATAAAACCTTACATAGTACAAGACTCGGCCCTTGCATCCATTATACATATAAAACTCGGCCCTCGCGGCTATCATATAAGTATTCCTGCATTTTCATAAACAGTTCCAGTATTTCACAAACTTACATCATTTCGGTTGTGAAATCGCATATACATATCATTCACCTGCCACACAATTTCATGCACATTGAATATAGCCCATAAGCAACTAAGAAAACATAGCATATACAGTTTAAAACATAAAACCAAGCTTTCCACTATTTGTTCTATTGAAAATACCATAACATATATCCTAGGTTTGAAAACAGATCTTTTGAACGGTTGGTTTTAGAAACTTTAACTGAAAACCTTAATATACTTACTTCATAAACATTTCAAACGGTTTAATTTCATTAAATTGTTGACTTAACTTAATCCCCTTACCTATTTCTGAAAAAGAATATGAAATGCTCGAAAACAGAACCCTAGCTTTTTCACAAGGTCAAGAATCTGCTCCGCTAGGATTGTAGATGTTCACTCCTTGATCCTCGTGGTAACTTTAGATCGTCAATTCGGGGGACAAATGACAAAGAAACCGAAGAGAAAGAGAGTATGGGTGTGGGCTAGAGAGAGAGAGAGAGAGAGAGAGAGAGAGAGAGAGAGATTTAGCTTTCTTAATGAAGAAGCAAACAAAAATCTTATTTATAGACTCCTGACCTCGTCAAATTTATCGACGAAGTGGCGCCTTCGTCGATGAGTTATAGAAGGCTATTCGTCGACGAACCTCTTCCTTTGTCGACGAACCCTCGCCTAATATTTTCCAACCGTTCTGGATCTCTTTGTCGACGAGGCTCTGAATTTCAGCTACGAACCTCATAAAGGCCTTCGTCGATCAGAACATGGACCTCATCGACGAAGCTTGTTGTTTCATTTTTGAAAATTTCCATTCTTATTTATTTTCCTTATTTTTCAGGTTCGAGTCTCTACAATGGATATGATGTTTTAGTCCTTTTGAATGACAATAGATATATTTCACATTTTTTTTTTATTTTATGTTGTTAATGGCATGTGTCTTAGAAAATAGACTCAATATTTTTTTTTATTAGTTTCTGAACCTCCTTTATATTGTATTATCAATGTATAATTAATATGACTTAGCGTATTACTCATACTATTATACTGATAATATTTTTTTTATAAGAAGTTTGTTAATTTAACATATTTAACTTTAATGACACTAGTTTATGTATTGTTATCAATGTGACGTATGTCATTATGTTTGAAGAAAATTCTTACATGTATTCTTTTGTGTGTGTGTGTGTGTGTGTGTGTTTTTTTTTTTCTTTTCTACTTCACCTTGTCTTAAGTTAAACCATCAACCCGAACCAAACCACACGATATTCAAGTTGACTCAAACCGCGTTCTTAATGGGTTGACTTAAGATTGGCTTCTTGCCAAATCGACAATATCGGATCAAGTCGAATTTTTGGCCCAACCCAATCTATGAGCACCCTTACTTTTAGGTTTCATAACCAAATAAATTTTGGTGCCATTTGTTCCAAAAAATGCAATTTTGAAAAATGAATTTTATAAATCATTGCTATCCATTTTCTTAAGTGTGCATTTGAGTTTTTGTAATTTCCAAGTAATCTAGGATAGGTGTAAATTAAATCCATACTTAGATTTCATAAAAGTTTGCATGAACATTTTGAAATTGTAAAAAATGAATGTAGGTGGTCGACCAGCCTCCCCCAACCAAGCATTCCTCTACAAGTGTTCAACCAACTATTAAGGCACAGTCAATCGGCTAGTCCATAGTCTATTCTTAGCAACTTTTTTGAATTTTTCTTGACATTTTGAGTTAGTACTTGTTTTAGACACTCATTGGAGTGTAAGGTCGAGTCTACTAACTATTTAAATGATTTTGGTTTAATTATTTTCTCATTAAAAAATAAAAAAATAGCATTTTTCAAAGATTTCCTAGAAAGAGTTTTGAAATGAATGTCCATGATGCAGGTTTTGGACATTTTTCAAAATGTTTTTGAATCTAATTTCAAGTGTTTTTAAGGAATGTTTGGGGTTCTCAAATAAGTTTTAAAAATAAAAAATTTAATTTTTTTTAGAAAATAACTTTTTTTAAAGTGATTTTATGATTTCATTTAAAGATGGAACAATGTTTTTTCTTTTCCTAAACAATTATGATATTTCAAGGCTCTTCATGTAGAGAGTTTTTTTTTTTTTCTAGAAAATCATGTTTTTACCAAAGATATGGATTTTTTCAAAAGATTTCAAGGTTTATTTTAAAACTTCAAAATATTTTTAAAATGAATTTTAAAAGTGTTTTAGGGAACTACAAGTAGATTGATCCCTTTTTCAGAGGGTGTGTAGGCAGTCTATCCCATACAGATGCAACCATAACTTTTTAAAAAATAAAAATAAAAATATTCTTTGCCTTGTTTTTGCTTTTATGTGTTTTTGTGATGCTTTTGAAAAGATATTAAGTAGTGGGGTTGTAAAGCCCTATGAAATTCTACCATAAATAAGCTCCGATACCAAATTGTAAAGTCCTATGAAATTCTACCATAAATAAGCTTTGATATCAAACTGTAATGACCCGTAAAAGAATAACAGTATAAAAAAATGACCTCGTGCCCCCGAACACTGTGGGGCCCAGAGTGCTATTCTCCATACAATCTTTGATACCACAATGTAACAACCTGATGCCCATAGTGGGCACCAGGTACACTTATCCATAACTTTTCCCACACAATACAGTGGAACATACATGTACAAACTCCAAATATAATACTAGAGTTCTACTGTCACCCGAAATACATACATAATTCCCCACGAGTCCATAAATACATCCCTCGAAACACTAAGTATACCCATTTACATAATTGTGTCTCACAAAAACTTACCCTGAACAAACTCTAATCAGCCCTGCCTTGGAGCACTCTAGGCTTGATTTCTAGGATTTCCTGAAATGTTAGAAATTATAGGAGTGAGACACATCTCAGTAAGACATGTTGGCCTTATAAGGCTTAACATCTTATTTTGATGCTAACAAACAAGTGGATCTTAACATGCTATGTTAAGTGATGTATTTTTAGGACTAAATGAAGAATGCAAGGTTAAAGAGTTCATGAGAGCTTATAATGATTAATATCAAGCTTGAAGCATGAATTTAAAAGTTTAAAGCCTGAAGATCACAAGAGCATAAGGATTAAAAAGATCAACGTCATAGCTCAAAGAAAATAAAGCTTAGACTTTAAAATGTCATATCTTGAAAGCTCACAATGATCAAGGAATGTGGGAAGTTTACTCAGCAAAATGATCCAGTTCAAGAAATCTCAAAGATCATAGGAGCTCAAAGTTTGAATCATGTTGAAAGATCAAGAGAGTTTAAAGAATTGAAATCTCACATCAAATTCAGAGAAGTTTGAAAGATCAGTAAAGAAAACAAAGAGAATTCAGAGCAAAGAAGAATCAAAGGGGTCTTTAGGACAAGTCTTTGTAAGTACTTCAAGTTTATTCAAATATGAAGTTTTCATTTTGAAGCTCATTAGACAAAGAGACTTAGAAACCTTAAGATAATAACTTGGAACATGTTTTCAAAGTTAAAACAAATCTATATTCCAAGTAACCATGAGAGAGAAGTCAAAAAATGATTAAGAAAGAAAGGTTTTCGAAAAAGAAAAGTTTTTTTTTTTGAAAATCAGAAGGGTCGGGCGACTGTCCTATTGTGGCAGGCGATTGCCAAATTAAGTAAACGATTTTTCAAAGAGATAGTAGCAAGACAGGTGACTACCTAAACATGCCAGGCACTTGAGTGGTCATGCCAGGCGACTGCCTTGGTTCTGGCAGGCAACTACAAATGTTCTGTATTGTGAGTTTGTTCTATGACAGGCGACTGCCATTCGAACGTTGGCTTAAAAACTCTCAACGGGAAGATTTTTTAAAAGAAGTTTTTGGACACGATTATTTTAAAAAATTTGGAAACTATTTCAAGGAAACTTTGGGGGTAAGGAATTACTTTTAAACATCTATAAATAGCCCCAAACTTAAAAAATTTTATACACCAAGAGAAATCATATCTGCTATCATACTCTTTCAAGCCTTCTGAAATTCTGAAAGTGCTCTATTGCTCACATCTTGCATGAATGTACTGAAGTCTTGTTGATCTTATCACCAATCTAGTGCTTCAATTACTACTTCTTTCAATCCATTGGAAGATACATATGGTGATACAACTTTAGAGCTTCAACTTTAAATTTCATATTCTGAATTTATTTTGAAGTATATAGTGTTGTAATTGTTGTACTAATCAGATTTTTGAGGAGCAAAATTTTTGTACACATATTGTGGTTGTATTTCTTGTAGATTGACGATTCCAAGGGTTGTTTGGATCATTGGCTAAGCAAGGGGATATTGCTTAGAGTGGCGGACTTTAGCCTATATAAGGAGTGACCGGACGAGGGGATATCGTTTGGAGAAGGCGGGCTCTAACCTTAACCAAGGAGCATTGTAATCGGTATTGCTCCAATCGTCAACGGAACTGAACTAGTGAATCCTTTGGTGGTTTGCCAAAGGCGAGGACGTAGGCTGGGTATAAGCCGAACCTCGTAAAAATCTCCGTCTCACTCTCTCTTTACCTTACTCTTTATTTTCAAGCATATTTAAATTGCGTGAATGGTTTATTTGATAATCATATATGCTACGTAATATAGAAATCAAGTAAACTTAAAGTTCAATTTTGATTTGGGTTGTGGAAACCAAAAGGGAGTACGTTGGTTATACCATATCTTGCGGAAACCATACGGGAGAACGTTACTTGGTTAAAAGCCCAAGGATAAATTAACTGAGAGTTTAGTTGAGTTCTAAATATTGAGAAGAGTGTGAATGGGTTGTTGAAAAACATATCATATTAAGCAAATCAATTAATACAAGGCTTCACATCAGCAAACACAAATCCATTACTACAAGGCTTGATTCAAATTCATATCCACAGGGTTAACAACAAAAGATATATTGTGATTGAATGTTTTAAAGTTTGATATTAAATGGATTGTGTTTATATCCGAAAGAGTGCTGAATCTTGCAAATCTAAACAGTGCTGAATATTGTGCTAAATTGATTGGTTGTTTAATTGTGGTTGAAGATTGAATGTTTTATTAGTTGTCTTGTTGATTGTTTAAAAGAAACCAAATTCTTGTTTGATTGACAAAATAGATAAACAAGTTAAAGAATTGGTTAAATATTAAAAGAAGTTAAGGACTTTAAAAATAAATTTTAAAAGTCAATTCACCCCCCCTCTTGGGAAGCTATTCCTAATTTCAAGACGAAATAGATTAGTATCAGTGTGTGGCAACGCGAGTTTTAATATTCCAAAAACACATCCATTAAATAATTAATTTTTAATTGATAAAACATGTAAATCTATACTCACACTTATGTATATATTTCAAAAACACATATTTCCTTTTCAAAACATACTGTATCATATACATAATTCTTTGCAATAAATGAAACATCATATGTCACGCCCCAAACCCGCGGATGGGTCCCAGTTGTGATTTTAGTAACCTAGCCTGTCTCTATATCATTTAAACATACATGATACTATTCTGAATTAGGGGTCCGACCCCGTGGGGTACACATAAACCTTATACACAATCACATACATATCCATACACATAAAATACACAGTGGAAATGTTCTTTCTAATACATACATTGTACCATACCAGAGTCTATATATGACTAGATTCTATGCTCCAAAATATAGTACATACCTCGAGTGTCTACAAAACCTAACAATGACAACTCGGTTACAAAAATTAGTACTTGAGCACTTTACGTAGCTAACCAACACCCACGCTCCCGAACGCTAGGAGTCTAGTTTAGCTACCCAAAGGACCTAAAAAACATTTGTATATTCGAGGTGAGACACCTCTCAGCAAGGAAGAAAGTAGGTTATAGCAGTGTGTGGCCTATAGGTGTTATTTCGACGTAAAACATAACACAATACAGTTCCAGTATTTTCACAATCCAGTTCCAGTACATACGATACCAAACATGCAGTCGGTGTCGTAACGCTCAAGCACCCAAGACCCTGCAATAATCGAAGCCTCACAGTGATATCATGCTAATACGGTGTCCTCTCACACTCATCGATGACTAGCTGAAACAAATAGGTGATATTTCACACCCTCAGATATAGAGCCGCACACTCTCACCCACGGTATTTAGCTGAGACATGGTGTTTGCCCATGGTAATAGTTAAGACGTGGCGAAATTTCAAAAAACCTGGAACAATTTTGGAACTCATGTTTCTATACCCATCAGTGTATGGTAATTAGCCACCCCTAACTGTTTTACAAAACCTGGGACATTTTACATACAACAGTTCATTCCACACTTATTTGAGTATACAACAAATCATATCATTTTCAATTCGAGAAATACAGTTTAATACAAATACAAGTACGATCGTTTCATTACTACCATTTTATACAACATATGATTTTTCCAACAAAAATAGAGATGATACTCGAAACTCCAAATTTTCCCAAAAACTGTAACCCGAAAATCCCATATTTTCACCTGATAGATTTTCCTAAATAAGCAACCAAATATACATATGATTGTAAACTACAGGTTTACCTATCCCGATTTAAAAAAATAGTAGAATCTTCTTACCTTTTCCCAAATACCAAAATACGAACTCTACGGCTCCAAAACTACGAACCGAGTCCCCAAAACCTAAACATCCTAGAACTATACTTCATTATAATTCTTACTACTACATATATATCGAAACGAAAATGAAATCGGACCCTTACCTCGGTTTTGGGTCAAAACTCAAAAATCCTCAAAACGAATTTCTGATCTGCAAAAAACGTAGAGATTCCTCCTTTGATCCACGCAGTAACATCAGATCGTTGAATTAAGCGATGAACAATGAAGACTTGAAGAGAGAAGGAGAGGTTTCGTTGGTTCTAGAGAGAGAGAGAGAGAGAGAGAGAGAGAGAGAGAGAGAGAGAGAGAGAGAGAGAGAGAGAGAGAGAGAGAGAGGAATTGAGGTTTCTTAGCAATGAAGCAACAAAATATCCTATTTATAGACCCTTGACTTGGTCCAATTTGTTGACGAGATGGCGCCTTCGTCAACTAATCGTCCACACATTTCATCGATGAACCAGATCCTTTGGCGATGGACCCTATTTTGATATTTTACAACACGTTTGGTATCTCTTCATAGACAAGGCTCTGAATTTTGGCGACGAAGAGTATGACGGCCTTTGTCGACAAGAACAATGGCTTCGTCAACGAAGGCTGCAAAATTTACCTTTTTACCTTTTTGTTATTTATTACGTCTGAAATTCTCGGGTCAAGTTCTTACAACCTCCCCTCCATACAAAAATTTTGTCCTTGAAATTTGTAATCTCTCATTTACCAACTCAACTACATACCCAAATGCATACTCGACTCTAGGAAGAGCCGGCGGCCACCCACATGGCAACCCCGTCCCAAATACATACATACCCTCACTTATGGGGGAGGAATACCATGGTTACATACATACCATCTCAGGAGCTCATAATATTATAAAACTCTCCAAGAGACTAACCACACAACGTTACTACAATAGCAAAATATTACATACATACATACCCATACTAATCCTGCTATCAAAACTACTATTTAGAACAACTACAGATATTTCTGGTATATTTTCGTCTTTAACTCTCAAGAAGCTTCCTCAACCGCGTGATTCCGCCACAGTACCTTCACTAATGGTATCTCCTCGGTATGCAACTTTTGAACTTTACGGTCTAGAATCTGAATGGGTATTTCTTCATATGCCAAAGCATCCCTAATCTCTAAGGATTCGTAACTAATCACATATGACGGATCCGACATTGTCTTCTCAATATGGATACATGAAATACATCATGGATCAGATCATCAAGAGCGCTGGGGGTAGTGTAATCCTGTAGGCCACTGGACCCACTCATTCCAGTACCTAAAATGGTCCAATATACCTTGGGCTTAACTTGCCTTTCTTCGCAAATCTCATCACTCCTTTCATTGGAGCAATCCTCAGAAATACCTTACCCCCCCACCTCGAAGTTCAACTCACGGCGGTAAACATTCGCGTAACTCTTCTGTCGACTTTGAGCCGATTTATTCCTATCCCTGATCAAACCAACCTTCTTAGAAGCTTGCTGTACGAGTTTGGGACCCAATATTTGCCGTTCACTGACCTCATCCCAATACAAAGGAGAACGATACCTCCGACCATACAATGCCTCAAACGGTGTCATCCCGATACTAGCCTGGAAGCTATTGTTATAGGCAAACTCCAATAATGGTAGAAATTGAATCCAACTACCACTGAAGTCTAATACACAAGCCCATAACATATCTTGCAAGATCTGTATTGTCCTCTCTAACTGTCCATCAGTCTTGGGGTGGAACACTGTACTGAATGTAAGCTTCGTTCCCAGTGCTACCTATAAACTTTTCCAGAATTGAGAAGTGAACCTTGGATCTTGATATGAAACAATGGACACCATTACCCTGTGCATTCTAACTATCTCTTGCATGTACAAATCTGCTAGCCTACTCAAAGAGTAGCTAAACTTCATCGGTATGAAGTGAGCAGATTTGGTCAACCTGTCCATGATTACCTAGATGGCATTCAGCCCGTGTAGTGCCGGTGGCAATCCAGTGACAAAGTCCATGGAGATGTGCTCCCATTTCCACTCTGGAATACTCAATGGCTGCACAGCCCTGGTGGACTCTGATGTTCAGCCTTTACCTGTTGACAAGTCAGACATTGTCCTACAAATCGAGCAACCTCCTGTTTTATGCCACTCCACTAGAAGGACTTGCGCAAATCCCGATACATCTTCGTACTACCTGGATGTACCATATACAAAGAACGATGTGCCTCCTTTAGAATCATCCTATTTATCCCCTTACTGTTTGGAATGCACATCTTGGTCCCAAACCTCAGCACACCTCCCTTAGAGATGCTAAAATCTGTAGCCAACCCTTGTTGTACTTTCTCCATGGTCTCAGCTAACTCCACATCGCTAGCCTGCGTGGCTTTAATCCTTTCAAATAATGTTGGCTAGGTCACCAAGCTAGCAATGGGAGCCTGATGATTACCATCCACCAATTCCATGCCAAGACTTTCTAGATCTTGTCTGATATAATGCTGACCTACTGCTATAGATACTGATGCACGCTCTGACTTCTAACTCAACGCATCAGCTACCACATTAGCTTTCCCTGGCCGATAGTTAATGGTGCAATCGTAGTCCTTGATAAGTTCTAGCCACCTTCTCTGCCTCATGTTCAACTCCTTCTATGTGAAAAAGTATCTGAGGCTTTTATGGTTTGGGAAGATCTCACATTGTTCACCATAAAAGTAGTGTCTCCAAATCTTCAATGCATATACTGCTGCCGCCAACTCTAGATCATGTGTAGGGTAATTCTTCTCGTACTCCTTGAGTTGCTGAGAAGCATAAGCAATTACTTTCCCCTGTTGCATCAACACACATCCCAATCCCTTTAGAGATGTGTCGCTGTAAATCACAAAATCACCGTCCCTAGATGGGATGGTTAAAACTAGAGTAGTGACTAGTCGGTGTTTCAACTCTTAGAAACTCTACTCGTACTCATCAGTCCAATCCAATCTTATGACCTTCCTTATCAACCATGTTAGAGGGCCAGATAACTTAGAGAATCATTCCACGAATCGTCGGTAATACCCAGCCAGTCCTAGGAAACTCTGAACATCTTGTACGCTCTTTGGTTTCACCCAGTCAATCACTGCTTCAATTTTACTAGGATCAACTGAGATACCACCCTTTGACACGACATGGCCTAGAAATATGACCTAGTTCAGTCTGAACTCGCATTTCTTCAGCTTAGCATACAACTTCTTCTCCTGTAGTACCTGAAGTACCAACCTCAGATGGTTTTTATGCTCTTCCGAACTCTTAGAATATATTAGAATATCATCGATGAATACCACTACAAACTGATCTAGGTACTCATGGAACACCCTGTTCATTAGGTCCATAAATACTGTCGGAGTGTTAATCAACCCAAAAGGCATAACTAAAAACTCGTAGTGACCGTATCTGGTTTGGAAAGCAGTCTTTGCAACATCCTTAATCCTAACTTTCACCTAATGATACCTTGACAGTAGATTGATCTTCGAAAAGACCTGTATTCCTCGCAGCTGGTCAAATAGATCATCTATACGAGGCAACGAGTATCGATTCTTCACTGTTATCTTGTTGATCTCGCGGTAATCAATGCACATTCGCATCGACTCATCCTTCTTCTTCACGAACAATACTGAAGCTCCCCAGGGTGAAACACTAGGTCTGATAAAGCCCTTGTCTAGTAGTTCCTACAACTACTCCTTCAACTCTCTAAGTTCAGTTGGAGCTATCCAGTATGAGCTTTAGAGATCGGTGCCTTACCTGGCAGCAACTCGATAGTGAACTCCACCTCTCGATCAGGAGGTAAACTAGGTAAGTTTTCTGGGAATACATTCGAAAATTCGTTAACCACTCAGATATCTTCAAGTTTTAGTTTGCCCTGAGGTGGTTCCTTCAAGCAAAATAGGTACCACTGACAATCCTCCAAGAGTAACCTCCTCACCTGTATAGCCGATAGAATCTGTGGCATCGAACGCACACACGATCCCACGAACTCATACTCCTGCTCCCTAGAAGGTCTGAACACTACTACCTTCCTACGACAATCAATCACTGCATAACTAGAGAATAGCCAATCCATCCCACGTATGACATCAAATCCACACATGTCATACACTACTGGGTTCCCCAATAGCAGCCTTCCCTGAATAACCATTGGGCAGTTTCCTAACATTTTACTACAAATTGTTATGCTCCTAGTCAGTGTAGCCAGGGACAACCACTCATCCATTACTTGGGTTTCAACCCCACACAATTTCACAAAACTCAAAAATATAAAAGAATGGGTTGCTCCCAAATCAAATAAAACAACAGCTCTATTCGAAAGCAATAACATGTTACCTGTCACCACATTTCCCGCATGCTTAGCATCTGCTGGAGTAAGGGAATACACCCTCACTAGAGCCGTGTTTGCCTAATAGTTGCCCCAAGGCATTTGATTACTTCCACGGTTCTGGCTTTGTGCAGGCATATTGCTCCTTTATGCTTAATAGTTTCAGGATATGTGGCCCAGTTTGTCACAATTGTAGCAGTTACCCCATTACGGCTGGCATTCACCATCATGCCACTTATGACACTTGGCACATGGTGCTGAGGATGGATCCCCCTAAGAACTCTACCACTCGGTATTTTGGCGATAACTTGAACTATAGTTCTTCTTCTTCTTCCACTATCCCTGTCGAGGACCAGTATGAGAACTAGAAGATACTGGCCTCTTCCTCTATTCCTGTACCACCTCATTCACCTAAAGGTCAGCCTCGACTATGGTGACTTTATCCACCTGAATAGAAAACTCTCGAATCTGCAGCATTCCCACCAGCCTGCAGATGTCCTTCCTCGGACCCTTCTCAAACCTACGAGCCTTCTCATACTTGTTCGAGATCAAATACGGTGTGAAACGAGATAGCTCAATATATCTAGCAGCATATCTATGCACCGTCAAAGTTCCCCGAGTCAGGCTCGAGAACTCATCAGCCTTCGCATCATGAGTAGAAGTCGGAAGGTATCTCTTGAAAAATACCTCCTTGAAACGGCTCCAAGTCATACCAGATGGATTAGATCTCTACTTCTCAAGCAGACTAACCATTGTCCGCCATCTTTCAGCCTTTCCTGCTAGCTGAAAAGTAGAATAGAGAACTTTCTGCTGATCAGTGCAGTGCAAAACTTCCAATATCTTCTCAGTATTTTGCACCCTGTTCTCTGCTACTATCGGATCGAGTCCTCCCATAAACGTTAGAGGGTGCATGCGGGTGAACCTCTCTATGGTACAACCTGTAGCAGTAGGAGAGTACTCATGTCTCCTAACACTTTGCCCGATCTCCCACACTTGCCTCGTCAAACCTTGAGGCATGGAAGGAGACTCGTCACTCGCAGTCCCTTTGGAACCACTGTCCAAGTTGTTATCCTTGGACTCCATTCTAAAAGTAAGATAGGAATCGATTAGAATTCCTATATCGTACACAGTTAACACAATCATTGAAAACTAATCATGTTAACTACAACTCTCATGGTTCCAGGTCTGTCCTCCCACACCGACACGAAACCATCAATGGTTTGCCATGGTTTTACTGAAATCGTCATTCTAGGAAAAACAGAACACCGCCAATGAGTCCCCGTCTAACAACAAAACAGCCCTCGACCTACTAAACCCATTTCCTATATCCTATACTATGGTATGTACACATAACTACGCCTAACCAAGTCTACAAGACCTAATAACCTGGTTTTGCTTTGATACCAACCTGTCATGCCTCGAACCCGCGGATGGGTCCCAGGTGTGATTTTAGTAATCTAACCTGTCTCTGTATGATTTAAAACATACATGATACTACTATAAATGAGGGTCCAACCCCATGGGGTACATGTAAACCCTATACATAATCACATGCATATCCGTACACATCAAATACGCAGCAGAAATGTTCTTTCTAATACATACATTGCACCATACCAGAGTCTATACATGACTAGAGTCTATGCTCCAAAATACAGTGCATACCCTGGGTGTCTACAAAACCCAATAATGACAACCCGGTTATAAAAATCAGTACTTACTCAAGCACTCTACATAGCTAACCGACACCCACACTTCGGAATGCTTGGAGTCTAGTTTCGGCTACCCGAAGGACCTGAAAAATATTTGTATATTCGAGGTGAGACACCTCTCAGTAAGGAAGAAAACATGTTATATCAATGTGTGGCATACATGTGTTATTTCGAGGTAAAACATAACACAATACAGTTCTAGTATTTTCATAATCCAGTTCCAGTGCATATGATACCAAACTTACGGTCAGTGTCGTCACACTCAAGCACCCGATACCCTGCAATAATTGAAGCCTCACAGCGATATCATACTAATATAGTGTCTACTCACACCCATCGGTGACCAGCCAGAACAAACATGCGATATTTCACACCCTCGAATATAGAGCTGGACACTCTCGCCCACGGTATTTAGCAGAGACATGGTGTTTGCCCATGATAATTAGCCAAGATGTGGCATAATTTCACAAAACCTGGAAAAATTTTGGAACTCATGTTCCTATACCCATCAGTGTACAGTAATTAGCCGCCCTTATTTGTTTTACAAAACCTCGAACATTTTATGTTGTTCATTCCACACTTATTTGAGTATACAGCAAATCATATTGTTTTCAATTCAAGAAATACAATTTAATACAAATACAGGTACGATCATCTCATTACTACCATTTTATACAACATATGATTTTTCCAACAAAAATAAAGATACCTAAAACCCCAAATTTCCTTAAAAATTGTAACCCGAAAATCCCGCATTTTCACCTGATAGATTTTCCAAAATAAGTAACCAAACATACATATGATCATAAACTACAGGTTTACCGATCGCGATTTCAAAAATAATTGATATAAACAGAATCCCCTTACCTTTTCTCAAATACCAAAATACGAACTCTACGGCTCCAAAATTACGAACCGAGTCCCCAAAAATTAAACATCCTAGAGCTATACTTCACTATAATTCTTACTACTACATATATACCGAAACGAAAATAAAATTGGACCCTTACCTCAGTTTTGGGTCAAAACCCAAAAATCCTCAAAACGAATTTTCGATCTGCAAAAAACGTAGAGATTCCTCCCTTGATCCATACAATAACGTTGGATCGTTGAATCAAATGATGAACAATGAAGAATTGAAGAGAGGAGAGGTTTCACTGGTTCTAGAGAGAGAGAGAGAGAGAGAGAGAGAGAGGATTTGAGGTTTCTTAGCAATGAAGCAATAAAATATCCCATTTATGAACCCTTGACCTGGTCCAATTCGTCGACAAGATGGCGCCTTGGTCGACGAATCATCCACACATTTCGTCGATGAACCGGCTCCTTCATCGACAAACCTTATTCTGATATTTTTCAACACATTCGGTAGCTTTTTGTCGACGAGGCTCTGAATTTCGACGAAGAAAAGTATGACGGCCTTCGTTGATGAAGCCTGCAAAATTTACCTTTTTACCCTTTTGTTATTTATTACATATGAAATTCTCGAGTCAGGTTTTTACATCATATACATATATACATATATACATAAGGAATTTTCCCTAAATAAACGATCATTTATCATCATATAATAACCCCACATGATCAGGTTGTGTGGCCCGAAGGTGGGACTTAGTCATGGCTAGCCTACCAGCAGGCTAAGTCAAATTTAATATGTTTGTAGAACAATTTGCCTACCATAGCCTGGTTTGGACCCAAGGACGGTCAGCATCTCTTCGCAGGCCAAATCGACTTCCGTTACTAACACTCGTTTTGAGTAGTGTGGTTGCACTGACTATCATAATAACTACGGTACTGTGCTCTCAATCTGAACCAGTCCATCTGGGTTCTACTACCATATAATACATTTCATATAGTCAAATTGTAACATTATCACATTTTCATAAATTATATAAAATATGATATAATCACAAATCTGTATAAAATCTGTCATTGCATAAATCTTTATAAAACCATTGTTTCATAATTTGGCATGCAACCATCTGTTCTCGGCACACAACCATCTATAATCGACACACAGCCATTTGTACTTGGCACACAACCGCCTATATTCATATCATAATTTCATAATTTTTACAACATTTTCTAAAATCAGTACATACTCATGCCACACAATTTGGGTAATAATTCATAATTTAATAACTGTCTAGAAAATATATATATTTTGCTAAGAATTA